>NC_092334.1:421910000-422510000 GCF_046630445.1 Rutidosis leptorrhynchoides
TCATACCGCACTTGGTACTGCAGGACCACCTTATACAAGAAGATTTACGCTTCACTTGATCTAACACCACCGGAGATTCCTCGGGCGGCAGTAAAAACTCCCCCACTTAGGATTTATCTCTCCATTCTCACCGCCAAGATGATCACATCCCGCGGAATTGTAATTCCACGTCACACCTGACCATTCTCACTGTTGGTCATAAACATCAAATCACCGCAAATTCACTTTAGGCTCTCAGAGCCGACATGTACAATCACTTGAGATGTCGTACACGAGACGACATCGTACCGTCACACCACAAATCATAATTAACAGCTCTTCATCGTTCGCAAAGCGAACTCCACCAAAGTCCCACATACGCCTCTATGACTAGGCATATGCCACTCCGCTTAATCATTCGTGCATCACAGTCGAGATCACCCGACCTTCTACGCAACTAACCATTATCAATAATTGCTCACTCTCATGGGGAAGAGTGACCAATCCGACACAATAATTGCATCGACCGCAATATCAACGCTTCATCATAACCTTCGACCTAATCGACCATTAAGTCCATCACCGGCTCACCAGTTATCCTTACTCATCTATCACATAAGAGTAACAAGGTTCGCTCATCCGCCACTTCATAAGAAGTATTTACTGCAATGCTCCTAAACTTTGACTTTCGCAACCGTCGAATTACTATCACCCGTCGATCACTATTTAAAATCTTCGATGCTTCCAAGGGTATCTCATAGGAACCCTAAGCACAAGGTGATCACACCATCACTGGAGTTGAACATTACACTAGCAGGTATAAGAAGGCACCTGACGCCGTGTCATGCTGATTCCCACCACAATCAACCGAATTTTTAGAAACTCGATCAGGGGGGGCGTATTTCTTCGTATCTGTTCTTTTATTTTTCTTATGTACTCCTTTTTTTAATAATCTATTATTTTTTCAATCTTTAAGTTTTTAAGATCTTTAACGTTTTAACTTTCTTTTTTTTTTTTTTTTACTTTCTATTCTATCTATTCTATACTAAATACTAATAGCAATCCAATCCATTTCATGAATAAAATGTGACCAATTATCCAACCAACAAAACTACTTGTTACAAATAGCATCTTGCTATTGCATCGAAACATAAAAATGTTGACTAATCTCGCTAACATTGAACTTGGTAAAATGAAATGATTGAATAATTGAAAATTTTGATTATTCAGGAATACGCATTGAATGCTGAGATTGCACATTGAATTTCTGGTAGTAGATCCATAATCAAAGAAGTTTTTATTATTATTGCAGAAGAAATGAAACAAAAGATACGGTAGAGCTAGGACAGTTATTGTATGAGGTCTACCCAATGCTAGATGCAGAGGCGCATAATAGATCGATATGAACATTATGAGCTGTCCCGTAATAAAACCAGTTGTTGCCGATACCTTCTTCTCAGTTCCTTTTTCTGCTTCTTCCATAACGTGAGCTCGGACTCTATTAGGGTTTAGGGTTTAGGGTTTAGGGTTTAGGGTTTAGGGTTTAGTCCAGGGCCCCTGACACAAATAGACGCCTCACAAGTTCCATAGAGATTACTTCTCAATACGACTTCTTTCAAATTCATTAAAACTTCATGTACTGATTCTTGAATACCCATTATGGTAGAATATTCGTGAGAGATTTTCTCAGATTTTGTGCGGGTGATACATGTTCCTTCGATTTCTCCGATGAAAAAAATGGGATCACTCCTTATGGACTTGTTGAGAATGATTCTGGTCTAGTTCGTGGCCTATTAGAAGTGGAAGGCGCTCTGGTGGGATCCTCACGGACATGCAGTCAGTTTGATAAGGATCGAGTGACATTGCTTCTTCGACCCGAACCAAGGAATCCCTTAGATATGATGCAAAATGGATCTTGTTCTATCCTTGATCAGAGATTTCTCTATGAAGAAGACGAATCGGAGTTTGAAGAGGGGGAAGGAGAAGACACAAGTGTAACCGCGGTATCGCTGGACCGAAGATCTCAGCCTAGTTGTTTACTACGGACATATGGCCCAATTATTATTTACAATATTAGTAATTTAATACTGTATTAATAATACAAAAAATACAAATACAATGACTTAGTGTGTTACGAAGTTTGCCAAACAAATTAGAGTTTATGAAGGAGAACCTTCAAGTTCAACTACAATGGCAGAGAGGTGTTTTTCGACAATGAAGATTGTGAAATTAGAATTACGTAATCGAATAAATGTTGAATATCTAAACGGTTGGTGTTCTTTCCGATCTCAGTGTCAGTGTCGGCCCAGCAGAGTGCTTTCACCGTTGGTGTTCTTTCCGATCTCTACGCATTTCACCGCTCCACCGGAAATTCCTTCTGCCCCTACCGTACTCGAGCTTGGTAGTTTCCACCGCCTGTCCAGAGTTGAGCCCTGGGATTTGACGGCGGACTAAAAAAGCCACCTACAGACGCTTTACGCCCAATCATTCCGGATAACGCTTGCATCCTTTGTATATCTCTCTATAATAATGACCCGAAGTCATACCTACCCGACAAACCTTACGGTTTATCGTCTTATCGAAAGTTCCTAGAGATCACAAGCTACCCGCAATTTCCACAAGGCCAAACGATATAGCCTCACGAAACCCTTCATATAACTCTAAAGAGATGCTTGGCAACACCAAGTCTTACATCCTTCCACACCTCAATAAAACCACTACTACAAGGGATATTCCATTAGGAATGTTACCCTATAACCCACAACACACTAACACAAACAACATTATACGGGTCTCACTCCCATGAGTTTAACGACCTGAAGACTCCCAAGGTGACTCACAACAAGAATCCTAACACGATTCTCTAACCACACACTCTACCGAGTGTAACTCAAAACTACAATCATTAGACTTATTGCTTTCCATTACGGAATTCAAGTCTTCGCCGCACACACGTACACGTAAATCGGTCATCCTAGTTACGATAGGTAACTAAAACCAATAACATTCTCAACAGTACACCCACTACTTAGGGTGACTAAGCACGCGCCAAACTCGTGAGTTGCTCACTCACCTTAGCTAACCGAATCCAGCGTAACACTTCCCGACTCGTAAAGAACTCGACGTGACAACAAGCACATCACTCGAGACCACTATATCCTAGGAACCAATAAAATATTCCTAATACGTCCCGTTCTACCCCAACCATGCCACGTTTCCTCCGTTCGGTACTTGTCATGTTATGCTTGGTGTAAGATACACTTTCGTAATAATGGTGATCAATCATTATTACAAATGCGTACCTTACCATTTCCACATGGTCATGAAAAGTACTTTACCCGGACTGACGCAACATTCACACAAAATAACTCGAGATAACTCCTAGTACCCGAATGACCCAAGTCCTTACCATGAACTTGATCACTCAAACCGCCAAACATGCGAATCTCTCCAATAGATTCGTCCCTAGGACACCGCACCAAAAGATACATTTATATATACACCAATATACAATAATAATAAACGTACACAAGTACACCACAACAACAAGTCAACCTACAACCTAGGTGACTATCACTAAAACAACGTCCAAGTTCGCCTACTTACATTAGGCACTAATTTACATACGAAATAGGGCCCTACAAAATTCCACATTGGACAAGCACAAGTCCTAGTTAGTCACCTACTCTAAGGCACTAAAAAATCTCAATCGGACCCGTAATCCTACAAGTCCTGGAATTAACGCAACACTGTCAATAAGTCTAAGACTAGGCATCTATTCCAAGGTCACCTAATTCACTTAGACCATGCTCTAATACCACTTGTAACATCCCAACCCGTTATCCAACCGACAACGCTTAAATTTTTTTTTTTTTTTTAAATCAGTCCAGTTTCAGGCATATGGAGCGCCGCTCCAAATAGGGGCGCGCCGCTCCAAAGTGGCATGTCCACTTTCTTTTTATGCTTGTTCGTAAAACACGTTCCGCAACACTTTTAAATGAAACAATTTATCATAACACGTCAATATGAGTAAAACTAAGAGTTTCCCACAATAAAATCGAGTTTTACAGCACCGGGCCCACATCGACCCAAATTACGACAAAGTGACCATTTCGACCCATTTTAGTTTAATATAAAACATAGACCGAGCATGGCGATTTGGAATACGCTACCCAATCCTAATCAAATCCAACGATACATCTTCTAAAGCAAACTACGCAAGTCCACTAGTCCTCACACTTACCCGAGCCATCCTCCTCGCAAATCTATAAAAAAATGTAAACAACGAGAGGGTAAGCTAACGCTTAGTGAATGCAATAATTATACACATACATATATAATCTACTTACTTGCAAACACTTACACAAATACCGCATACGAGCTAGCAACTCAACAAACATGCAATCACAATGCATACTAAAATATCCGCAATTCACAATAAGCTAGCACCTCCAAAAGCATATAGCTCACAATTTAATATGCTAAAACGACAACACATAACCATGGTTAACCAATCGAACAAGGGAACGGTGTTTAAAGACGTTCGGAGTTCGTAACAACCATTAGTGCACTTAACACTTCGTACACTAACCCCACGGGTGGCATCTTAACACATCGATACTTCACCCCGGGTGGCGTCTTAACACGTCGACACTTCACCCCGAGTGATGTCTTAACACTTCGATACTTCACTCTTCATTTTACTTGAGGTGGCATCTTAACACATCGATACTTCACCTCGAGTGGCACCTTAACACATCGGCACTTCACCCGTTATTCTCTTAGAGTGGCATCTTAGCACATCAATACTTCACTCCAGGTGGTGTCTTAACACATCGACACTTCACCCCGGGTGGCGTCTTAACACATCGACACTTCACCCGTCACATTACTTTGAGTGGTGTCTTAGCACATCGACACTTCACTCATCACGTGAAATGTGGTGTCTTAGCACATCGACACTTCACATCTCACGCTACAACAAATAAATACATTATATACCTACGCATATAATTATTCCACTCACCTCGTGAACTCGAGCATTACAAACCATGCGCGAAATCCCCACCACACGCGACCGAGCAAGATTTTACCTATAATACGCATATAGGTATACACATAATCAACATACAACCTCATTTGGAGTGGAGTCTCGACCCGCCCGAATAAACAACAAGTGAAAATATACCCTTTTGCACTTTTAACGCTACCCGAAGGTCCAAAACTAACGAGACTAGTTCCCGCGTTCTCGAAATACCCAAATATGTCAACTTTAACCTTTAAATGCATACTAGCTCGTATTTTACACAAAACCCATTCCATGGTTGACCAAGTTTGACTTTATTGCTAAAACACCAAATTTTAACCTAAAATCACTTCTCGCGAGTAATTACATCAAAAGCATCATTTAACACTTAACAAAAGCGTTTAACATCCAATTAATCCAAATTAGTGTCATCCTCAATTTTGACCCAATTCAAATTGCTCATTTTGACCAAAGTCATAACACGCCCCAAAATCACCAACGACTAGTGATTATATTTCCAAGACAACCACTAACACTTAAATCAAGTATTTACCTACTTGATTTACCAAAACTTGACTTAAAACTTAATTTGACACCGAATCAAGCTTACATGTCCCGAAATACCCATTTGACCCGTTTTGACCTAAATTAGGGTTTACACCTAAAAACCAAGTCAACACAAGTGTTCTAACGTTTAACCAACACACGCAAGAACCAAACTCAATATTTCATCACTCGAAACCCTAAGTCACCCATTTAGGCTTACTTACTTGAATCTTACCCAAAACCCCCAAATTTCACAATAAAATGGGTTTATAACACTAACTAACACAAACCTTAACTCAAACAATAATCTTAACAAAGAAATTCAGATTTAGAATTTACCATAACAATCAAAACGTAGCCGAGAACGAAAGGAACAACTTTAACACTCGCACCTTTGATCGATTCAAGCTTCATCTTCATCAAAGCTCCAAATCTCTCTCTAGAATCTCCCTCTCTCTCTAAGATAAGATGAGAGAGATGTGTGGATGTCAAAATGATCCAAAAGTGGATCTAAAACTGCTCTAAGTGCCACAAATCCGTCCACAAGTGAAAGGACCAAAGTACCCCTCATTTAATCCTTTAAAAAAGCTGAAAATTGCATCAGACGCGATCGGAGCGCTGCTCCAACCTTCAGGTCAGTTTTCAGTAACTTGTTTTGGCCATAACTTTTTGACCGTAGCTCCGTTTTCGATGAATCAAATATCGTTGGAAACGTAATAAGATTTTCTTTCCAATGGTAAGGCTTTGAAACATCAACACAAACTTTATTTGGGGTCAAAAAGGTACGTACACACCTTGTGACTCCAAACAACATCCAGTTTTCTTCGACGTTCGAGCAAGCAACACGTACATGTCTCGTACACTTCATACACGCATCGTACACCATAAATACATTATGTACAATAAATATTTGGGTCTTACAAATAACATAAATAAAATTCTCATGGACGAGCTCTCTTCATTCCAATAACTTCTGCCAACCCACGCTCACACCTAGCGATGGAAATGATCATCCGATCTTATGAATATATGTCTGGTCTGATCCATTAAAGCGGATATGGATGATTAAAATGGATTAATATTGGATATAGATAAGGATATGGATGTTTATTGGATCGGATATGGATGTCAATTTGTAATCCACGGATGAACCCGATTTTACCCGAAATGCTTATATATATATATATATATATATATATATATATATATATATATATATATATATATATATATATATATATATATATATATATATATGTGTGTGTGTGTGTGTGTGTGTGTGTGTGTGTGTGTGTACATATAATAATATAAAAATATATAATATTTCATTAAATATATACATATTCCTTTCACTTTTTTTATTGCATTTAAATTTTTGATATGTCAGAATCATAATGACTGGATATTTCCCTACATATTTAACTGATATTTCTATCAACATACCCATATAAATAATCATATTCTTATATGTATGGTGTTTAATTGTTGTCATCATATCGTATATATGTATATATACAAAAACGTTACGTCATAGTAGTAAATTAAGTGATTTTGAGCGGTTAAGTTATATATGTTATTACTTATTTTAAGTTATTATATAATTTTATAAAAAGCTATGACTTAAAATAGTGCCGTGTTGAAAAAATATTAACGATGAATTATCCAAGAGATATCCATTAACCTGAATAATTCATTGGATATGGATATGGATAGATGAATTAAAATAAAATATATATGAATATGGATAGATGAATTAAAACTAAATGGATATGGATGTGGATATAGATGAAACTTTTGTCAATGGATATGGATGTGAATATGGCGTAATCTGATCCATTGCCATCCCTACTCACACCTGCAACCACCGGGACATCCCAAAGATTTGTTTCTTTGAGATGATAAGCATGGATCCAACGAACCCAAAGTGACTGTTTGTTTGTGAGCACGCGTCACATAAGGAGGATAACGATGCAACATTCTACTCCCTAACTCTCTTATTTCCAAGGCCCCCTTCCTCTTTGGGTAAACACACTTTAGACCACTTGACTTTCGACTACCTGCTACATATCACCTTGAAACCAAAGAAAATCACGCATCAAGGCCTAGATTTCCTTAATAATAGACCTTGGGATAAAGAAAACATACTTTTAGTACAATTGCATCAAAGATATAACTGATATCATTAAATAAACACACCCGTAAAACGACAAGAGCTAGTTCTTCTAATCCTCAATCTTACTCTTTACCCGATCAACTAATACTTCCTAGTCTCGATGAAGCAGACGAGAAGAGACTAAAGGAACTCCAATGTATTTAACTAGAAGCTTACTCTCTTCAAAGGGAAGAATCCTGAGAACAGCTAATTTTACAGTTTGCGCCACATTTCAATAGAAGCTGCACTCTTGGGAATGCTAGGAATCGGCTCAGAACAACATTTGAATTCATTCGTAAAACATAATTTGTGGGTTCAAGTGAACGATTTTTATATAGTGTGTATGATTTATATGTAGTATGTGTGATAGGATACCCCATCCATACAAACTTCTTGTGTCATTTTGACTATTGAAGTGTTTATTTTCAACTCTGACTTTAAATAGTCACATTTACTTTATATAATACTTGATTAATGTTCAATGAAAACATATTTAAACTTAAATACATTCATATAATTTTCATCAAATATTGTATAAAAACCAATAAAAATAGATAAATTCAATATAGTAAATTATAAACTCTCAAAATAACTGATGCTATTCGTTTATCAATACCTCTATATTTCATCCAAATAACCCTAATTCCCTTTCTTGCAATTCATGACGGATACAAACGCCAACCATATCCTCCAATCATTTGACACCCTAATTTGTTCATCATGAACCCGAATTCTGATTTTGTGTGGAAGATTGGTAATAGGAACCGTTCAACTTCGCATAAGACTTCATCTTTTCATCTTGCAATGGAGAAATTTACGACTTCATTCTATGTGACCAATTTTCCTCCACATGCATGTGGATAGAAAAGCGTTATGAAAAGTTTCCGAGCCAATGGGTACATTGGTGGATTCGTTTTGTTGCATATAAGATATCTAATGCGGGCAAACGATTCGGCTTCATTTGCTATATGGGGATTAGAGCTCCTGAGAAATTCATTAGATCATGTCTGATATCTGGCTAGGGATCTTTCATGTGTATGTCTCGATCGCCGGGTTCCACGCTCAAAACTTAATGCCTCTCAAAAACCCCCTATTCTTAATCCTTCATCCCCTCAACCAACTTCAATTAACGATAAAGAGAAATCTACTCTTTCATCAAAGATGGCTAAACCTAACAGTGTGCGGTTAAGATAAGACATGTGGCTTCATCTTCAAGCAGTGGAGGTTTAAAGGCTGAATCAAAGAAGAAGGTCACACTGGCAGAGTATGATCTAGTGGTAATAGATGACTTTTCTCATTCTTAGCTTGTTAAATTGTGTAGCATTGATTTGTTAGGGAGTTTGTTTCGTGTTTTGATCAAACATAAATCTGCTCAAATAGCAAGAATGATGTTGAGTGCATGAGGGAGTGTTTAAGAACAATTATAGCTTTAATCTCTGGTCCGGTTTACCGTGAATAACCCTTATTGGGATGATAATCTACGAAAGGGTGATCAAAGCTACGTCCACCAATGATGGTAGTTGCCGCAACAATAGCCACTAGAGGTGGTTGCATAGGGTTTATGTTCATGGAACATACTTGTTACCGTAAGAGTGTTTTCTGGATGCAATCTTAAATTCGAGTAATACAGAAAACGTTGTATCGAGTGAAGGAGGTTTAGGGTCGTATTTATAATAAAACCCTAACCCTAGAATGCCTCATAATTAGGTTCTAGATCCTACCGGATAACAACCATAAATAACGGGTTTATAGTTGGGAAAGGATCACGTTTAATTGTGGATAAAATTATATCTGATTACTTTCGTGTGCGCTAAGCAAAACCCGCATGTGCACCTCCTAATCAGATGTTCTGGCAATATTCAGGACGTGCGCGATGCACGTGATACGCACGAGCGCCGTGCGCGTAGGCACGCGTATCATTATGTATGTAGAAGCTAAAGGTTTTGGACCTAAAGATCCACCATATTGGTGGTTTTGGGGCACATATTACCTTCCCAAATGACGAAGCTTGTTAATCTTTTGAAGCAAACGTTAACATAAGAAAACTTGTTTACAAGCATTCAGCTCCCCTCAAGTAACTTTGTAGTGGATGAACGTGTCATTAGGATTAACATCCAAGGGTTACCTTCATGTGCATGGGGTATATACGCTTATAAAAAATTTGTTGCTCTCTTTGAAAAATTTGTTTATGTGTAGTTATCCTCAAACGTGCCATCAAGTATTGGTAGAGATCACTGTTCGTGGTTCGTCTTTTAATGTCTTTGTGCAAGAAACATCCACATGGACCATTTCCATTGTTGATGAATCTTCGAACGTGGCATCAGACGATGAATATGCATAAGATGATTTTGTCTTCCTGTAGAAGATGAACATGAGCTCAACGCCGAGGACATATATGTCGTAGTAGATGAGCTTTTCATACAGTTTTTTGACAATGAAACAAACTCAAAAGTTGTCGTTGATGAGACTTATAAAGGTGATCAATCAAATATGGAGAATCTGAACCAGAAAGATACTCCTTACATTGATCATAGTGTGCACCAGAAAGAAGACAAGGATAATAAGGATAATGAACAAAGTTGTAACTCCAACTCATTGATGAGTGTTCCCCTTGGGTTCACCCACATCAGTCATGACCGTCCCGTTGATAATCAATTGCCATCATCCCAGGTGCCTATAACAAAATTTTACAATGGATATTATGTATTACATGAAATGTCCAATTTGGTGGATATCGAAAACTCTCTTGGATGTGATGTTAGTGTATGGGAAAAAAACATGTCCAGCTTGATTGATAGCATTGGTGAATAAATCGTTGATAAATGAATGTGTTATATATAAACATTTGTGGTATCAAGATTAGGCGAAAACAAGAGTGGATAAGAGATCTTGGATCCAAATATAACATTTATTTTCCCGGAACACAAGAATCAAAAATGGCATGTATAGAGTTATTCCGTATTAAATCTCTTTGGGGTAATTAAAATTTTAGGTTTGCTTGTTGTTTATCTCATGGTTGATCAGGAGACATTATTTCTATTTAGGACCCGAATATGTTTTGTAAAGAACGTACCTGGTGTCATCGTAGTAATCTTATTGTAAAAGGAGTGTGGAAAAACTTCGAGGGCTCTTTGACATGACTAATTTTTACAGTCCTTAGGATTCATGATCCGGCTACCAATCCAGTAGTTTGGTCGCTTATTTTAGCTTTTATGAACTCGCACCCGCGTAAATTGAGCAAGCTCGATATATTTATGTCCCCATGATCCGCACCCGTTGGGTGGTAGAGCATTCACATATATAAACAAAGCGGGTACAAAACTGAGAATGCAATATATATTCCTTTGGCGACTACATAATGATCGTATTCCCACGCATGTTAAAATTGCATTTAAAGGTATGGATATTAGTTCTATTGTTCGTCCAAACAGTGGTATTTGAGGGGATTCTCGTAATCAAATTTTCCTACACTTCATGACGGTGGTGGCTCTTGAGACGAACTTGTACTTGGGTGGGTATTTTCTGGTCTGCTAACTTTGATTCTACCAATGACCTCTTCTCTTGGATAGGTGATGCTTTCTGGTCTCGTATCCATATTAATTGTTTTTATTGCATTACGACTGCAACTCTATGGTGGATTTGGAGTTTAAGAAACGACAATGTTCATGAATCGTACGAAGTCAGAAAAAGTGATTTATTCGATAGTATTAAATTAGTTGCTTTTTCTTGGCTTAAATCTAGAAATATAATTGCACTAGATTGATATTTTTGACTTTGTAATCCTATGTAACTTTGAATTTGTTTGCCCTAGCTCTTTATTAAGCATGTTTTTCTTTATATTAAAGTTTTTAGCGGTTAAAAAAAAAAACTCAAAAGTTAAAAGGGAACAATAATTTAAACTTGAAAAATACAAGTAAGATATTCAATTTTTCTAATCAAAATATTTTCTAAAATGATAAATTACATTCATCATTCTATCACACATAATATATAAAACACTCATAAAATTTTAAAAAAAAATTTAATGACAACCGTAAGAATTATTATTAAAAATTAAAATTAATGTAAAAAACAAAGTGTAATATATGGGTTAGTTATTTTCATAAAAAAGTTGACTTTTGTTAACGTACAAATATATATACCATGTTCATATCTCTTAATCACCAACTCTAAGTAGATATATCATTTATATTTACACAAAGATATATAGTTTTTTTTTATAAAAAAACAAGTCTTCAAAGTGATGTTGGTGAGGATTGAACTTGAGTCTCCTTTGAAAATTCCCAATCACCCAACTATTCATGTGGGATTACAAATATATGTAGTTTTAAATGATATATATATATATATATATATATATATATATATATATATATATATATATATATATATATATATATATATATATATATAAAGAGAGGATCCAGTGAGAACTATTTTAGTGTGAGAACTCTAGGAACTCCAAATACACTCCAAATGCACTGAATTCGAGAAAAAAAGTGGCGGACGAGCAAAAACAAGGTAAGTCGAGCAAAAAAACACGCGGACGAAAAAAAAACAGACGGACGAGTAAAAACAAGGAAGTCGACAAAAATTTAGGTGCATTTAATCACATGTTCTATATTTTTTGTTCTGTTCTACAAAATTGTAGAACGAAAATGCATTCGAATTGGGGCAAAATTAAGAACGGCGAACAAAAATTCGGGCGGACGAACAAAAGAAAGGGTATTCGAGCAAAAATTTCAGCTGCATGTTCTAAAATATTGTAGAACAGCATGTAGAACAGTATGTTCTATATATTGTTCTACAAAATTGTAGAGCATGCAGCTGAAATTTTTGTCCTCCCTTCAAAATTTTTGTTCGTCCACCAAATATTTTGTGTTTGCCCGCATCTTTTTTTGTTCGAATTACTGGTTCTCAGAGTTCTCAATCCAAAAAAGTTCTTATTTGATCCTTCTACTATATATATATATATATATATATATATATATATATATATATATATATATATATATATATATATATATATATATATATATATATATATATATATATATATATATATATATATATTGGTAGGATCAAGGGGAAAGTAACCAATCGGGGGCAAGCAAATTTTTTTTTCTTCATTTTTTGAAAAAACTTTGTTCACGAACATTATAGATTGGATGAAAATATGAACATTTAGTAAAGACACTTTGTGATAAATATTTTTATTTTGGCGGGAAAAAATGCTCGAAGAATTAATATATAACAATTATCGTGTTTTTCGAGCGTATGTTGGGGTTTTAGATATTGGGGTTTAGATATTAGGGTTTATATGGTTTAGATATTAGGTTTTAGAAATTTAGGGTTGATGGTTTAGATTTAGGGTTTAGATTTAGGATTTAGATTGAGTTTTTAACACGAACGGTTTAAAGTTTAGGGTTTAGGGTTTAGGGTTTGGTGTTTTGGGTTTATGGAATAAACCCAAAACACCAAACTCTAAACCCTAAACTCTAAATCGGGCTAAATTTTACTTCACAAAACATGAAGAAAAAAAACGTTCACATTCTTCACGAACAATTTTAATTTTGAATGTTATTTTTGTCGATCGTTTTCCCGCTTAAATAATAACATTCATCACGAAGTGTCTTTTCTAAATGTTCATATTTTCGTGTGATCTTAATGCTGGAAAAAAATTCTAAAAAAATGAAGAAAAAAAAAATTTTGCTTCCCTCCGCTTCTCCCCGATTGGTTATTTCCCCATTGATCTTGCCCCTATATATATATATATATATATATATATATATATATATATATATATATATATATATATATATATATATATATATATATATATATATATATATATATATATATATATATATATATATATATAGGCGGAAAAACAATCGACAAAAATAACATTCAAGGTAATATTGTTCGTGAAGAATATGAACGTTTTTTTTCATGTTTTGTGAAGTAAAATTTAGCCCGATTTAGAGCTTAGGGTTTAGGGTTTAGGGTTTAGGGTTTGGTGTTTGGGGTTTATTCCATAAACCAAAACACCAAACCCTAAACCCTAAACTCTAAACCGTTCGTGTTAAAAACTCAATATAAATCCTAAATCTGAACCCTAAACCCTAAATTTCTAAACCCTAATATCTAAACCATATCGTAATATCTAAACCCCAATAGCTAAAACCTCAACATACGCTCGAAAAACACGATAATTGTTATATATTACTTCTTCGAGCGTTTTTCCGCCAAAATAAAAACATTTATCACAAAGTGTCTCTACTAAATGTTCATATTTTCATCCCATCTATAATGTTCGTGAAAAAGTTTTTTCAAAAAACGAAAAAAAAAAAGTTTTTGCTTCCCCCCGCTTCCCCCCGATTGGTTACTTCCCTTTTGATCCTACGACTATATATATATATATATATATATATATATATATATATATATATATATATATATATATATATATATATATATATATATATATATATATATATATATATATATGGGTAGGATCAATGGGGAAGTAACCAATCGGGGGGAAGCGGGTGGAAGCAAAAAAAAAATTCGTTTTTTAAAAAAACTTTGTTCACGAACATTATAGATTGGATGAAAATAAGAACATTTAGAAAAGACACTTCGTCATGAATGTTATTATTTTGGCGAGAAAACGATCGACAAAAATAACATTCAAGATAATATTGTTCGTGAAGAATGTTAACATTTTTTTCATGTTTTGTGAAGTAAAATTTAGCCCGATTTAGGGTTTAGGATTTGGTGTTTTGGGGGTTTAGGGTTTAGGGTTTAGTGTTTTGGGTTTATTCCATAAACACAAAACATCAAACCCTAAACCCTAAACCCTAAACTCTAAACCGTTCGTGTTAAAAACTCAATCTAAATCCTAAATCTAAACCCTAAACCCTAAATTTCTAAACCCTAATATCTAAACCCTATAAACCCTAATATCTAAACCCTAATATCTAAACCCTAATGTCTAAAACCTCAACATACGCTCGAAAAACACGATAATTGTTATATATTACATCTTCAAGCGTTTTTCCGCCAAAATAATAACATTCATCACGAAGTGTCTTTTATAAATATTCTTATTTTCATCCAATCTATAATGTTCGTGAACAAAGTTTTTTCAAAAAACGAAAAAAAAAACAATTTTGCTTCCCCCCGCTTCTCCCGATTGGTTACTTCCCTCTTGATCCTACCAATATATATATATATATATATATATATATATATATATATATATATATATATATATATATATATATATATATATATATATATATATATATATATATATATATATATATATTATTTATATTATATTATTATATTTATATATTTATATATATATTTAAATTGAAATTGAAATAAAAAAATAGCATTAAAAAAGTCAATGGTTTGGCATAGTGAGATGTAGAGTAGCAGTTGCTTGAGCGCGAAGGCAGGTCTCGTTGGACGAATGGTCGGCACCACCAGCTCTTGCTCCCTCTCCGCATTACTTGGACCATATTACCCTCCCATTTTATCTAATTTCCACATTAAACCTCAATAATTACTTTACTTTCTTTTAGTTTCTTATCATAAAAAGAAATCAAATCAAATCATAATTATGTATTACTCCATAATTGGGTCTACTAATCATCATATCAATATATTTCAATAGATTAGAATATATCTATGCATACGATACTCGAACAAAAGTTCTTTGCACATGTACAATTATCTTGTTTATACGTAGTAATTATTTATATTATTATTATTATATTATTTTTTCAGTATAATTTATAATCTATAATATAATTTAATTAAAGAGTGACTATCTTTCGATAGTGGAGTACATTATATGGGTATGTTTAGTAATTACCATTAAAGGAATGTTAATTTATTGGTGTAATTTCTCTAATTTATGCATATTCAAATTTGCTTGCTTTTCGAAAAAAAAATAACTAAATTTATAATGTATACGATTTTTAAGTAAATACCATTGAAAAAGATTAATATGATTGACATTTTCGTCAACTACGAGTAACGACTAACATTTGTTGACATTGAAATATGTTTAAACTAGCAGTACGTGTTTTTATAGCCACCAAGTTCAACGGGTTCTGGTATCTACTAGATATTCGTTCAAAAGCATTAACAATGATACAATTAATAATATTTATTTTGTGAAACTTCGTGTGTCTTGAAAAAAAAAACCCAAAAAAAAATCTTCGTGTGTCTTAAAAAATAAAGTTAAATTGTGCCATGTCGTCAAAAGAAAATATATTAGCACTTCAATAATCAGGACGGGTCCTGCTTATTACTCCATGTGTTATAGTACTTCCTTTATCTCAATTTAATAGTCTTGGATTTGACCTTTTTTCTTTAACTTTAAATATTTTTTTGTTTATATAATAAAATTTATATAAATATATAAATTAAGTTTTGTATGTGATTTAGTTTGTTACTAGTGAAATGACCCGTGAAACCACGAGTTTGTTTAAATGAAACAGTTTAATAATATGTTTTAGATATTAAGTAAATGTAAATACTAAAAGTATTTAGTTTAATGAACCGTGGAACGAAGGATTCTGACTAAGAAAATTGTCGTTGTTTTTACAAACATATTGATATACTTAATTTGCTCAGAATAAATGAACTACATTTATTTTACAACCACTCTCTTCCAATTTTAATCACAATTACTATTTTTCTTGTTATAAAAGCCTACATTACAACCTTTTATTGAGACATGTATTTCGCAGACATGTGTAACGTAATTAATCCCGTAAAGTTTACTTTAAATCTGAGTATTTATATTTTTAATAATAATTATTATTAATAATAACAAATGCTTCTTGAAATTTTTTAAAAAATTAAAATACAATTATTATATATAGGTTGTACAATCTGCTTCAAAGTTTGTACATGTGTTCATGTGCTGTTTTGTAAAATATTGTACAATTAGTTTTAAAGTTTGTACATATGGTCATGAGAAAGGTTGCAAAAGACGTGAGACGGAGTCGAGACGGGGGTCGAGACGGACGTTGACCAAAGTTGACTTTTAAATATATAAATATATAAATGTATATATGTGTACACAAGGTTGCAAAATTCGCTATTGGGAATTAATCGTCGGGATTTTGGAAGGATTAATCGTCAATTCGGGGATTAATCGGAGATTAATCGGATTGTACTGTATACATTTAAATAGTAAATTTTAAAAATTATATGTGTAACTATAGAAAAAAACCATATATATAAAGATAATTTTTGACATAAGTGTCTAAAATTGTTCATTTTCCTTCAAAACTATAAAATTCTAGTTTAAATCCATGTTAAATGTATACCATTTTTTACTTTGACTGACTTTGATTACCAAATTCAATTTTGATCCATTAATTGACGTTGACAGTTTAATTAAACAGATTTTTGGAATTCGGAACGGATTGCTCCTAAAAATGATTAATCGGGGATTAATCGGAGAGTAATCAGGTTTTTTACAACACTGTGTACATATTTTACAGCCAAAAACTTTAATTGACTAATTTGTACTCATAATTGCCATCACCGTTAATATAATAATGAAAATTCAAATTAAAGTACGACAAATTTGACCGATTTTACCGACTTTCTGACTTTTCCGAATTTTGAGAGACTTTGACCTGATTTTTTTCAACTTTGACCCGAATTTTGACTGTTGACTGTCTTATTAGACGGTTTTATTCGAGACGGGACGGGCTAGTCACCAAAACGTCGCAACGGGCGTCGAGACGGCTCGAGAGGGGTTGTTTTGCAACAGTGGTCATGAGGATGTTTTATTATAAGGTTGTACATACTGCTTTAAATATTGTACATATGGTTATGGGATGTTTTAGCATAAAGTTGTATATAATGCTTCAAATATTGTACATATGGTTATGGGGTGTTTTATTATAAGGTTGTACATAATGCTTCATATATTATACAATTAACATGTTAATAATATTTTTATTAAATACAATTAATTATTTTAATAACATCATCATGGAGGTTTAGATTTTTTCTATTTATTTTTGAATTTTATTTAAACTTGTATAATTCTTGTTTATGATATTATCATTTTAGAGATTTATATGATACTATAGATAACTTTTATCAGATATTATACAATAAAAAAAATTATTCAAAGTCACAATTATGAGCATTATATTGAGACGAAGGAGTTATAATGACGGAGTAAAATTTAACGCCTTGTGTGCTAAAAGAACTAGAAAAAGTGAGGAGAAATTTTTTTTTTTTTTGAGCGTCGAGTTCGGAAAATAAAATGGCATGGGTTAAATGGGAGCTTATCCAATCTCCTTACGAGAATAGTGAGCTAAATGTTGGTTCTTTATCTTCAAAAAACCTAGCTCTAATCGGTAAGTGTTGGTGGCGGTTTCATACCGAAACAACGCTTTATGGGTTAGAGTTATTAAAAGTTTATATGGTCCAAAGGGTGGCCTTTCAGAAGAGAATAGACTTCGGTCCAACCTTTCGGGAGGAATGTGGCATAATATTATTGTTGCAGCCTTGTAGGTACTTCCATTGAAAACCATGGTGTAGCTTTTAAAAAATCCTTTGTTCGAGTGATTGGGGATGGCTCATCAACGTCCTTTTGGAATGATATATGGCTTGGAGGCTTCAAGTAAAAAAGACAAATTCTATAGATTGTGGAGACTTGAATCTGAAAACAATTGCAAAATTAGTGATAGAATCGCATGGAGTGGAAATCGGTTTGAATACAACTGGAAGTGGATCAGAAGTCCAACGAGAAGAGCAGCAGGTGATTTCGATCAGTTGATTAGCTTGCTGGAAAATTTCGAGCTTAAAACAGGTTCAAATGATCGTTGGAAGTGGAAGTTATCGAGCAACGGGAATTTCAATACAAAGATACTTACAAAAGCAATTGAGGAGGCGAGACTTGTGAACCAAACTGTGCAATCGGAAACATTAAGAAATAATTTGGTACCAAAAAAAGTTGAAATCTTCATGTGGAGAGCTAAACTTCGACGGCTACCGGTAAGATTGGAGCTAGATAAACGGGGTGTTGATCTCCATTTCACCAGTTGCCCGTTGTGTGATTACGACTGATAATTCTAAAAATGAACATATATTTCATAGCATTATCCCTCAAGAAAGACAAACTTTTAGTTGCAATTGTTCTATTTACAAGTGATATTCGTTTAAATAATAAAAGGTGAAGACAAAAGACAGATTCGACGATTTAAAGACGCAAACGACCAAAAAGCTCAAAAGTACAAAGTACAATCCAAGAGGTTCAATTTATTGATGAGAAACGTCTCAAAATTACAAGAGTACGAGACGCAAAACGCAAAGTACAAGATATTAAATAGTACGAAAGGACGTTCGAAAATTCGGAACCGGGACTAGAGTCAACTCTCAACACGCGACGCAACGGACTAAAAATTACAAGTCAACTATGCACATGAATATAATATAATATATAATTAATTTTTAAAATTATATATATATATTATATTATATATTAAAACAGTCGGCAAACTAAAAAATAAAGGATTGTGAGCTGGACAGAGGGGCCATGCGATCGCATAGCTTCTGTGGTATATCCCCATGCGATCGCATGGTGAACAGTAATTCGAATTTAGCCTATAAAAAGTCGGGTTCTGATCGAGCAAAAACACATCTTTTTCCAATCTCTCTCTCACGATATATATATATATATATATATATATATATATATATATATATATATATATATATATATATATATATATATATATATATATATATATTATAATTTTAATTTTAATTTAGGATTAATAATAATAAGGTTATGTTAGCGAATGTTGTAAGTGTGTAAGTCGAAATTCTGTCCATGTAACGCTACGCTATTATTAATCATTGTAAGTTATGTTCAACCTTTTTAAATTAATATCTCGTAGCTAAGTTATTATTATGCTTATTTAAATTGAAGTAATCATGATGTTGGGCTAAAAATTAAATACGGGGTAATTGGGCTTTGGACCATAATTGGGGTTTGGACAAAAGAACGACACTGGTAGAAATTGGACTATGGGCTATTAATGGGCTTTATATTTGTTTAATTGAATGATAGTTCGTTAATTTAATATAAAGATTTACAATTGGACGTACCTATAAATAACCATATACACTCAATCGGATACGATGGGCGGGATATTTATAAGTACTAAGAATCGTTCATTTAACCGGACACGGGAATGGATTAATAGTCAATGGACTCATTGAAACAGGGGTGAATTATGTACAAGGACACTTGACGTAATTATTAACAAAGTATTAAAACCTTGGGTTACAAGCAGTCGATATCCTGGTGTAATTATTAAACAAAGTATCAAGAACTTGTTAAAGTTTAAGTCCCCAATTAGTTGGAATATTTGACTTCGGATATAAGGATAAATTGACGAGGACACTCGCACTTTATATTTATGACTGATGGACTGTTATGGACAAAAACCAGATGGATATATTGAATAATCCAGGACAAAGGATAATTAACCCATGGTAATAAACTAAAATCAACACGTCAAACATCATGATTACGGAAGTTTAAATAAGCATAATTCTTTTATTTCATATTTCATCGCACTTTTATTTACTGTCATTTTATTTATCGCACTTTTAATTATCGTACATTTTAATTATCGCAATTTTATTTATCGTCATTTTAATTATCGCACTTTAAATTATTGAACTTTTATTATCGTCATTTAATTTACGTTTTAAATTAAGTCATTTTTATTTTTAATATTTTACATTAGGTTTTAACTGCGACTTAAAACATAAAATCGATAAACCGGTCATTAAATGGTAAAAACTACCTTTTATAATAATAATACTACTTATATATATATATATATATATATATATATATATACAAATATAGTTTTAAAAATATAGCGTTAAACTTGGCTAGTTCCCTGTGGACGAACCGGACTTACTAAAAACTACACTACTGTACGATTACGTACACTGCCTATAAGTGTTGTAGCAAGGTTTAGGTATATCCACTCTATAAATAAATAAATAACTTGTGTAAAATTGTATCGTATTTAATAGTATTTCGTAGCAAAAATATAACTATTTCGTGCCCCTCTGCTTTAACATCAAGTACTTTTGGCGCCGCTGCCAGGGAAACTTAACAACGCCGAAAGCGAAACGCTATAAAAAATTAGTTTTTAATATATTTTTGTAAAAATACAATATTTCTTATTTTATAAAAATATTTTGTTAAATATACAAAATATAAAAACATAATAAATATATATATATATTAGTATATTTTTACATTTTAAAATTAAAAAGTTTGTATTTTTTTAGTTACAAAAACTAATAGGTAATTTTTTTTTTAAATATAAGTTTTTATTAATATAAATATTTTATATAAGTTAAAAACAGAAAGAAAAAAATAAGTAAAAAGTATTCGGGCTTGAAAACTGTAGCAGCCCAATTTGTGATCTGAATATCTGGGCCATGCGACCGTATGAACCAGTAGGCTAAAATCCATGCGACCGCATTGTGACGACCCGGAAAATTTCGACTAATTTTAAACCAAACTCTCGATATGATGTAATATTTTTGACTCGATAAGAAATGTCTGTTAAGTTGGATCTCAAAAATTTTGAACTGTTTCATATATTCAATTGACCTTCGACTGTTCTCGATGATTCACGAATAACTATTTGTAAATAGATACATATATACGTGTGTGTATATAAATATACTACTTGAAAATATATAAAATAATATTAAATCTATTTGTTTAAAAATATATAATATATATTTATGTGATAAAACTTGTTATTTAAAACTGATTATATACAGAGAGAGAATAAATGGAAAATGAATGATTTCGAGTTTGATTGGCAAACGTCGGTAACACTCGGTTGATGTTTTGTTAATTTTAATATAGATATTATTACATGTTTATGAAGGATTTAAATAAAAGTTAGTCCGCATATTGATTAAAGAGATTATGGGCTCGATAAAAATATTTTTACCCCTTTTAGTTTAAGTTTTGGTACTCCGTACACGTTAATTGAAATAGAAAATAAATAATTAGTGAATCTTTTTGATGAGGTTTCAAACAGGTAATGAGTGAAATAATTAAATATATTTAATCTAAAAATTAGGGATTTTTAGGAACACTTTTATACTTCAACTGTTTAGCAATGGATCCGATATAGTACCCCTAAAAACTGTCGGCAACACAATTTCTTTGATATTTTTGTTTTGCACGTTTTCAATATTATTATTTTATTATTTATATGTATTCAACAATTATTATATATATAATACACCCACTAGTTTCATAGTAAATATGTCCGTGAATTCATGAATCCAACATTTAAAATACTGTGTTTGTCTTTGTGTTTCCCCACTCAATTTATATGTATCATACTTATGGATTCCTGTAAAAACTCATTACACCATCACCCATCTACCTTGTTTTCTTTTTCTTTTTCTTGAACCATTGAACTCAAGTTGTTGCTGCTACGGCTAGAATGAACACCACATAAAGACTGTTTCAATTCATGTTTGATTATCAACCAAACCAAGACCCATTTGAACTACTAATCTTGTTAGTGGTTCCTATTAACCGAGATCACCATGCTCCATCACCACCATACTACCACCACCATAATCCCGTTACCACCACTCTCACTTTCCACTCTCTCTCCCTCTATTCTTTATTCACCCTCGTGAAACACCATGAACCATAAATCAAACCTGCTGCTCTCTTACTGCTATGCTCACTGTTTCTAGTCGAACCGAATCACCACCGTTAACAACCATTCACCTCACCATCTTTTCTTCTTTTGAGTTACTTGAGCCACCCTACCAAAACCGTCCACTGCCACTCTGCAAACCGAGAACTATCACCACTAAACAATCACTATTACGATAACACGTGTCTCATTTCTACTTCCTTTCAAAGACCCAGACAACACCCAATAGCCTATTATTCGATATTGTGTTCATGCTGTTACTGCTATACCTTTCTTTCTGTATCTGTTAGAACGAGTCACATAAACCACAAAATGTTTATGATATGATGATGTGGTTATGATGACGGAGGTTGAAGATGATGAATAGTACCATTCGAATTCTATTTTTTTTCCTTCTAAAACAACGAATATAATATTAACGATAATGGTGAGCTGAGATTTGATATCGTGATTATAGTGGTGATGATTAGGACGTTAATAAGAATGAGGAAGATGAAGGAAACAGAATAATACGGGTTTTAAGAATATTATGTGGTAATTAAAACAAAAAAATAAACTGGTTCAGATGGTTCAAGGGTTGTTCGAGTGTTCGAGTGGTCATGGGTTCGAAACCAGGGACTCCATATATTTTTTTTCTTCTTCAATAAAAGATGCCGAGTTTTGCTCTACTAGCTGTTGGGCCAATTAAACATTGGGCCGAAGTTTAGTTCTGTTGGGCCAAGATTAGGCTGATAAATTCGGTGTTGGACTGAAATAACAAAAATGATAGTGGAAATGACGATTAGATTATGGAAATAAAAATAAATAATGATAAGGGATCCTGATAATACGGATTATATAGATTTAATGTTGGAATTAAAACAGAAAGAGACTAATGGGGGAGTGGTTAGCAGTGTTGTGTTTAGACGAGAGGTCATAGGTTCGAGCCCGGTGTTGAGCAAAATTTTTGGGAAAAACTTATAAACTCCTTTAAAGGTAGCATTACTCATATTTATTATTATTATTATTAAAAATAACATTATTATTAAAGTTATCATTATTATTAAAATTATCATTTTAATTAAAAGTATCATTACTATTATTTTTATCATTGTTATTATTATTATCAATATATATGATTATTTTTATTATTATTAATATTATCATTATTTTTATTAATAGTATTATCATAAGTATTATCATTTTAATATATTATTCTTATCAT
This sequence comes from Rutidosis leptorrhynchoides, assembly GCF_046630445.1. Lineage (NCBI taxonomy): Eukaryota > Viridiplantae > Streptophyta > Magnoliopsida > Asterales > Asteraceae > Rutidosis > Rutidosis leptorrhynchoides. The sequence continues at coordinate 421,933,685 of NC_092334.1, forward strand.
TACTATTCTTATTATTATTATTATTGTAAAATAAAACAATTTTTATTATTATTATTATTAATATTATTTTATCAAATAACCATTAGATATATAAAACTATACCTAATACATATAACATAACAATATTAATATTTGTATTTATTTAAAATACATAAAATGAATATATTTAATTTATTAAGGAAACCTATAAGTTATTAATATAAAATTTATATCACTAAAATTTGTTCGATTACAATTATGTGTGTTAATAAATATACAAATGATATAGGTTCATGAATCCGAGGCCAACTCTACATTTGCTAAATGCCGTCATATGTATCTTTACTACAAAATACATTTGGTGAGTTTCATTTACTCCCTTTTTACATATATTTTTAGGACTGAGAATACATGCGCAACTTTTATAAATGTTTTACGAAATAGGCACAAGTACCAAAACTAATTCTATGTGGGTTTAAACCAGAAATATACCCTTAGCTTGGTAACATTAAACTACTTGTCTATGTACGGTAGGCGCGAATCCTAAAGATAGATCTATTGGGCCTGACAAACTCCATCCCGACTATGGGATGCTTTAGTACTTCGAGGTTATTTAAAACACACCTAATCTGGTGTACTTCAAAGGGTAAAACATGAACGTTAAAGCTTGTTACCGGGTGCCTACAACTTATAGAATACTTTTATACACTTGCGAGTGTATATACCTTTATAAACGGAAATCTTGTGGTCTATTAACATATTGAAATGATTGTTATGATAAACGTATGAACTCACCAACCTTTTGGTTGACACTTTTAAGCATGTTTTATTCTCAGGTATGAAAGAAGTCTTCCGCTATGCATTTACTCACTTTAAAGATATTACTTAGAGTTGTACTTGGCATATTTAGGTCAATACCTTACAATGGGACCAAATGTTGATGACATCGTCCAGGTGGATTAGGACAGGTCATTTCATGTGGTATCAGAGCGGTGGTCGTAGCGAACCAGGTCTTGCATTAGTGTGTCTAACTAGGAGTTGTTAGGATACATTAATGAGTCTGGACTTCGACCTAGTAGTTGTTAGGTTATATTAGTAAGTCTGGACTTGAACCTGGTCTGCATGTTAAAAGTTTTTGCTTACCAACATTTGTCAAAAAAAAAAATATCTACTTATCATTGTCAGTCTCGACACGTCTTATTGCAATTATTGCATAGATGATGTACAGACAAATTCATATCCCATCACATTAAGTCTTGTCTGACACGTTTCCTTAATTCTCTCCGTAATCTACGAGATCTTATGTACTATATACAGATAGTCTATGTAATTAGGATATCATCCAAAAATTCAGCCCTCAATTCATATCAAGAATCATTTCATAACTTTCTGCGATCGCGTAAGATGGCCTCTCCGAATAGACCAAGTTCCTCCAGCTCCGAAGACAGCGTGACTGGAACGCACCACCCGATCAACTACCGTGATTATTGGAAAAATGGGGGTAGGTTCGTGACATACTCACCCTATGGAGGAGGGAAAAAGGTACTCCATATCATGAGCCGAATCTACCACCTAATGTCGGAGTACTCGACCCGCTCACCGGCGAACCTGTTCGCAACACTGTTTATACCCTCTTTGCGAGAATTTTTCGTCTTGAGGCTATCATTAACGGAACTAGAGAAGATATCCAACCTCCACCTCACACTGATAACCAGCCAGGGTTAGTAGAAGAAGTCAACGAACTTCGCGCTCGAGTAGTGGCTTTGGAAAATATGGTGCAGAATCTACCAGCTTCAGCAACATCACCGGCACCTACAGTACCACCAACATCAACACCAGTACCACCAACAACCCAAGTTTCAACATCACACGCCTCAACATCTCATTCTGTACCTCGAGCATAATCATCGTTCTACGTATAATTCTATCTACTTTATCTTTGTTCTACATATCGTTCTACATTGATTATTTTTGCTCGACATGGCGATTATGTAATTTCTAAAGTTTTAGAGATTATGTAATCTAGTATTAACGATAAATCAAATGAGTTTAACATCTTATTGACTCTTTAAATTCATAATTACATCTGAAGAAAATATATATGTATGTATATTTTCATAAAGATTGTAATTAAAAATTCTTTTGTACAAACTGTTAATGGTAAAAATATTTTAACGGGTAGGTAACACCCGAGGAATATTTAGATTTCACATTAATAAGTTACATTGTACATTCTTCAAATCTGATTCAATGATCATCTATTATCCTGTTTACAATCACCGATATATGAATCTGTTCACCATAGAATAACCATTTTCATTCAATTTCATATTTGGATTTTGACCTATTAGAATCCAACAAGTGGCATAATGAAGAAAACCTTTAACAAAATAAAATTTGTTAGAAACAAACAAATTAATTATAAAGAATTTTGTTAAGAATCCACGTTAACTGTTCCTAGCTAACTGTTCCTAGCTAACTGATTACATTTTATTTATCGCAATTTAATTATCGCAATTTACATTCTCGCAATTTTATTTATCGTCATTTAATTTCTGTATTTATTTTACGCACTTTAAATAACGGGACACGTATACAAGGTTTCGACATATCATATTGACCCATCTATATATTTATCTTTGAACAACCATAGACACTCTATATGCAAATGACGGAGTTAGCTATACAGAGTTGAGGTTGATTCCAAAATATATGTATTGTTTGAGTTGTGATCAATACTGAGACCAGTACACGGGTCACGATACGTATTAATTAATTTGAATATTATATATTAAAATTATATATGAATTATTGGACTGTTGGACTATTGGACTATTAGACTATTGGACTGCTAACATTGGACAATTAAAATGAATTAAAATATTGATTATAACATATGAAACTAAACAACTCTTCAAGTTTGCCACTTGATTTCATCTTAAACCTCATTTGAATCTTGACGATTCCAATCCATGTTCAAATCTTTCATGATTCTTGAAAACACCTCGATCGAGAGGATGAACCAGCCACACTTCATCTACGGAAGACATATACGGAAGAAAAGATTGACGCATATAGTTATGCACCTGAAAACTCTCGGAAACTGAATAAACGTTTAACACATAGATGTGTTAATTCCTTTAGTGTTATTATTACCCAAAATAACTTCGAAATCCCTTTCCAAAGTAGCCAATTTTATCACAGCTCCAGCAAGTCAACTCCGACTTTTCATTCGATTCAACCTTATTATAACCTTGTTATATATGCGTGCTCATTTATTGTTACCAGAGAACCTTTTATATTCCACCATACTACCATCATCATTTAATCAATCTCAAAACACAGTTCTCTTGAAACCACCTCGGAATGATAACCGACGATTCAGATATGGCTACATTAAATGCAGAGGAAACAGTAAAATTGTAGATGGCCTAATTGGCCAAGAGTTTGATGATAAAGAATGGAGAGTTGGGAACGTTTGATAGAAGATTTGGTACTGAAAAACGGATTGAACTAACCAAGAAGGAGACCAAGGACAAATACAAGGACCAAACCCTATATTTAAAGAATCCAGGTAATTCTGGATCCAATGAAATCTCTAGAGAATATCTTGCTCCGTACCCACGTTAAAATCTTGCGGAAAATTTTTTCTTATCAACTTTCAAACTTAGAAATTCCAAAATATCATCATAAATATCCTCGATATTTCTGAGGATATTTTCATAAATATTCTTGTTCGAAATTATCTACCTCTTTGTATTTCTGAATTTCATTATATTGGAAACTTCTGTAAAGTCTATGTATAAATTATGAATGAATTGTGGAGAAGTGTTGGGAACTGAAGCATGAGTTAGTATAATATAATGTGCTTGGCCAACGTGATTATATTACAGTAAGCCATGCTGAGTTTCTAATGAAACATGATGATTCACAGACTATAACGTCATCATATGCCATGTCACACGACTCTTTCATTCTACTTAATTTCTAAGCATATCACAGAAATATTTCCTTGATATTTCTGTTCTTCCGTAACTCCGATAATCTGCTAATAAATCGTGCGATTACATTTTCTTTCTGATTAGAAGATTTCTTTAAAATCCATGAATTCTGGAAATTCACCATGACTACGTCAAAAATTATGACGAAACTTATTTTCCTCATTCCACTATTTTGTGATAGCTTCACTCATACGCTTCGAGTAATCGGATCATTTTATCCATATTACTCTATGGTAATAAAATCCTATCTATCAACACATATCCGTCATGAAAACATTTTTATGGTTATCCATGACGACCTCGATCAAATTTCGGGGACGAAATTTCTTTAACAGGTAGGTACTGTGACGACCCGGAAAATTTCGACTAATTTTAAACCAAACTCTCGATATGATGTAATATTTTCGACTCGATAAGAAATGTCTGTTAGGTTGGATCTCAAAAATTTTGAACTGTTTCATATATTCAATTGACTTTCGACTGTTCTCGACGATTCACGAACAACTATTTGTAAATAGATACATATATACGTGTGTGCATATAAATATACTACTTGAAAATATATAAAATAATATTAAATCTATTTGTTTAAAAATATATAATATATATTTATGTGATAAAACTTGTTATTTAAAACTGATTATATACAGAGAGAGAATAAATGGAAAATGAATGATTTCGAGTTTGATTGGCAAACGTCGGTAACACTCGGTTGATGTTTTGTTAATTTTAATATAGATATTATTACATGTTTATGAAGGATTTAAATAAAAGTTAGTCCGCATATTGATTAAAGAGATTATGGGCTCGATAAAAATATTTTTACCCCTTTTAGTTTAAGTTTTGGTACTCCGTACACGTTAATTGAAACAGAAAATAAATAATTAGTGAATCTTTTTGATGAGGTTTCAAACAGGTAATGAGTGAAATAATTAAATATATTTAATCTAAAAATTAGGGATTTTTAGGAACACTTTTATACTTCAACTGTTTAGCAATGGACCCGATATAGTACCCCTAAAAACTGTGGGCAATACAATTTCTTTGATATTTTTGTTTTGCACGTTTTCAATATTTTTATTTTATTATTTATATGCATTCAACAATTATTATATATATAATACACCCTCTAGTTTCATAGTAAATATGTCCGTGAATTCATGAATCCAACATTTAAAATACTGTGTTTGTCTTTGTGTTTCCCCACTCAATTTATATGTATCATACTTATGGATTCCTGCAAAAACTCATTACACCATCACCCTTCTACCTTGTTTTCTTTTTCTTTTTCTTGAACCATTGAACTCAAGTTGTTGCTGCTACGGCTAGAATGAACCCACATAAAGATTGTTTCAATTCATGTTTGATTATCAACCAAACCAAGACCCATTTGAACTACTAATCTTGTTAGTGGTTCCTATTAACCGAGATCACCATGCTCCATCACCACCATACTACCACCACCATAATCCCGTTACCACCACTCTCACTTTCCACTCTATCTCCCTCTATTCTTTATTCACCCTCGTGAAACACCATGAACCATAAATCAAACCTGCTGCTCTCTTACTGCTATGCTCACTGTTTCTAGTCGAACCGAATCACCACCATCAACAACCATTCACCTCACCATCTTTTCTTCTTTTGAGTTACTTGAGCCACCCTACCAAAACCGTCCACTGCCACTCTGTAAACCGAGAACTATCACCACTGAACAATCATTGTTACGATAACACGTGTCTCGTTTCTAGTTCCTTTCGAAGACCCAGACAACACCCAATAGCCTATTATTCGATATTGTGTTCCTGCTGTTACTGCTATACCTTTCTTTCTGTATCTGTTAGAACGAATCACATAAACCACAAAATGTTTATGATGAATATCGATAAAAATGATGATGATGTGGTTATGATTACTGAGGTTGAAGATGATGAATAGTACCATTCGAATTCTATTTTTTTTCCTTCTAAAACAACGAATATAATATTAACGATAATGGTGAGCTGATATTTGATATCGTGATTATAGTGGTGATGATTAGGACGTTAATAAGAATGAGGAAGATGAAGGAAACAGAATAATACGGGTTTTAAGAATATTATGTGGTAATTAAAACAGAAAAATAAACTGGTTCAGATGGTTCAAGGGTTGTTCGAGTGTTCGAGTGGTCATGGGTTCGAAACCAGGGACTCCATATATTTTTTTCTTCTTTAATAAAAGATGCCGAGTTTTTCTCTACTAGGTGTTGGGCCAATTAAACATTGGGCCGAAGTTTAGTTCTGTTGGGCCAAGATTAGGCTCATAAATTCGGTGTTGGACTGAAATAACAAAAATGATAGTGGAGATGACGATTAGATTATGGAAATAAAAATAAATAATGATAAGGGATCCTGATAATATGGATTATATAGATTTAATGTTGGAATTAAAACAGAAAGACACTAATGGGGGAGTGGTTAGCAGTGTTGTGTTTAGACGAGAGGTCATAGGTTCGAGCCCCGTGTTGAGCAAAATTTTTAGGAAAAACTTATAAACTCCTTTAAAGGTAGCATTACTCATATTTATTATTATTATTATTAAAAATAACATTATTATTAAAGTTATCATTATTATTAAAATTATCATTTTAATTAAAAGTATCATTACTATTATTTTTATCATTGTTATTATTATTATCAATATATATGATTATTTTTATTATTATTAATATTATCATTATTTTTATTAATAGTATTATCATAAGTATTATCATTTTAATATATTATTATTATTATTATTATTATTATTATTATTATTATTGTTATTATTATTATTATTATTGTAAAATAAAACAATTTTTTTTATTATTATTAATATTATTTTATCAAATAACCATTAGATATATAAAACTATACCTAATACATATAACTTAACAATATTAATATTTGTATTTATTTAAAATACATAAAATGAATATATTTAATTTATTAAGGAAACCTATAAGTTATTAATATAAAATTTATATCACTAAAATTTGTTCGATTACAATTATGTGTGTTAATAAATATACAAATGATATAGGTTCGTGAATCCGAGGCCAACCTTACATTTGCTAAATGCCGTCATATGTATTTTTACTACAAAATACATTTGGTGAGTTTCATTTACTCCCTTTTTACATATATTTTTGGGACTGAGAATACATGCGCAACTTTTATAAATGTTTTACGAAATAGGCACAAGTACCAAAACTAATTCTATGTGGGTTTAAACCAGAAATATACCCTTAGCTTGGTAACATAAAACTACTTGTCTATGTACGGTAGGCGCAAATCCTAAAGATAGATCTATTGGGCCTGACAAACCCCATCCCGACTATGGGATGCTTTAGTACTTCGAGGTTATTTAAAACACACCTAATCTGGTGTACTTTAAAGGGTAAAACATGAACGTTAAAGCTTGTTACCGGGTGCCTACAACTTATAGAATACTTTTATACACTTGCGAGTGTATATACCTTTATAAACGGAAATCTTGTGGTCTATTAACATATTGAAATGATTGTTATGATAAACGTATGAACTCACCAACCTTTTGGTTGACACTTTTAAGCATGTTTTATTCTCATGTATGAAAGAAGTCTTCCGCTATGCATTTACTCACTTTAAAGATATTACTTAGAGTCGTACTTGGCATATTTAGGTCAGTACCTTGCAATGGGACCAAATGTTGATGACATCGTCCAGGTGGATTAGGACGGGTCGTTTCATGTGGTATCAGAGCGGTGGTCGTAGCGAACCAGGTCTTGCATTAGTGTGTCTAACTAGGAGTTGTTAGGATACATTAATGGGTCTGGACTTCGACCTAGTAGTTGTTAGGTTATATTAGTAAGTCTGGACTTGAACCTGGTCTGCATGTTAAAAGTTTTTGCTTACCACCATTTGTCAAAAAAAAAATATCTACTTATCATTGTCAGTCTCGACACATCTTATTGCAATTATTGCATAGATGATGTACAGACAAATTCATATCCCATCACATTAAGTCTTGTCTGACACGTTTCCTTAATTCTCTCCGTAATCTACGAGATCTTATGTACTATATACAGATAGTCTATGTAATTAGGATATCATCCAAAAATTCAGCCCTTAATTCATATCAAGAATCATTTCATAACTTTCTGCGATCGCGTAAGATGGCCTCTCCGAATAGACCAAGTTCCTCCAGCTCCGAAGACAACGTGACTGGAACGCACCACCCGATCAACTACCGTGATTATTGGAGAAAATGGGGGTGGGTTCGTGACATACTCACCCTATGAAGGAGGGAAGAAGGTACTCCATATCATGAGCCGAATCTACCGCCTAATGTCAGAGTACTCGACCCGCTCACCGGCGAACCTGTTCGCAACACTGTTTATACCCTCTTTGCTAGAATTTTTCATCTTGAGGCTATCATTAACGGAACTAGAGAAGATATCCAACCTCCACCTCACACTGATAACCAGCCAGGGTTAGTAGAAGAAGTCAACGAACTTCGCGCTCTAGTAGTGGCTTTGGAAAATATGGTGCAGAATCTACCAGCTTCAGCAACATCACCGGCACCAACAGTACCACCAACATCAACACCAGTACCACCAACAACTCAAGTTTCAAAATCACACGCCTCAACATCTCATTCTGTACCTCGAGCATAATCATCGTTCTACGTGTCATTCTATCTACTTTATCTTTGTTCTACATATCGTTCTACATTGATTATCTTCGCTCGACATGGCGATTATGTAATTTCTAAAGTTTTAGAGATTATGTAATCTAGTATTAACGATAAATCAAATGAGTTTAATATCTTATTGACTCATTAAATCCACAATTACATCTGAAGAAAATATATATGTATGTATATTTTCATAAAGATTGTAATTAAAAATTCTTTTGTACAAAATGTTAATGGTAAAAATATTTTAACGGGTAGGTAACACCCGAGGAATATTTAGATTTCACATTAATAAGTTACACTGTACATTCTTCAAATCTGATTCAATGATCATCTATTATCCTGTTTACATTCACCGATATATGAATCTGTTCACCATAGAATAACCATTTTCATTCAATTTCATATTTGAATTTTGACCTATTAGAATCCAACAAGTGGCATAATGAAGAAAATATTTGACAAAATAAAATTTGTTAGAAACAAACAAATTAATTATAAACAATTTTGTTAAGAATCCACGTTAACTGTTCCTAGCTAACTGTTCCTAGCTAACTGATTACATTTTATTTAAGTGCTTTTTCTTTAGATTAAGATTTAGGTGCTTCAGAATTTTGCGACGCCGTTTTAAGATTTTAGTACCTTTTAAGTTATTGTCGTTTTGGATATAGAATTCCTTTTAAGCTTTAATACTTTTAGACGTAAGTCTTAATTTTTAGTTTTTAGAATTTTAAGTTTCGACGCTTATTTTCTTATTTTTATTTTTCGACTGCTTATTTTTCGAAGCTTATTTTTCGACTTTTTATTTTTCGACGTTTTTCGACGCACTCTTTTTCTTTCTTATTTCTCGACGCTCTAGTTTTTAGGACATAGAATTTTCTTTATCTTCTTTAAACTTCGACGAAAAAATTATTTTAAGCGGTTAAATTGATAGACATCCAAAATTTTCTGGTTCGTAGTAATAGTTGGATTTGTTAGTGGCGAGTTGTGGGCTTCCGATTTAAAGGGTCCTAGCTACCTGCTGTATCTATTGGCTATTCGAAATGTGGGCAAAATCATAAAAGTCTATTAATTTGATAACTTATATATTTTTTATTTTTATAACTAATAGGATATTCAGTGAATGCACCGAGCAAAACGTTCACCACCTTTCATACGTTCACCACCCGTAACTCGATCAAGACATCTAGCCAATATTGTCGCCGTTGATTTTTCTTTAGAATCGTCATCTAGTCAACCAAGTACTCCAATTCAAATTTCCAATAACCCATTTTTTTAACCCGACCTCACAATTGAGAATCCGGAGGATATTCAGGGACAATTCTGAGATCCTGAACCACTAATCATTCCTCCTAAACCACAAATCACTCATTCAGAGATTGTCGAAGAAGAAACCATTAAGTCGGAATCCTCTAGTGATTCAGATTCAACAAATTCAATCATGGAAAATCTGGAACCTCTAAGTATGGAAGACCGAATGAGAGCTAAACGCACTGGCCAAGGTCACGCAATTACTCAACTAGACATTAATGCGCCAGATTATGAAATCAAAGGACAAATCCTACACATGGTAACTAATCAATGCCAATTTAGTGGTGCGCCGAAGGAAGATCCGAACGAACATCTTAGAGGGATGTTAAAGCTAATCAATACTTGATGTTATATTAAATAGGGGTACGAAATAGTTATATTTTTGCTACGAAATACTATTAAATGCGATACAATTTTACACAAGTTATTTATTTATTTATAGAGTGGATATACCTAAACCTTGCTACAACACTTATAGGGGTACGTCGCAATATATTTCATATATTAAAGCTTTAAATTGATGTTAAATTTAAAATACTTGATGTTAAAGCTTTAAATTGATAATGCTAAAAACGAACATATATTTCATAGCATTATCCTTCAAGAAAGACAAGCTTTTGGATGCAATTGTTCTATTTACAAGTGATATTAGTTTAAATATTAAAAGGTGAAGACAAAAGACAGATTCGACGATTTGAAGACGCAAACGACCAAAAAGCTCAAAAGTACAAAATACAATCCAAATGGTTCAAATTATTAATGAGAAACGTCTCAAAATTACAAGAGTACAAGCCGTAAAACGCAAAGTACAAAATATTAAATAGTACGCAAGGAGGTTCGAAAATCCGGAACTGGGACCAGAGTCAACTCTCAACGCTCGACGCAACGGAGCTAAAATGACAAGTCAACTATGCACATGAATATAATATAATAAATAAATAATTCTTAAAATTATATATATTATATTATATGATAAAAATCGTCGGCAAACTAAAAAACAAAGGATTGTGAGCTGGCCAGAGGGGCCATGCGATCGCATGGCTTCTGTGCTATATCCTCATGCGATCGCATGGTGAACAGTAATTCGAATTTAGCCTATAAAAACTCGGGTTCTGATCTAGCAAAAACACATCTTTTTCTAATCTCTCTCTCACGATATATATATATATATATATATATATATATATATATATATATATATTTTATAATTTTAATTTTAATTTAAGATTAATAATAATAAGGTTATGTTAGTGAATGTTGTAAGGGTGTAAGTCAAAATTCTGTCCGTGTAACGCTACGCTATTATTAATCATTGTAAGTTATGTTCAACCTTTTTAAATTAATGTCTTGTAGCTAAGTTATTATTATGCTTATTTAAGCCGAAGTAATTGTGATGTTGGGCTAAATATTAAAGACGGGGTAATTGGGCTTTGGACCATAATTGGGGTTTGGACAAAAGACCGACACTTGTGGAAATTGGACTATGGGCTATTAATGGGCTTTATATTTGTTTAATTGAATGACAGTTCGTTAATTTAATATAAAGATTTACAATTGGGCGTACCAATAAATAACCATATACACTCGATCGGATACGATGGGCGGGATATTTATAAGTACTAATAATCGTTCATTTAACCGGACACGGGAATGGATTAATAGTCAATGGACTCATTAAAACAGGGGTGAATTATGTACAAGGACACTTGGCGTAATTATTAACAAAGTATTAAAACCTTGGGTTACACGCAGTCGATATCCTGGTGTAATTACTAAACAAAGTATTAAGACCTTGTTAAAGTTTAAGTCCCCAATTAGTTGGAATATTTGACTTCGGATATAAGGATAAATTCACGAGGACACTCGCACTTTATATTTATGACTGATGGACTGTTATTGACAAAAACCAGATGGACATATTGAATAATCCAGGACAAAGGACAATTTATCCATGGTAATAAACTAAAATCAACACGTCAAACATCATGATTACGGAAGTTTAAATAAGCATAATTCTTTTATTTCATATTTCATCGCACTTTTATTTACTGTCATTTTATTTATCGCACTTTTAATTATCGTACTTTTTAATTATCACAATTTTATTTATCGTCATTTTATTTATCGCACTTTAAATTATTGCACTTTTATTATCGTCATTTAATTTACGCTTTAAATTAAGTCATTTTTATTTTTAATATTTTACATTAGGTTTTAACTGCGACTTAAAACATAAAATCGACAAACCGGTAATTAAACGGTAAAAACCCCCTTTTATAATAATACTACTTATATATATATATATATATATATATATATATATATATATATATATATATATATATATATATATATATATATATATATATATAGTTTTAAAAATATAGCGTTAAACTTGGCTACTTCCCTGTGGACGAACCAGACTTACTAAAAACTACACTACTGTACGATTAGGTACACTGCCTATAAGTGTTGTAGCAAGGTTTAGGTATATCCACCCTATAAATAAATAAATAACTTGTGTAAAATTGTATCGTATTTAATAGTATTTCGTAGCAAAATTATAACTATTTCGTACCCCTCTGCTTTAACATCAAGTATTTTTGGTGCCGCTGCCGGGGAAACTTAACAACAACGAAAGCGAAACGCTATAAAAAAATAGTTTTTAAAATATTTTTGTAAAAATATAATATTTCTTATTTTATAAAAATATTTTGTTAAATATGCAAAATATAAAAACATAATAAATATATATATATTACTATATTTTTACGTTTTAAAATTAAAAAGTTTGTATTTTTTTTAGTTACAAAAACTAATAGGTAATTTTTTTTTTAATATAAGTTTTTATTTATATAAATATTTTATATAAGTTAAAAACAGAAAAAAATAAGTAAAAAGTATTCGGGCTTGGAAACTGTAGCAGCCCAATTTGTGATCTGAATATCTGGGCCATGCGACCGCATAAACCCGTAGGCTAAAATCCATGTGACCGCATGGTTCATTCTGACACGCCAAGTTTGACCTGGTACAGCATTAATTACGGAGTATTATTAATTATTATTATTATTAAACCCTAATTAGGGTTAATTATTATATTAATTAGTTTATTTTTATTTATTTTGTGTTTTTAAGTTATAATTAGTTTTATTAATATAATAAATTAATACTTTTATAAAATAATAATATAAAAATAATATTTTTATAAAAATTGTATTTTTATAACTTTAAGTTTTATTTTTGTATTTTATATCGTTTAATTCGTAATTTATATATTTATCGTTCGTAACTAGTTTGTAGCTTAGTATTTTGCCGTAGTATCTCTAGATTTTTAGGCTTTGCCGTAAAATCCCTTAAGTGCTTTTTCTTTAGATTAAGATTTAGGTGCTTTAGAATTTTGCGCCGCCGTTTTAAGATTTTAGTACCTTTTAAGTTATTGTCGTTTTGGATATAGAATTCCTTTTAAGCTTTAATACTTTTAGACGTAAGTCTTAATTTTTAGTTTTTAGAATTTTAAGTTTCGACGCTTATTTTCTTATTTTTATTTTTCCACTGCTTGTTTTTCGACGCTTATTTTTCGACCTTTTATTTTTCGACGTTTTTTGACGCACTCTTTTTCTTTCTTATTTCTCGACGCTCTAGTTTTTAGGACATAGAATTTTCTTTATCTTCTTTAAACTTCGACGAAAAAATTATTTTAAGCGGTTAAATCGATAGACATCCAAAATTTTCTGGTTCGTAGTAATAGTTGGATTTGTTAGTGGCGAGTTGTGGGCTTCCAATTTAAAAGGTCCTGGCTACCTGCTGCATCTATTGGCTATTCAAAACGTGGGCAAAATCAGAAAAGTCTATTAATTTGATAACTTATATAATTTTTATTTTTATAACTAATAGGATATTCAGTGAATGCACCGAGCAAAACGTTCACCACCTTTCATACGTTCACCACATGTAACTCGATCAAGACATCTAGCCAATATTGTCGTCGTTGATTTTTCTTTAGAACCGTCATCTAGTCGACCAAGTACTCCAATTCAAATTTCCGATAATCATTTTTTGAACCCGACCTCACAATTGAGAATTCGGAGGATATTCAGGGACAATTCAGAGATCCTGAACCACTAATCATTCCTCTTGAACCACAAATCACTCATCCAGAGATTGTCGAGGAAGAAACCATTAAGTCAGAATCCTCTAGTGATTCAGATTCAACAAATTCAATTATGGAAAATCTGGAACCTCTAAGTATGAAAAACCGAATGAGAGCTAAACGCATTGGCCAAGGTCACGCAATTACTCAACCAGACATTAATGCGCCAGATTATGAAATCAAAGGACAAATCCTACACATGGTAACTAATCAATGCCAATTTAGTGGTGCGGCGAAGGAAGATCCAAACGAACATCTTCGTACCTTTAATAGGATCTGTACTCTATTCAAAATCAGAGAAGTGGAGGATGAACAGATCTATCTCATGTTATATCCCTGAACTTTAAAGGGGGAAGCCAAAGATTGGTTAGAATCGTTACCTGAAGGGGCGATTGATACATGGGATGTTTTAGTTGAAAAATTTCTTAAACAATTCTTTCCGGCATCTAAAGCCGTAAGACTTTAAGGAGAAATAGTTACGTTCACGCCGAAGCCAAATGAAACTCTATATGAGGCATGGACAAGATTTGGAAAGTTATTGAGAGGATGTCCGCAACATGGTTTAGACACTTATCAAATAGTACAAATATTTTACCAAGGATGCGACATCACTACAAGAAAAGACATCGATATATCAGCTGGTGGTTCCATTATGAAGAAAACCGCAACTGAAGCTTACAAAATTATTGATAACACTGCTTTCCACTCACATGAGTGGCATCAAGAAAAAGATATCGTTAGATCATCTAAAGCGGCTAGAGCCGATTCTAGCCATGACTTTGATTCCATGTCCGCAAAGATAGATGCTTTCGAGAGACGAATGGAAAAGATGACTAAAGATATTCACGCAATACGAATTAGTTGTGAGCACTGTGGAGGACCACATTTGACAAAAGATTGTCTCAGTATTGAATAAATAATGGAACAACGAGAGAATGTTTCATACATGAACCAAAGGCCTGGAAATAATTATCAGAATAATTATCAACCGCCAACACCAAACTACAATCAAAATTAGAATTATAACCAAAATGTTCCATACAACAACCAACAAGGTCCTAGTAATCAACAAGTATCTAATAATACTTACAATCAGCAAAGACCTATTTTTCCAATTAAACCACCACAAACCGATGATAAAAAGCCAAATTTAGAAGATATGATGTCGAAGCTAGTTGAATCTCAAACACAGTTTTTCACATCTCAGAAACAAACCAATGAACAAAATGCTCAAGCATTTAGAAATCAACAAGCTTCTATTCAAAATCTGGAACAAGAAGTAAGCAATCTAGCAAGGTTGATAGGTGAAAGAAAACAGGGAAGTCTACCTAGCGATACAAATGCTAACCCCCGAAATGAAACAGCTAAAGCCATTACCATGAGAAGTGGTATTACACTTAAACCACCTGAAATACCTGTAATTTCTGAGGACTCTATTCCTACTCCACAAGAATCACAATCTGAGCAAGATACGGAAAAAGAACCGGTAGTTGAAAAGGTTAATGAAGATAACACAGTTAAGGCCAAGCCTTATGTTAAACCATACCAACCACCACTTCCTTACCCAAATAAAATGAGAAAAGAAAGACTTGAAGCCAAGCAATCCAAATTCTTGGATATGTTTAAATAAATAAATGTTAATCTTCCTTTCATTGATGTGATTTCAGGAATGCCTAGATATGCTAAATTCTTGAAAGATCTAATCACAAATAGAAAGAAAATGGAAGAACTCTCGGCTGTTACAATGAATGCTAATTGTTCTGCAGTGTTGTTGAATAAGATACCAGAAAAATTATCTGATCCAGGAAGTTTCACAATTCCATGTTTTCTGGGTAGTCTTAGTTCAATAGAAGCATTGGCAGACTTAGGTGCTAGTATAAATCTAATGTCGTATTCATTATACGCTAAACTAGACCTTGGAGAATTGAAACCAACACGAATAAGTATACAACTAGTCGATCGATCAGTAAAATATCCTAGAGGAATAATGGAGAACATGCTAGTTAAAGTTGGTACTATAGTATTTCTAGTAGATTTTGTTATTCTGGACATGGAAGAAGATTCTCGAGTTCCTCTCATATTAGGAAGACCATTCTTAAACACGGCTAAAGCAATAATAGACGTGTTCGGTAAGAAACTGACCCTAAGTATAGAGGACGAGAGTGTTACCTTTTCTGTTGATAGAGCCATGCAACAACCGCAATCTGCAGATGATACATGTTATTATATTCAAACTATAGATTCACATGCAGAATTATTAGAAGAATTTCCAGAATTACAAGGAACAGAAGAATGTTCTTTAGGAGAAGGAACTGAACCAATTGATGAAGCCGAAATGTTAGCCGCACTCATGGCTAATGGATATGAACCAACAACAGAAGAAATTCAAATGTTAAAAGAAGAAGACATATATCGATACAAATCATCGATAGAAGAACCACCGACATTAGAGTTAAAGCCACTTCCAAACCATTTGGAATACGCTTATTTACATGGTGAATCTGAATTACTGATGTGCGTAGAGGTGTATACAAAATAGTTATATATTTATTATGAAATACTATTAAATATGATACAATTTTACGCAAGTTATTTATTTATTTATAGAGGGGATATACCTAAACCTTGCTACAACACTTATAGGCAGTGTACCTAATCGTACAGTAGTGTAGTTTTTAGTAAGTCCGGTTCGTTCCACAGGGAGCTAGCCAAGTTTAACGCTATATTTTTAAAACTATATTTGTAAATATATAAATATAAATATAAATATATATATATATATGTATATATATATATATATATATGTATATATATATGTATATATATATATATATATGTATATATATATGTATATATATATATATGTATATATATATGTATATATATATATATATATATATATATATATATATATATATATATATATATATATATATATATATATATATAAGTAGTATTATTGTTATAAAAGGGGGTTTTTACCGTTTAATGGTTTGTCGATTTAAAAACTTAAGTCGCAGTTAAAACCTAATGTAAAATATTAAAAATATAAAAGACTTAATTTAAAGCGTAAAGTAAATAACAATAATTAAAGTGCGATAAATTAAAGTGCGATAAATAAAATGACAATAAATAAAATTGCGATAATTAAAAAGTGCAATAATTAAAATGACAATAAATTAAAGTGCGATAATTAAAAGTGCAATTAAATATGAAATAAAGAAATTATGCTTATTTAAACTTCCGTAATCATGATGTTTGACGTGTTGATTTTAGTTTATGACCATGGGTTAATTGTCCTTTGTCCTGGATTATTCAATATGTCCATCTGGTTTTTGTCCATAACAGTCCATCAGTCATAAATATAATGTGCGAGTGTCCTCGTCAAATTATCCTTATATCCGAAGTCAAATATTCCAACTAATTAGGGACTTAAACTATAATTACACCAATTTTTCTTGTATGTAATTCACCCCTATTTTAATAAGTCCATTAACTATTAATCCATTCCCGTGTCCGGTTAAATGAACGATTATTAGTACTTATAAATATCCCGCACATCGTGTCCGATCGAGTGTATATGGTTATTTATAGGTACGTCCAATTGTAAATCTTTATATTAAATTAACAAACTATCATTTAATTAAACAAATATAAAGTCCATTAATAGCCCATAGTCTAATTTCCACAAGTGTCATTCTTTTGTCCAAACCCCAATTATGGTACAAAGCCCAATTACCCCGTCTTTAATATTTAGTCCAACATCATGATTACTTCAATTTAAATAAGCATAATAATAACTTAGCTACGAGACATTAATTTAAAAAAGTTGAACAAAACTTACAATGATTAATAATAGCGTAGCATTACACGGACCTAATTTTGACTTACACACTTACAACATTCGCTAACATACCCTTATTATTATTAAAATTATAATATACATACATACATATATATATATATATATATATATATATATATATATATATATATATATATATATATATATATTACGTTGAGAGATAGAGAAGAGAAAAAGATGTGTTTATTTCGTTCGAAAATGCTGAAATTTATAGATGTGGCCAGGTTTCTGCTGCCATGCGATCGCATGGAAATTGGTCTTGCTGGCCTTGCGATCGCATGGCCTGGGATTCCAGCTCACATTCATTTGTTTTCTTGTTTGCCGACGGTTTTATATATAATATAATATATATATATATATATATATATATATATATATATATATATATATATATATATATAATTTTAAGAATTAATTATATATTATATTATATTCATGTGCATAGTTGACTTGTAATTTTTAGTCCGTTGCGTCGAGCGTTGAGAGTTGACTCTGGTCCCGATTCTGGATTTTCGAACGTCCTTGCGTACTATTCAATATCTTGTACTTTGCTTTTTGCGTCTTGTACTCTTGTAATTTTGAGATGTTTCTCATCAATAAATTGAACCACTTTGATTGTTCTTTGTACTTTTGAGCTTTTTGGTCGTTTACGTCTTCAATTCGTCGAATCTGTCTTTTATCTTCACCTTTTATTATTTAAACGAATATCACTTGTAAATAGAACAATTGCAACTAAAAGCTTGTCTTTCTTGAGGGATAATGCTATGAAATATATATTCGTTTTTAGCATTATCAAATATTCCCACACTTGAGCGTTGCTTGTCCTCAAGCAATATATTCTAGAAATAAAAATACTAGAATCACTTCTTTATTCTTCACACTTTGTACATCAGTGATTTCTATATGGCGGTATGAACAATGATAGTAACGTTGTGGTTTACAGTCCCACATGACTATGAAAATTTAGAGCCTTAAGGAAATTGGATCTTTATGAAAACATTTGATCTTTTGAAAATTAAATCTAGCTTTTACCCTAGATAAGTTTTCTGGAATAACCTTTCACCGGTGTTTGCAAATTGTTTTTGTGGGTTTGGTAGGTTTCAGATTTGAAAATTTTAGCTCAAAACTTGAGGTTTTGTGTCACCCACTTGCTAACCTTGTATTGGGAAAGCAACACGTCCAGTATACTTGCTCCGTATATTACCTTTTGGTAAACTACCATCTGGTTGTAAAAGAAAGCGTTGAACAGGTAACTGTTAAGGCAATGTCCCATGACATGCTTTCAATTATGGTCTATAACGTGTCGGATGCAATTACTATCCTTTGTAGGAGCAATAGTAAAGTTCACCCTATAGTTTTTCAGTCTGGCAAAAGGTCCTATCTTCGACCATGCTATGCAACCACCGTTCTTACGGTTGACACCCGATTTGGTTCAGGTGACCTAATGTATTCTGGTGAATTCTTAGGATTTTACGTTCAATGGTAATGAACGCATTGAAAATAGATTTTCAGAAAACAAATTGGTTTGTAATTTTGATCAAAATATTTTCTCGTTCATGCTCGAGTTTAGATATCATCGAATTCTATGAGTTTGTAATTCTCAATATTTAAAGTCAATCTCAAAGATTGAGTAATATCAGGCTTAAAAGCTGATTTTTGATCTTTAAGGAGATTATCCTTTCTGGGGGTCTGATTCATTAGTCTTATCAAGCTAATTTGCACGGCGCCCTCCCCATTTTACGAGACAGATCCTCTCATGGTTAGGATAAGTCTGACCACTTGGCGACCCTGTTTGATGCTGAGGTCCGTGGATTTCCAGTTGATTTTCGAGATGACTTTTCTAGATTTTTCGTCAACCTACAGCTAGTCTGGACGACAACTTCCTGACCTAAATCAAGAAGCGCGAGTCTTTTTTCGGAAGACTTTACTTCCTTTTAATGATGGAATTGATTCATCGCGTAGATCCATCTTTCTTTCAAAGGTATTACAATAAATTGGGTAAAACTGATTAGTTTAGTCCAAAGCAAAAGTACCTGCAATAATCTTGTGCAAAAATATGTGATATATGTGTTAAATAACTTGGTGAATTCTTCCCACACTTAGCTTTTATTTATTTCTTTCTTTACCTTTTTATTTTCTTCTATTCCATTTTAAATGAATTCTAGCGTTTTGGGTTGTTTCTCCATTTATGTTCTCTCCGAGTTAACAATAATTTCGGCATTAACACCTAGTTTTTTCGTTCATAAATATGTATAAACATGATTTTAAATTTATTTTATTGAAAATTTTTCAAATTTTCACAAAATTTGGCAAATAAACTAAGTGTAAACCCGAGAGAATTTATAACCCTTCCCCACACTTGAGATCATGCAATGCCCTCAATTGCATGAAATCAGACTATAATTATAAATTCATGAGGGTGATTAGTGTAGAAAAGTGATTAAAAATACTCAGTTAGTAATTACTAAGCTCGTCGAATGATAGATTGCGCGCCTCATCGTTCATTCCTTTTGTTGTAATTTCACATATGTTTTGTGTCTTATCGTCAAAATTAGTAGCTTTTGCTGAACTTAATCTTTGAAAATGCGCTGTTTTACTCTGTTTTTTTACATGAGATAAACTACAAACATATATATACATACTTTTACATATATATATATATATATATATATATATATATATATATATATATATATATATATATATATATATATATATATATATATACATATTTTTTTTATATAAAACGTTTATTTATTAAAACAATTTAAATGAATAATTTTTTAAAATTTTGTTTCCTTTTACTTTAGGTAGTTTCGGTATGTTTACCTAGTCCGTCCCTCGACAAAATTTAAAATTTGTCGTTTTTAAAGGGATTGTTTTAAAAGTAAAGAATTTTGGTTTTTTAATTTTTTTGGTATACTTTAGATCAATAAAATTAAAAATAATGATAACAAAATTTTTTGCCCCGCCCTCGGGTAAAGCAATTTCGGTTTCATGACCTAGTCTTCAACTTACGATGAATTTTAGAAATCATTTTTTTAAACTTAATGAAATAAAGTAAATTTTGTTTTTAAATTCACACAAAACTTAAATTGAAAAAGCGTATTAATTTCATACAAAACCTACAAAACAAAAATTCAGAATGGGGGGAGAAAACTAGTTCTTTAGTGTCTGCTAGTGGAAAAGACCAATCGGATTCCATTCTCGGAACTACACGAGAACAGAACAACTAACTCTAGACAACGTTTTCTTTTTAGAACATTTGAATCTCCCCACACTTAGGTAGATGTGGTGTCTAAATTGTGATTAACTTCATTGTCAATTTCTTTTGGACCATAATCAACTTGCATATCTGTGACTTTTGCTTTAAGCCATTGGTCGGATTCTTGTGTAATATTCACAAATTCAACTAGTTTCGCCTTTTCTTTAGGCGATAGATTGGATACTAATCGATTACATAACTTAAAGTTCCCATTGGTTCTAGCATCGCGAATCCGTTTAATAAGTTTCTTCATTGAACTATTAATAACGGGATCATTTAATTTCGTATCACCAACGGGGTTCTTTGTTATCAGGTCATCATTAGGTGTTACTTCATTTTCTCCACACTTAGGCGTTTTATTATTGTTAAGCACTACTGTTGGAGTTGGTAAAACAATATGCTTCTCATCGATCGTTTTTATCGGTTCAACGGTTTGGTTGGTGGAGATTTAGACTTTCGACTCACAAAGGTGATCGATTTTTCATTATTACTAAGTGTCATTCTACCCTCTCTTACATTAAATAATGCCCCGGTAGATGCTAAGAATGGTCGACCTAAAATTAGAGGAATGTTTGGGTCCTCTTCTATGTCAATGACAATAAATTCGACTAAAAAGGTTAAATTACTCACTTGAACGGGTAGGTTGTCAGTAATTCCAACTGGGTGCTTAATGGTTTGATCAAAGAGTCGGACACTCATCTCTGTTGGACTTAACTCACCTACTCCTAATCTCTTATATAGTGAAAGAGGCATAACACTCACACTCGCACCTAAATCTGCTAGTGCATCATACATGACACAATCACTAAGTAGACAAAGAACAATAAATTCACCTGGATCACCCAACCTGGGTGGAGGTTTTGGTGGAACTGTCTTCACCGGGTTTATTTTACGGTTTTTGTTTCTTGCACTTTCTTATTCTTCTTCTTCTTTCCAGAGGTATCACAAACTTTATTACTTATTACTTTCTCATACTCAACTCCTTTTCTTGGAAATGGGATGGGTGGTCTGTATGGTGCCACCACTGGCTTTACATACTCAGGTGGTGGTGGTGTTGTAACTTCTTCATTGTTACTCACATCAAAAACCTTCCCATCTTCTGATGATGGTTTTTCAGAATTTGTTGACACCATATTAACATTCTCATTCCGAGGATTTACTTCAGTATTACTGGGTAGCTTTCCTTGTTCCCTCTCACTCATCATGCTAGCAAAAGTACCTGCGTGTTTTTCTAGATTCAAAATGGAAGCTTGTTGAGTTCTTAATGACTGATCAAACCCCTCATTTGTTTGGGTTTTAGATGTAATAAATTGTGTTTGAGATTCCAATGGCTTTGCCATCATTTCTTCCAGATTTGGCTTTTTCTCTTCGGTTTGTTGTGGTGGTTTATACAAATCAGGTCTTTGTTGATTGAAAGTGTTGTTTTGAGTTGGTTGGTTATTCGGACCTTGTTAGTTGTACGAGTTATTGTTTGGCCCATTTGGATTGTAAAGAATGTTTTGATTTCGATTGAAGTTTGGCCTTGGCGGTTGATAATTATTCTGATAATTATTTCCCGGCCTTTGGTTCATGTAGGAAACATTCTCTCGTTGTTCTACCGTTTATTCAATGTGACAATCTTTTGTTAAGTGTGGTCTACCGCATTGCTCACAACTGATTCGTATTGCGTGAATATCTTTATTCATCTTTTCCATTCGTCTCTCGAAAGCATCTATTTTTGCGGAAACGGAATCAAAGTCATGGCTAGAATCGGCTCTAGCCGCTTTAGATGAACGAAAAATATCTTTTTCCTGGTGCCACTCATGTGAGTGGGATGCTGTGTTATCAATAATTTTGTAAGCTTCAGTTGCGGTTTTCTTCATAATGGAACCATCAGCTGTTATGTCGATGTCTTTTCGTGTAGCAATGTCGCATCCTTGGTAGAATATTTGTACTATTTGATAAGTATCTAAACCATGTTGCGGACATCCTCTCAACAACTTTCCAAATCTTGTCCACGCCTCATATAGAGTTTCATTTGGCTTTTGCGTGAACGTAACTATTTCTCCTTGAAGTCTCACGGCTTTAGATACCGGAAAGAATTGTTTAAGAAATTTTTCAACTAAAACATCCCATGTATCAATCGCCCCTTCAGGTAACGATTCTAACCAATCTTTGGCTTCTCCCTTTAAAGTCCAGGGAAATAACATGAGATGGATTTGTTCATCCTCCACTTCTTGGATTTTAAATAGAGTACAGATCCTATTAAAGGTTCGAATATGTTTGTTTGGATCTTCCTTCGGCGTACCACTATATTGGCATTGATTAGTTACCATGTGTAGGATTTGTCCTTTGATTTCATAATCTGGCGCATTAATGTCTGGCTTAATAATGGCGTGACCTTGGCCAGTGCGTGTGGTTCTCATTCGATCTTCCATACTTAGAGGTTCCAGATTTTCCATATTTGAAATTGTTGAATACGAATCACTAGAGGATTCTGATTTAAAACCTTTATTTCCTCGACAATCTCTGGATGAGTGATTTGTGGTTCATGAGGAATGATTAGTGGTTCAGGATCTCTGAATTGTCCCTAAATATCCTCCGGATTCTCAATTGTGAGGTCGGGTTCAAAAAATGGATTATCGGAAATTTGAATTGGAGTACTTGGTTAACTAGATGACGATTCTAAAGAAAAAATAACGGCGACAATGTTGGCTAGATGTCTTGATCGAGTTACAGGTGGTGAACATTTTGCTCGGTGCATTCACTGAATATCCTATTAGTTATAAAGATAAAAATTATATAAGCTATCAAATTAATAGACTTTTCTGATTTTGCCCACGTTTCGAATAGCCAATAGATGCAACAGGTAGCCAGGACCCTTTAAATCGGAAGCCCACAACTCGCCACTAACAAATTCAACTATCACTACGAACCAGAAAATTTTGGATGTCTATCAATTTAACCGCTTAAAATAATTTTTCGTCGAAATTTAAAGAAATTTTAGAGAAGAAATAGAAAAAATTCTAAGTCCTAAAAACTAGAGCGGCGAAAAAAATAAGAAAGAAAAAGATTGCGTCGAAAAACGTCGAAAAATAAAAGGTCAAAAAATAATAAAAAGAACGTAGCACGTCAAAACTTAAAAGTCTAAAAACTAAAAATTAAAAGTTGCGTCTAAAAGTATTAAAGCTTAAAAGGAATACTATATCCAAAACGGCAATAACTTAAAAGGTACTAAAATCTTAAAACGGCGTCGCAAAATTCTAAAGCACCTAAATCTTAGTCTAAAGAAAAAGTACTCAAGGGATTTTACGGCAAATCCTAAAAATCTAGAAATAAAAATAACTGCGGCAAATACTATATCTTAAAAATAGTTACGAGCGAAAAAAATACAAATTACGTACTTAATAATAAAAATATACAATTTATAAAAAGAGACAAAAAATGATAAAATTACTAATTTTTATAAAAATATTATTTTTATATTATTTATTTTATAAAAGTATTAAGTTTATAAATTTAATAAAACTAAATTAAAACTAAAAATACAAAAATAATAAAACTAAAATTAATTAATTAAATAACTAACCCTAATTAGAGTTTTAATTAATAATAATAATAATTAATACTCCGTAATTATTGTTGTACCAGGTTCAGTAGGGCGTGTCAGGTTACCTCATGCGATTGCATGAGGTTTCCTTGTTAATTCCATGCGGTCGCATGGTTCGTGGATCCAGGCCAGAAATTGGGCCGCTACAGTATTGTGGCCCGATTCTTTTACTTATTATTTTTTTCTTTTTTTATAAAATATTTAAATAGAATAAATAAAAACTTATATTTTAAAAACTAAAATAGAAATAATATATAATTTAAACAAACTCTTAAAAATATATATATTTCGTTTTTCTTTTTATATTTTTGTATTTTTAAAAATTAAAACGTATTTTTACAAAAGTAAATTAAAAATCTTTTTTTTTTTTAATATATAGCTTTTCGCTTCCGGCGTTTAAGCAGTTCCCCGACAGCGGCGCCAAAAATACTTGATTTGCGTTGAGGTGTATACAAAATAGTTATATATTTATTATGAAATACTATTAAATACGATAAAATTTTACACAAGTTATTTATTTATTTATAGAGTGGATATACCTAAACCTTGCTACAACACTTATAGGCAGTGTACCTAATCGTACAGTAGTGTAGTTTTTAGTAAGTCTGGTTCGTTCCATAGGGAGCTAGCCAAGTTTAACGCTATATTTTTAAAACTATATTTGTAAATATATAAATATATATATAAGTAGTATTATTATTATAAAAGGGGTTTTTACCGTTTAATGACCGGTTTGTCGATTTAAAAACTTAAGTCGCAGTTAAGACCTAATGTAAAATATTAAATATATAAAAGACTTAATTTAAAGCGTAAAGTAAATAACAATAATTAAAGTGCGATAAATTAAAGTGCGATAAATAAAATGACAATAAATAAAATTGCGATAATTAAAAAGTGCAATAATTAAAATGATAATAAATTAAAGTGCGATAATTAAAAGTGCACTTAAATATGAAATAAAGGAATTATGCTTATTTAAACTTCCGTAATCGTTTATGACCATGGGTTAATTATTCTTTGTCCTGGATTATTCAATATGTCCATCTGGTTTTTGTCCATAACAGTCCATCAGTCATAAATATAAAGTGCGAGTGTCCTCGTCAAATTATCCTTATATCCGAAGTCAAATATTCCAACTAATTGGGGACTTAAACTATAATTACGCCAAGTGTCCTTGTACATAATTCACCCCTGTTTTAATGAGTCCATTGACTATTAATCTATTCCCGTGTCTGGTTAAATGAACGATTATTAGTACATATAAATATCCCGCCCATCGTATCCGATCGAGTGTATATGATTATTTATAGGTACGTCCAATTGTAAATCTTTATATTAAATTAACGAACTATCATTCAATTAAACAAATATAAAGCCCATTAATAGCCCATAGTCCAATTTCTACAAGTGTCGTTCTTTTGTCCAAACCCCAATTATGGTACAAAGCCCAATTACCCCGTCTTTAATATTTAGTCCAACATCATGATTACTTCAATTTAAATAAGCATAATAATAACTTAGCTACGAGACATTAATTTAAAAAGGTTGAACATAACTTACAATGATTAATAATAGCGTAGCGTTACAAGGACAGAATTTCGACTTACACACTTACAACATTCGCTAACATACCCTTATTATTATTAAAATTAAAATTAAAATTAATATATATATATATATATATATATATATATATATATATATATATATATATATATATATATATATATATATATATATATATATATATATATATATATATATATATATATATTACGTTGAGAGATAGAGAAGAGAAAAAGATGTGTTTATTTCGTCCGAAAATGCTGAAATTTATAGATGTGGCCAGGTTTCTGCTGCCATGCAATCGCATGGAAATTGGTCTTGCTAGCCATGCGATCGCATGGCCTGGGATTCCAGCTCACATTCGTTTGTTTTCTTGTTTGCCGACGGTTTTATATATAATATAATATATATATATATATAATTTTAAGAATTAATTATATATTATATTATATTCATGTGCATAGTTGACTTGTAATTTTTAGTCCGTTGCGTCGAGCGTTGAGAGTTGACTCTGGTCTCAGTTCCGGATTTTCGAACGTCCTTGCGTACTATTTAATATCTTGTACTTTGCTTTTTGCGTCTTGTACTCTTGTAATTTTTGAGACATTTCTCATCTATAAATTGAACCACTTTGATTGTACTTTGTACTTTTGAGCTTTTTGGTCGTTTGCGTCTTCAATTCGTCGAATCTGTCTTTTGTCTTCACCTTTTATTTTTTAAACGAATATCTCTTGTAAATAGAACAATTGCAACTAAAAGCTTGTCTTTCTTGAGGGATAATGCTATGAAATATATATTCGTTTTTAGCATTATCAATTACCTATAATAATATCGTCTTCTCTTACTGAAAATGAAAAATCTCAACTCATTTCTGTTCTAAAAGCTCATAAACCAGCTATTGCATGAAAGATTCATGACATTAAAGGCATAAGTCCTTCGTATTGCACACATAAAATCCTTATGGAAGAAGGTCATAAAACGTATGTGTAACGCCAACGAAGACTAAATCCTAATATGCAAGATGTTGTTAAGAAAGAAATTATTAAACTGCTTGATGCAGGTTTAATTTATCCAATCTCTGATAGTCCATGGGTAAGCCCAGTTCAATGCGTACCTAAGAAGGGTGGCATGAATGTCATCACAAATGAAAAAAATGAGCTTATTCCTACTAGGACTGTAATAGGATGCCATGTCTGTATTGATTATAGAAAATTAAATGACGCCACCAGAAAAGATCACTTTCCCTTACCTTTCATTGATCAAATGTTAGAAAGATTAGCCGGAAATAGTTACTATTGTTTTCTTGACAGTTTTTCCGGATATTTTCAAATTCCAATAGCACCCGAGGACCAAGAGAAAACCACGTTCACGTGCCCTTATGGTACTTTTGCTTACAAACGCATGCCATTTGGACTTTGCAACGCCCCTGCAACCTTTCAAAGGTAAATGATGGCGATTTTTCACGACATGATAGAAGAATGCATGGAAGTTTTCATGGATGACTTTTCAGTCTTCGGTGATACTTTTGAAACATGTCTAGTTAATCTTGAACGAATGCTTATTAGATGTTAACAATAAAATCTAGTACTTAATTGGGAGAAATGCCATTTCATGGTTAAAGAAGGCATCGTTCTCGGTCATAAAATCTCAAAGGAGGGAATTGAAGTGGATAGAGCTAAAGTATATGTAATTGCTAAATTTCAACATCCCACAAATGTTAGAGGAGTTAGGAGTTTTCTAGGGCATGCCAGTTTTTACAGACGTTTCATAAAAGATTTTTCTAAAATTGCCACTCCTATGAATAAACTCCTAGAAAAGGATGCTCCATTCATCTTTTCAGATGAATGCATCAAATCTTTTAATATTCTTAAAGAAAAACTCACTAATGCACCGATCATGATAACTCCAAATTGGAATCTACCATTTGAACTCATGTGCGATGCAAGTGATTTTGCAATGGGAGCCGTTTTAGGATAAAGGATTGAAAAACGATTTCAACATATTTATTACGCTAGTAAGATGTTACAAGGAGCACAAACGAATTACATAACTAATGAAAAAGAACTCCTTGCTATTGTCTTTGCTTTTGACAAATTTCGTTCATATATCGTTCTAGCTAAAACGGTGGTCTATACTGACCATTCTGCTCTTAGATACCTATTTTAGAAACAAGATGCCAAACCACGATTAATCAGTTGGATCTTACTCTTACAAGAGTTCGATATTGAGATCCGAGATAAAAAGGGAGCAGAGAATCTCGCCGTTGATCATCTTTCTCATCTTGAAAATCCCGAATTAGAAGTTCTAAATGAATCGGCCATACAAGATAACTTTCCTGATGAATATCTATTGAAGATAGATTATAATGAAATTCCATGGTTTGCAGACTATGCAAACTACTTACTATGTGGATTCCTTGAAAAAGGGTTGTCGTACCAAAAACGAAAGAAATTCTTTAGTGATATAAAACACTATTTCTGGGAAGATCTACATTTATTTAAAAGTTTTCTCGATGGAATAATACGCCGATGCATATTCGGAGATGAAGCTAGTCAAATCTTAAACCATTGTCACACAGGACCAACAGGAGGGCATTATGGGCCTCAACACACAGCAAGAAAAGTTTACGATGCTGGATTCTATTGGCCTACAATTTTCAAAGACGCATACCTTCTTTGTAAATCCTGTGATGCTTGTCAAAGGGCCGGAAAAATAAGTCAACGTGATGAAATGCCACAAAATGTCATTCAAGTATGTGAAGTATTTGACGTTTGGGGTATTGACTTTATGGGTCCATTTCCAAAATCTCATAATAATCTCTACATCCTTGTTGCCATTGATTATGTATCTAAAAGGGCGGAAGCACAAGCTCTCCTAACTAACGATGCACGAGTTGTAGTCAATTTTTTAAAACGTCTTTTTGCAAGGTTCGGAACACCGAAAGCTTTAATAAGTGATCGGGGTACTCATTTTTGTAATAATCAACTTGAGAAAGTTCTCAAAAGATATGGAGTAACTCATAAAATCTCAACCGCTTATCATCCACAAACAAGTGGACAAGTTGAAAATACCAACCGAGCATTAAAACGTATTCTAGAGAAAACCGTAGGATCAAATCCGAAGAAATGGTCCATGAAATTGGAGGATGCACTCTGGGCTTTTAGAACAGCCTACAAAACTCCAATTGGCACACCGCCTTTTAGACTCGTTTACGGAAAAGCATGTCACCTTCCAGTAGAAATTGAGCACAAAGCATTTTGTGCTTTGAAGACATGTAATCTTGATTTACATGATGCCGGACGTCTACGGTTAAGTCAACTAAACGAATTAGAAGAATTAAGACATGAAGCATACGAAAATTCGTTAATCTATAAAGAAAGAACGAAGAAATGGCATGATAAAAGAATCAGAAGTTCAAAAGAATTTAAAGAAGGAAACAAAGTTCTTCTTTTCAATTCACGATTCAAGCTATATCCTGGAAAATTGAAATCAAGATGGTCTGGACCATTCATAGTGAAAAGAGTTTTCCCGTACGGAACAATAGAGTTAATAAATTCAAATGGGATTGAATTTAAGGTTAATGTGAAATGTCCCGTTCTTATTGATTAAAAACGTTCCATATTAATTGATTTTGTTGCGAGGTTTTGACCTCTATATGAGACGTTTTTCAAAGACTGCATTCATTTTTAAAACAAACCATAACCTTTATTTCATAAATAAAGGTTTAAAAAGCTTTACGTAGATTATCAAATAATGATAATCTAAAATATCCTGTTTACACACGACCATTACATAATGGTTTACAATACAAATATGTTACATCGAAATCAGTTTCTTGAATGCAGATTTTACACAATATCATACAAACATGGACTCCAAATCTTGTCCTTATTTTAGTATGCAACAGCGGAAGCTCTTAATATTCACCTGAGAATAAACATGCTTTAAACGTCAACAAAAATGTTGGTGAGTTATAGGTTTAACCTATATATATCAAATCGTAACAATAGACCACAAGATTTCATATTTCAATACACATCCCATACATAGAGATAAAAATCATTCATATGGTGAACACCTGGTAACCGACAATAACAAGATGCATATATAAGAATATCCCCATCATTCCGGGACACCCTTCGGATATGATATAAATTTCGAAGTACTAAAGCATCCGGTACTTTGGATGGGGTTTGTTAGGCCCAATAGATCTATCTTTAGGATTCGCGTCAATTAGGGTGTCTGTTCCCTAATTCTTAGATTACCAGACTTAATAAAAAGGGGCATATTCGATTTCGATAATTCAACCATAGAATGTAGTTTCACGTACTTGTGTCTATTTTGTAAATCATTTATAAAACCTGCATGTATTCTCATCCCAAAAATATTAGATTTTAAAAGTGGGACTATAACTCACTTTCACAAATTTTTACTTCGTCGGGAAGTAAGACTTGGCCACTGGTTGATTCACGAACCTATAACAATATATACATATATATCAAAGTATGTTCAAAATATATTTACAACACTTTTAATATATTTTGATGTTTTAAGTTTATTAAGTGAGCTGTCCTCGTTAGTAACCTACAACTAGTTGTCCACAGTTAGATATACAGAAATAAATCGATAAATATTATCTTGAATCAATCCACGACCCAGTGTATACGTATCTCAGTATTGATCACAACTCAAACTATACATATTTTGGAATCAACCTCAACCCTGTATAGCTAACTCCAACATTCACATATAGAGTGTCTATGGTTGTTCCGAAATATATATAGATGTGTCGACATGATAGGTCGAAACATTGTATACGTGTCTATGGTATCTCAAGATTACATAATATACAATACAAGTTGATTAAGTTATGGTTGGAATAGATTTGTTACAAATTTTCACGTAGCTAAAATGAGAAAAATTATCCAATCTTGTTTTACCCATAACTTCTTCATTTTAAATCCGTTTTGAGTGAATCAAATTGCTATGGTTTCATATTGAACTCTATTTTATGAATCTAAACAGAAAAAGTATAGGTTTATAGTCGGAAAAATAAGTTACAAGTCGTTTTTGTAAAGGTAGTCATTTCAGTCGAAAGAACGACGTCTAGATGACCATTTTAGAAAACATACTTCCACTTTGAGTTTAACCATAATTTTTGGATATAGTTTCATGTTCATAATAAAAATCATTTTCTCAGAATAAAAACTTTTAAATCAAAGTTTATCATAGTTTTTAATTAACTAACCCAAAACAGCCCGCGGTGTTACTACGACGGCGTAAATCCGGTTTTACGGTGTTTTTCGTGTTTCCAGGTTTTAAATCATTAAGTTAGCATATCATATAGATATAGAACATGTGTTTAGTTGATTTTAAAAGTCAAGTTAGAAGGATTAACTTTTGTTTGCGAACAAGTTTAGAATTAACTAAACTATGTTCTAGTGATTACAAGTTTAAACCTTCGAATAAGATAGCTTTATATGTATGAATCGAATGATGTTATGAACATCATTACTACCTTAATTTCCTTGGATAAACCTACTGGAAAAGATAAAAATGGATCTAGCTTCAACGGATCCTTGGATGGCTCGAAGTTCTTGAAGCAGAATCATGACACGAAAACAAGTTCAAGTAAGATCATCACTTGAAATAAGATTGTTATAGTTATAGAAATTGAACCAAAGATTGAATATGATTATTACCTTGTATTAGAATGATAACCTACTGTAAGAAACAAAGATTTCTTGAGGTTGGATGATCACCTTACAAGATTGGAAGTGAGCTAGCAAACTTGAAAGTATTCTTGATTTTATGAAACTAGAACTTTTGGAATTTATGAAGAACACTTAGAACTTGAAGATAGAACTTGAGAGAGATCAATTAGATGAAGAAAATTGAAGAATGAAAGTGTTTTTAGGTGTTTTTGGTCGTTGGTGTATGGATTAGATATAAAGGATATGTAATTTTGTTTTCATGTAAATAAGTCATGAATGATTACTCATATTTTTGTAATTTTATGAGATATTTCATGCTAGTTGCCAAATGATGGTTCCCACATGTGTTAGGTGACTCACATGGGCTGCTAAGAGCTGATCATTGGAGTGTCTATACCAATAGTACATACATCTAAAAGCTGTGTATTGTACGAGTACGAATACGGGTGCATACGAGTAGAATTGTTGATGAAACTGAACGAGGATGTAATTGTAAGCATTTTTTTTAAGTAGAAGTATTTTGATAAGTGTATTGAAGTCTTTCAAAAGTGTATAAATACATATTAAAACACTACATGTATATACATTTTAACTGAGTCGTTAAGTCATCGTTAGTCGTTACATGTAAATGTTGTTTTGAAACCTTTAGGTTAACGATCTTGTTAAATGTTGTTAACCCAATGTTTATAATATCAAAAGAGATTTTAAATTATTATATTATCATGATATTATGATGTACGAATATCTCTTAATATGATATATATACATTAAATGTCGTTACAACGATAATCGTTACATATATGTCTCGTTTCAAAATCATTAAGTTAGTAGTCTTGTTTTTACATATGTAGTTCATTGTTAATATACTTAATGATATGTTTAATTATCATAATATAATGTTAACTATATATATAACCATATATATGTCATCATATAGTTTTTACAAGTTTTAACGTTCGTGAATCACCGGTCAACTTGGGTGGTCAATTGTCTATATGAAACCTATTTCAATTAATCAAGTCTTAACAAGTTTGATTGCTTAACATGTTGGAAACATTTAATCATGTAAATATCAATCTCAATTAATATATATAAACATGGAAAAGTTCGGGTCACTACAGTACCTACCCGTTAAATAAATTTCGTCCCGAAATTTTAAGCTGTTGAAGGTGTTGACGAATCTTCTGGAAATAGATGTGGGTATTTCTTCTTCATCTGATCTTCACGCTCCCAGGTGAACTCGGGTCCTCTACGAGCATTCCATCGAACCTTAACAATTGGTATCTTGTTTTGCTTAAGTCTTTTAACCTCACGATCCATTATTTCGACGGGTTCTTCGATGAATTGAAGTTTTTCGTTGATTTGGATTTCATCTAACGGAATAGTGAGATCTTCTTTAGCAAAACATTTCTTTAAATTCGAGACGTGGAAAGTGTTATGTACAGCCGCGAGTTGTTGAGGTAACTCTAGTCGGTAAGCTACTGGTCCGACACGATCAATAATCTTGAATGGTCCAATATACCTTGGATTTAATTTCCCTCGTTTACCAAATCGAACAACGCCTTTCCAAGGTGCAACTTTAAGCATGACCATCTCTCCAATTTCAAATTCTATATCTTTTCTTTTAATGTCAGCGTAGCTCTTTTGTCGACTTTGGGCGGTTTTCAACCGTTGTTGAATTTGGATGATCTTCTCGGTAGTTTCTTGTATAATCTCCGGACCCGTAATCTGTCTATCCCCCACTTCACTCCAACAAATCGGAGACCTGCACTTTCTACCATAAAGTGCTTCAAACGGCGCCATCTCAATGCTTGAATGGTAGCTGTTGTTGTATGAAAATTCTGCTAACGGTAGATGTCGATCCCAACTGTTTTCGAAATCAATAACACATGCTCGTAGCATGTCTTCAAGCGTTTGTATCGTCCTTTCGCTCTGCCCATCAGTTTGTGGATGATAGGCAGTACTCATGTCTAGACGAGTTCCTAATGCTTGCTGTAATGTCTGCCAGAATCTTGAAATAAATCTGCCATCCCTATCAGAGATAATAGAGATTGGTATTCCATGTCTGGAGACGACTTCCTTCAAATACAGTCGTGCTAACTTCTCCATCTTGTCATCTTCTCTTATTGGTAGGAAGTGTGCTGATTTGGTGAGACGATCAACTATTACCCAAATAGTATCAAAACCACTTGCAGTCCTTGGCAATTTAGTGATGAAATCCATGGTAATGTTTTCCCATTTCCATTCCGGGATTTCGGGTTGTTGAAGTAGACCTGATGGTTTCTGATGCTCAGCTTTGACCTTAGAACACGTCAAACATTCTCCTACGTATTTAGCAACATCGACTTTCATACCCGGCCACCAAAAATGTTTCTTGAGATCCTTGTACATCTTCCCCGTTCCAGGATGTATTGAGTATCTGGTTTTATGAGCTTCTCTAAGTACCATTTCTCTCATATCTCCAAATTTTGGTACCCAAATCCTTTCAGCCCTATACCGGGTTCCGTCTTCCCGAATATTAAGATGCTTCTCCGATCCTTTGGGTATTTCATCCTTTAAATTTCCCTCTTTTAAAACTCCTTGTTGCGCCTCCTTTATTTGAGTAGTAATGTTATTATGAATCATTATATTCATAGATTTTACTCGAATGGGTTCTCTGTCCTTCCTGCTCAAGGCATCGGCTACCACATTTGCCTTCCCCGGGTGGTAACGAATCTCAAAGTCGTAATCATTCAATAATTCAATCCACCTACGCTGCCTCATATTCAGTTGTTTCTGATTAAATATGTGTTGAAGACTTTTGTGGTCGGTATATATAATACTTTTGACCCCATATAAGTAGTGCCTCCAAGTCTTTAATGCAAAAACAACCGCGCCTAATTCCAAATCATGCGTCGTATAATTTTGTTCGTGAATCTTCAATTGTCTAGACGCATAAGCAATCACCTTAGTTCGTTGCATTAATACACAACCGAGACCTTGCTTTGATGCATCACAATAAATCACAAAATCATCATTCCCTTCTGGCAATGACAATATAGGTGCCGTAGTTAGCTTTTTCTTCAATAACTGAAACGCTTTCTCTTGTTCATCATTCCATTCAAATTTCTTCCCTTTATGCGTTAATGCAGTCAAGGGTTTTGCTATTCTGGAAAAGTCTTGGATGAACCTTCTGTAGTAACCAGCTAGTCCTAAAAACTGCGTATGTGTTTCGGAGTTTTCGGGGTTTCCCACTTTTCAACAGTTTCTATCTTTGCCGGATCCACCTTAATACCTTCTTTGTTCACTATGTGACCGAGGAATTGAACTTCTTTCAACCAAAATGCACACTTTGAAAACTTAGCGTACAATTCTTCCTTCCTCAATACTTCTAACACCTTTCTCAAATGTTCACCGTGTTCTTGGTCATTCTTTGAGTAAATAAGTATGTCATCAATGAAAACAATGACAAACTTGTCAAGGTATGGTCCACACACTCGGTTCATAAGGTCCATGAACACAGCTGGTGCATTAGTTAAACCAAACGGCATGACCATAAACTCGTAATGACCGTAACGTGTTCTGAAAGCAGTCTTTGGAATATCATCTTCTTTCACCCGCATTTGATGATACCCGGAACGTAAGTCAATCTTTGAATAAACAGACGAGCCTTGTAGTTGATCAAATAAGTCGTCGATTCTCGGTAGTGGGTAGCGGTTCTTGATGGTAAGTTTGTTCAACTCTCGGTAGTCGATACACAACCTGAATGTACCATCTTTCTTCTTGACAAACAAAACAGGAGCTCCCCACGGTGATGTGCTTGGTCGAATGAAACCACGCTCTAAAAGTTCTTGTAATTGGCTTTGCAGTTCTTTCATCTCGCTGGGTGCGAGTCTGTAAGGAGCACGAGCTATTGGTGCAGCTCCTGGTACAAGATCTATTTGAAATTCAACGGATCGATGTGGGGGTAATCCCGGTAATTCTTTCGGAAATACATCGGGAAATTCTTTTGCAATGGGAACATCATTGATGCTCTTTTCTTCAGTTTGTACTTTCTCGACGTGTGCTAGAACAGCATAGCAACCTTTTCTTATTAGTTTTTGTGCCTTCAAATTACTAATAAGATGTAGCTTCGTGTTGCCCTTTTCTCCGTACACCATTAAGGGTTTTCCTTTTTCTCGTATAATGCGAATTGCATTTTTGTAACAAACGATCTCCGCTTTCACTTCTTTCAACCAGTCCATACCGATTATCACATCAAAACTCCCTAACTCTACTGGTATCAAATCAATCTTAAATGTTTCGCTAACCAGTTTAATTTCTCGATTCTGACATATATTATCTGCTGAAATTAATTTACCATTTGCTAATTCGAGTAAAAATTTACTATCCAAAGGCGTCAATGGACAACTTAATTTAGCACAAAAATCTCTACTCATATAGCTTCTATCCGCACCCGAATCAAATAAAACGTAAGCAGATTTATTGTCAATAAGAAACGTACCCGTAACAAGCTCCGGGTCTTCCTGTGCCTCTACCGCATTAATATTGAAAACTCTTCCACGGCCTTGTCCATTCGTGTTCTCCTGGTTCGGGCAATTTCTAATAATGTGGCCTGGTTTTCCACATTTATAACAAACTACATTGGCATAACTTGCTCCGACACTACTTGCTCCGCCATTACTCGTTCCGACACCATTTGTTCCTTTCGTTCTATTAACCCCTGGTCCGTAGACCTCACACTTCGCCGCGCTATGACCATTTCTTTTACACTTGTTGCAAAATTTGGTGCAGAACCCCGAGTGATTCTTTTCACACCTTTGGCATAGCTGCTTCTGATTGTTGTTGTTGTTGCGGTTATTATTGTTGTTGGGATGATTGTTGTAGTTGTTGTTGTTGTTGTTGTTGTTGTTGTTGGGCCGTTTGTTGTAGTTGCGATTGATGTTGCGATTGTTGGGATAATTGTTGCGATTATTGTTGTAATTGCTGTTGTTGTTGTATTGGTGATTCTTATCACCGTTTTCCTCCCACTTTCTTTTGACTTGCTTCACATTGGCCTCTTCAGCAGTCTGTTCTTTAATTCTTTCTGCAATCTGGTTCACTAGTTTGTGAGCCATTCTACATGCCTGTTGTATGGATGCGGGCTCGTGTGAACTTATATCTTCTTGGATTCTTTCCGGTAATCCTTTCACAAACGCGTCGATCTTCTCTTCCTCATCTTCGAATGCTCCCGGACACAATAGGCACAATTCTGTGAATCGTCTTTTGTACGTGGTAATATCAAATCCTTGGGTTCGTAACCCTCTAAGTTCTGTCTTGAGCTTATTGACCTCGGTTCTGGGACGGTACTTCTCGTTCATCAAGTGCTTGAATGCTGACCACGGTAGTGCGTAAGCATCATCTTGTCCCACTTGCTCTAGATAGGTATTCCACCATGTTAACGCAGAACCTGTGAAGGTATGCGTAGCGTACTTCACTTTGTCCTCTTCAGTACACTTACTTATGGCAAACACCGATTCAACCTTCTCGGTCCACCGTTTCAATCCGATCGGTCCTTCGGTTCCATCAAATTCCAAAGGTTTGCAGGCAGTGAATTCTTTGTAGGTGCATCCTACACGATTTCCTATACTGCTAGATCCAAGGTTATTGTTGGTATGTAGCGCAGCCTGTACTGCGGCTATGTTTGAAGCTAGAAAAGTACGGAATTCCTCTTCATTCATATTCACGGTGTGTCGAGTAGTCGGTGCCATTTCCTTCAAAATAGTTAAATGGAACAAGTTAATCATACAGAATATTAAGAGTAGTTAATAGTATTTCGTAGCATAATATGAACTCATTTATAAAAGCTTTTTCTTCATATTAGCGTTTTATAAGTTTAAATTCGGGTAGTACCTACCCGTTAAGTTCATACTTAGTAGCTAATATACAATTCAACTACTACAATTCTATATGAAAAACTGATTGTAATAATATTTCGCGTTCAAACTTTTATACAATATTTTACAAACTTACAATACCGCTTATTTTACATAAAGCATGAAATATAGCACACAATAACTTTGATACAAGATAGTTGTGAAGACAATTCTAGCTAGTACACAAGTCGTTCGGCAAAGGCAATAAAGACACGTAATTCATACGTCCAGAAACAAGTCATGCATTCTGGTTTTACTAGGACTACTTCCCATCCTTGGTCTTGTGCAACATAACCGTTATGGCCGTTGATAAGACAGCGTGTTGTAACGTCATCAAAGGGACGAGGGTTACGTAATGTCCAACAGTCCCGTAATAATCTAAAAACCTCATTTCTTACCCCAATTACCGACTCCGTCACTTGTGGAAACGTTTTGTTTAATAGTTGTAGCCCGATGTTCTTGTTCTCACTTTGGTGAGAAGCGAACATTACTAATCCGTAAGCATAACATGCTTCTTTATGTTGCATGTTAGCCGCTTTTTCTAAATCACGAAGTCCAATATTCGGATATATTGAGTCAAAATAATTTCTTAACCCGTTGCGTAAAATTGCATTTGGGTTCCCCGCAATATATGCGTCAAAGTAAACACATCGTAACTTATGGGTTTCCCAATGTGATATCCCCCATCTTTCAAACGAAAGTCTCTTATAAACCAAGATATTCTTGGAACGTTCTTCGAATGTCTTACAAACTGATCTCGCCTTAAATAGTTGTGCCGAAGAATTCTGGCCGACTCTAGACAAGATTTCATCAATCATGTCTCCGGGTAGGTCTCTTAAAATATTGGGTTGTCTATCCATTTTGTGTTTTTAAACTGTAAAATAGACAAGAGTTAGTTTCATAAAAAAATACTTATTAATACAAGCAATTTTTACATATATCATAAAGCATAAGAACACTATATTACATATATTACACCACACGAATACAACTATCTTATTCCGACTCGCTCGTTTCTTCTTCTTCGGTTTTGGTTCGTTTTGCCAAGTTTCTAGGGATATATGATGTTCCCCTAATACGAGCCGTCGTTGTCCACATTGGTTTAGAAAAACCTGGTGGTTTAGAGGTTCCCGGGTCATTGTTACAACTTAAGGACTTCGGGGGTTGACGATACATATAAAGTTCATCGGGGTTGGAATTAGATTTCTCTATTTTTATGCCCTTTCCCTTATTATTTTCTTTTGCCTTTTTAAATTCAGTTGGGGTAATTTCTATAACATCATCGGAATTCTCGTCGGAATCCGATTCATCGGAGAATTGGTAATCCTCCCAATATTTTGCTTCCTTGGCGGAAACACCATTGACCATAATTAACTTTGGTCGGTTGGTTGACGATTTTCTTTTACTTAACCGTTTTATTATTTCCCCCACCGGTTCTATTTCTTCATCCGGTTCCGATTCTTCTTCCGGTTCCGATTCTTCTTCCGGTTCCGACTCTTCTTCCGGTTCCTCTTCGGGAATTTGTGAATCAGTCCACAAATCATTCCAATTTACATTTGACTCTTCATTATTATTAGGTGAGTCAATGGGACTTGTTCTAGAGGTAGACATCTATCACATAATATCAAACACGTTAAGAGATTAATATATCACATAATATTCATATGTTAAAAATATATAGTTTCCAACAAAAATGTTAAGCAATCATTTTTAAAGAAAACACGGTCGAAGTCCAGACTCACTAATGCATCCTAACAAACTCGATAAGACACACTAATGCAAATTTTCTGGTTCTCTAAGACCAACGCTCGGATACCAACTGAAATGTCCCGTTCTTATTGATTAAAAACGTTCCATATTAATTGATTTCGTTGCGAGGTTTTGACCTCTATATGAGACGTTTTTCAAAGACTGCATTCATTTTTAAAACAAACCATAACCTTTATTTCATAAATAAAGGTTTAAAAAGCTTTACGTAGATTATCAAATAATGATAATCTAAAATATCCTGTTTACACACGACCATTACATAATGGTTTACAATACAAATATGTTACATCGAAATCAGTTTCTTGAATGCAGATTTTACACAATATCATACAAACATGGACTCCAAATCTTGTCCTTATTTTAGTATGCAACAGCGGAAGCTCTTAATATTCACCTGAGAATAAACATGCTTTAAACGTCAACAAAAATGTTGGTGAGTTATAGGTTTAACCTATATATATCAAATCGTAACAATAGACCACAAGATTTCATATTTCAATACACATCCCATACATAGAGATAAAAATCATTCATATGGTGAACACCTGGTAACCAACAATAACAAGATGCATATATAAGAATATCCCCATCATTCCGGGACACCCTTCGGATATGATATAAATTTTGAAGTACTAAAGCATCCGGTACTTTGGATGGGGTTTGTTAGGCCCAATAGATCTATCTTTAGGATTCGCGTCAATTAGGGTGTCTGTTCCCTAATTCTTAGATTACCAGACTTAATAAAAAGGGGCATATTCGATTTCGATAATTCAACCATAGAATGTAGTTTCACGTACTTGTGTCTATTTTGTAAATCATTTATAAAACCTGCATGTATTCTCATCCCAAAAATATTAGATTTTAAAAGTGGGACTATAACTCACTTTCACAAATTTTTACTTCGTCGGGAAGTAAGACTTGGCCACTGGTTGATTCACGAACCTATAACAATATATACATATATATCAAAGTATGTTCAAAATATATTTACAACACTTTTAATATATTTTGATGTTTTAAGTTTATTAAGTGAGCTGTCCTCGTTAGTAACCTACAACTAGTTGTCCACAGTTAGATATACAGAAATAAATCGATAAATATTATCTTGAATCAATCCACGACCCAGTGTATACGTATCTCAGTATTGATCACAACTCAAACTATACATATTTTGGAATCAACCTCAACCCTGTATAGCTAACTCCAACATTCACATATAGAGTGTCTATGGTTGTTCCGAAATATATATAGATGTGTCGACATGATAGGTCGAAACATTGTATACGTGTCTATGGTATCTCAAGATTACATAATATACAATACAAGTTGATTAAGTTATGGTTGGAATAGATTTGTTACAAATTTTCACGTAGCTAAAATGAGAAAAATTATCCAATCTTGTTTTACCCATAACTTCTTCATTTTAAATCCGTTTTGAGTGAATCAAATTGCTATGGTTTCATATTGAACTCTATTTTATGAATCTAAACAGAAAAAGTATAGGTTTATAGTCGGAAAAATAATTTACAAGTCGTTTTTGTAAAGGTAGTCATTTCAGTCGAAAGAACGACGTCTAGATGACCATTTTAGAAAACATACTTCCACTTTGAGTTTAACCATAATTTTTGGATATAGTTTCATGTTCATAATAAAAATCATTTTCTCAGAATAACAACTTTTAAATCAAAGTTTATCATAGTTTTTAATTAACTAACCCAAAACAGCCCGCGGTGTTACTACGACGGCGTAAATCCGGTTTTACGGTGTTTTTCGTGTTTCCAGGTTTTAAATCATTAAGTTAGCATATCATATAGATATAGAACATGTGTTTAGTTGATTTTAAAAGTCAAGTTAGAAGGATTAACTTTTGTTTGCGAACAAGTTTAGAATTAACTAAACTATGTTCTAGTGATTACAAGTTTAAACCTTCGAATAAGATAGCTTTATATGTATGAATCGAATGATGTTATGAACATCATTACTACCTTAATTTCCTTGGATAAACCTACTGGAAAAGAGAAAAATGGATCTAGCTTCAACGGATCCTTGGATGGCTCGAAGTTCTTGAAGCAGAATCATGACACGAAAACAAGTTCAAGTAAGATCATCACTTGAAATAAGATTGTTATAGTTATAGAAATTGAACCAAAGATTGAATATGATTATTACCTTGTATTAGAATGATAACCTACTGTAAGAAACAAAGATTTCTTGAGGTTGGATGATCACCTTACAAGATTGGAAGTGAGCTAGCAAACTTGAAAGTATTCTTGATTTTATGAAACTAGAACTTTTGGAATTTATGAAGAACACTTAGAACTTGAAGATAGAACTTGAGAGAGATCAATTAGATGAAGAAAATTGAAGAATGAAAGTGTTTGTAGGTGTTTTTGGTCGTTGGTGTATGGATTAGATATAAAGGATATGTAATTTTGTTTTCATGTAAATAAGTCATGAATGATTACTCATATTTTTGTAATTTTATGAGATATTTCATGCTAGTTGCCAAATGATGGTTCCCACATGTGTTAGGTGACTCACATGGGCTGCTAAGAGCTGATCATTGGAGTGTATATACCAATAGTACATACATCTAAAAGCTGTGTATTGTACGAGTACGAATACGGGTGCATACGAATAGAATTGTTGATGAAACTGAACGAGGATGTAATTGTAAGCATTTTTGTTAAGTAGAAGTATTTTGATAAGTGTATTGAAGTCTTTCAAAAGTGTATAAATACATATTAAAACACTACATGTATATACATTTTAACTGAGTCGTTAAGTCATCGTTAGTCGTTACATGTAAATGTTGTTTTGAAACCTTTAGGTTAACGATCTTGTTAAATGTTGTTAACCCAATGTTTATAATATCAAAAGAGATTTTAAATTATTATATTATCATGATATTATGATGTACGAATATCTCTTAATATGATATATATACATTAAATGTCGTTACAACGATAATCGTTACATATATGTCTCGTTTCAAAATCATTAAGTTAGTAGTCTTGTTTTTACATATGTAGTTCATTGTTAATATACTTAATGATATGTTTAATTATCATAATATAATGTTAACTATATATATAACCATATATATGTCATCGTATAGTTTTTACAAGTTTTAACGTTCGTGAATCACCGGTCAACTTGGGTGGTCAATTGTCTATATGAAACCTATTTCAATTAATCAAGTCTTAACAAGTTTGATTGCTTAACATGTTGGAAACATTTAATCATGTAAATATCAATCTCAATTAATATATATAAACATGGAAAAGTTCGGGTCACTACATAATGGTCACAGAGTTAAACATTACATAGATAATCCAATGGAAGTTGAAGATGAAGTTAATCACAATTTCGACACCACAGCTAACTAAGTGTGGGAAGATTCGAATCTTTTAAGGGTAATATGTATTTCTGTTAGAGTTAGATATTCTGTTTTCGTGTAGTTCTCGAAAATGGAATCCGAATGGTATTTCCTTAGTAGACCCTAAAGAACTAGTCTTCTCCCTCCATTCTGAATTTTTATTTCTTTTTGGTTTTACGAGATGAAGAATTCCTTTAATCTGAACCATGGTCTACTACTACACGCTATGATTACTAAACGTAATAATAACACTTTCCCGAGTGAACTGGTATCATTCATAAGAGGCAAAATGGATGAAGTAAGGAAAGAACTCAGGAAAGATCATCATAAGATACATTTTGGTAAAGGAAAATCAAAATCCACAACAAAAAGAAGAGCACGACACCTTGAAAGATGTCATAAATGCGGAAAATGGTCACACGAAGGTAAATGTTTGAACAATCAAACATATTCAAATACCGAATTTGTTACTCTATGCAGAGAAGGACCGTTCATATGTTTAGAAGAAAAGTTATTGAAGAATCGAGGTTACGCTTATGTAGCTATGGAAAACCAAATCACACGACTCTCCTATGAGTCAACTAAAGCAGGTCTGTGAGAATTCGTTCTCATAGGTAAATATGTACAGTTTTATTTTTATTTTATTGCTTTTAACCTTTTGATAATAAACGCTGAATCGTTCGCTATAAAGTATTAAATTGATATTCAATAAAATTAGGTATGCGAAACCGAAATTATTAATATCATACAAAAATTTATTACATCACTGCGAAATTTACCGTTTGTCTACAAGGTATAAATATCTTTAATCAATCAATCTAAAATATTTCAGAAATTCGTCAGGAGTAAAACTAGGTAATATAGCCGAAATTACTTTGCCCAAAAGAGGGACGTATATTTTTGATAATATTTTATTGATTAAAGTGGGATAAAAGACTAAAAAGATTTTTAATTTTATTTTTACCATGTTTTTAAAATTAATATTGTAAATTTTTAAATCAATATATTTAAGTTTGTAAATATTTGAAAAACTAATATTTTTAATAAAAGTTTGTAAAATTAAAAATATTAATTATATTTATATGAATTTTTAGTTTTATGCATTTTAAATTTAAGTTTAGTGTGAATTTAAAAACAAAAATTTACTTTATTTCATTAAATTAAAAATGTGATTTCTAAAAATTCGCCGTGCGTTGAAGACTAGGTCGTTGAACCGAAATTGCTTTACCCTAGGGCGGGACGAGAAATTTTATTATCATTATTTTTAATCTTATTGAATTAAAGTATGCCAAAAACATTTAAAAAAAATTATAAAAATATTATGTATGTTTGTAGTTTATCTAATGTACAAAAAAGGGTAAAATAGAGCACTTTCAAAGACTGGCATTAAGTTCAGCAAAAGCTATTAATTTTGACGACAAAACGAAAAACAAGTGTGATGTAACAACAGACGGAATGAACAAATGATGTGCACCATTTATCATTCAACATAAACAACAATATGTTTGGAAACTTTGGTAAAATTTAATCATTTTTCTACGCTAATCACCCTCAATAATTTAAATTGTTACTGATTTCTTACAAATGAGGGCATTGCAAGATCTTAAGTGTGGGAAGGGGTTAAATTCTTTTGGATTTAAAAAAAAAAAAAATTTAA
The DNA here is from genome assembly GCF_046630445.1 of Rutidosis leptorrhynchoides. Lineage (NCBI taxonomy): Eukaryota > Viridiplantae > Streptophyta > Magnoliopsida > Asterales > Asteraceae > Rutidosis > Rutidosis leptorrhynchoides. The sequence goes on from NC_092334.1 coordinate 421,978,520, forward strand.
TTTAAACACTTGGTTACCATTAAAAATACTAGTAACGCAGTAGTTGTATTAGAATCTAGTGCTCTCTGATAATAAAGAACAGCCCTAGTCTTATATACTGGCTACCCAATTGTAGTAAAATTTTTAAAAATTTTCAAATAAATGAATTCAAAATCGTGTTTATACATATTTATGAACGATAAAACTAGGTGTTAACACCGAAATTATTGTTACCTCGGAAAGGACATAAATTGAGAAACAACCCAAAACGCTTGAATTCATTTAAAATGGAATAGAGAAAAATAAAAAGGCAAAGAAAGGAAAATAAAAGCCAAGTGTGGGAAAAATTTACCTAGTTATTTAAAACATATATCACATATTTGTGTACAAATAATTGAAGATACTTTTGTTTTGGAAAATTTTATCAATTTTACCCGATTTTTTATAATATATTTGAAAGATATGTGCCACTTGATTTAAAAGGAAGTAAAGTCTTTCGAGAAAAAGACACGCGCTTCTTGATTTAGGTCAGGAAGTTGTCGTCCAGACCAGTTGTAGAGTCTACAAAAAACCTTGAAAAGTTTTCTCGAAAATCAGCTGAAAATCCACGGACCTCAGCATCAAACAGGGTCACCAAGTGGTCAGACTTATCCTAACCATGAGAGGATCTGTCTCGTACAATGGGGGGCACCATGCAAATTAGCTTATAAGACTAATGAATCAGATCCCCAGAAAGGATAATCTCCTTAAAGATCAAAAATCAGCTTTTAAGACTGATATTACTCAATCCTTGAGATTGACCTTAAAGATTGAGAATTCAAACTCATGGAATTCAATGATATCTAAACTATAGCTTGAACGAGAAAATATTTTGATCAAATTACAAACCGATTTGTTTTCTGAAAACCCATTTTCAATGCGTTCATTACCATTGAACATAAAATCCTAGGAATTCACCTGGAATTCATTAGGTCACCTGAACCAAATCGGGTGTCAACCGTAAGAACGGTGGTTGCATAGCATGGTCGAAGACAGGACCTTGTGCCAGACCGAAAAACTATAGGGTGATCTTTACTATTGCTCCTACCAAGGATAGTAATTGCATCCGACACGATATAGACCATAATCAAAAGCATGTCACGGGACATTGCCTTAACAGTTGCTTGTTCAACGCTTTCCTTTACAACTGGGTGGTAGTTTATCGAAAGGTAATATACGGAGCAAGTATACTGGACATGTTGCTTTCCCAATACAGGGATAGCAAGTGGGTGACACAAAACCATAAGTTTTGAGCAAAAATTTTCAAATCTGAAACCCACAAAAACATTTTGCAAACAACGGTGAAGGGTTATTCCGGAAAACTTATCTAGGGTAAAAGCTAGATTGAATTTTCAAAAAGATCAAATGTTTTCATAAAGATCCAATTTCCTTAAAGGATCTAAATTTTCATAGTCATGTGGGACTGTAAACCAAAATGTTACTACCATTGTTCATACCGCCGTATAGAAATCACTGATGTACAAAGTGTGAAGAATAAAGAAGTGATTCTAGTATTTTTTATTTCAAGACTATATTGCTTGAGGACAAGCAACGCTCAAGTGTGGGAATATTTGATAATGCTAAAAACGAATATATATTTCATAGCATGATCCTTCAAGAAAGACAAGCTTTTGGTTGCAGTTGTTCTATTTACAAGTGATATTAGTTTAAATATTAAAAGGTGAAGACAAAAGACAGATTCGACGATTTGAAGATGCAAACGACCAAAAAGCTCAAAAGTACAAAATACAATCCAAGTGGTTCAAATTATTAATGAGAAACGTCTCAAAATTACAAGAGTACAAGCCGCAAAACGCAAAGTACAAGAGATTAAATAGTACGCAAGGACGTTCGAAAATACGGAACCGGGACCAGAGTCAACTCTCAACGTGCGACGCAACGGAGCTAAAATGACAAGTCAACTATGCACATGAATATAATATAATATATAAATAATTCTTAAAATTATATATATATTATATTATATAATAAAAATCGTCGGCAAACTAAAAAACAAAGGATTGTGAGCTGGACAGAGGGGTCATGCAATCGCATGGCTTCTGTACTATATCCCCATGCGATCGCATGGTGAACAGTAATTCGAATTTAGCCTATAAAAAGTCGGGTTCTGATCGAGCAAAAACACATCTTTTTCTAATCTCTCTCACGATATATATATATATATATATATATATATATATATATATATATATATATATATATATATATATATATATATATATATATATATTATAATTTTAATTTTAATTTAAGATTAATAATAATAAGGTTATGTTAGCGAATGTTGTAAGGGTGTAAGTCAAAATTCTGTCCGTGTAACGCTACGCTATTATTAATCATTGTAAGTTATGTTCAACCTTTTTAAATTAATGTCTCGTAGCTAAGTTATTACTATGCTTATTTAAGCCGAAGTAATCGTGATGTTGGGCTAAATATTAAAGATGGGGTAATTGGGCTTTGGACCATAATTGAGGTTTGGAAAAAAGACCGACACTTGTGGAAATTGGACTATAGGCTATTAATGGGCTTTATATTTGTTTAATTGAATGATAGTTCGTTAATTTAATATAAATATTTACAATTGGACGTACCTATAAATAATCATATACACTCGATCGGATACGATGGGCGGGATATTTATATGTACTAATAATCGTTCATTTAACCAGACACGGGAATAGATTAATAGTCAATGGAATCATTAAAACAGGGGTGAATTATGTACAAGGACACTTGGCGTAATTATTAACAATGTATTAAATCCTTGGGTTACACGCAGTTGATATCCTGGTGTAATTATTAAACAAAGTATTAAGACCTTGTTAAAGTTTAAGTCCCTAATTAGTTGGAATATTTGACTTCGGATATAAAAATAAATTGACGAGGACACTCGCACTTTATATTTATGACTGATGGACTGTTATGGACAAAAACCATATGGACTTATTGAATAATCCAGGACAAAGGACAATTAACCCATGGTAATAAACCAAAATCAACACATCAAACATCATGATTACAGAAGTTTAAATAAGCATAATTCTTTTATTTCATATTTCATCGCACTTTTATTTACCGTCATTTTATTTATCGAACTTTTAATTATCGTACTTTTTAATTATCGCAGTTTTATTTATCGTCATTTTATTTATTGCACTTTAAATTATTGCACTTTTATTATCGTCATTTAATTTACGCTTTAAATTAAGTCATTTTTATTTTTAATATTTTACATTAGGTTTTAACTGCGACTTAAAACATAAAATCGACAAACCAGTTATTAAACGGTAAAAACCCCCTTTTATAATAATAATACTACTTATATATATATATATATATATATATATATATATATATATATATATATATATATATATATATATATATATATATATATATATATATATTTGTATATATATATACAAATATAGTTTTAAAAATATAGCGTTAAACTTGGCTAGTTCCATGTGGACGAACCGGACTTACTAAAAACTACACTACTGTACGATTAGGTACACTGCCTATAAGTGTTGTAGCAAGGTTTAGGTATATCCACTCTATAAATAAATAAATAACTTGTGTAAAATTTTATCGTATTTAATAGTATTTCGTAGCAAAAATATAATTATTTCGTACCCCTCTGCTTTAATATCAATGATATTATGATAAATAAATCTTGCTACTCTCTCTAAGGATATATAGGATATGTTAAAGCTCAAGTATGTATTTAATAGGGGTGCGTCGCAATAGGATCTGTTCACCCCTAAAACTCTTTAAATTTGAATTGTAGTGTTCTTGAGCTAATTTTTATCTAATTTGATTTTGTTAATTTCTAGTGTAATTAGAGTTAAATTGTTAGAATATTATGCATGTATAACCTAGATTGATGCTATTTAACATAATTTTAAGCCAAAAACTTCAAAAATTTTAGAAATCTAGGGTTTGTGTAACAGGGTAAAATAGTGAAGTTTCAAAGACTGGCATTAAGTTCAGCAAAAGCTACTAATTTTGACGATAAAACGAAAAACAAATATGATGTAACGACAAGACGGAATGAACAAATGATGTGCACCATTTATCATTCAACAAACAAACGCCAATATGTTTGGAAACTTTGGTAAAATTTAATCATTTTTCTACGCTAATCACCCTCAATAATTTAAATTGTACTGATTTCTTGCAAATGAGGGCATTGCAAGATCTTAAGTGTGGGAAGGGGTTAAATTCTTTCAGATTTTTAAAAAATTTTAAATTTAAACACTTGGTTACCATTAAAAATACTAGTAATGCAGTAGTTGTATTAGAATCTAGTGCTCTCTGATAATAAAGAACAGCCCTAGTCTTATATACTGACTATCCAATTCTAGTAAAAATTTTCAAAATTTTCAACTAAATGAACTCAAAATCATGTTTATACATATTTATGAACGATAAAACTAGGTGTTAACCCCGAAATTATTGTTACCTCGGAAAGGACATAAATTGAGAAACAACCCAAAATGCTTGAATTCATTTAAAATGGAATAGAGGAAAATAAAAAGGCAAAGAAAGGAAAATAAAAGCCAAGTGTGGGAAAAATTTACCAAGTTATTTAAAACATATATCACATATTTGTGTACAAATAATTGAAAATACTTTTGATTTGGAAAATTTTATCAGTTTTATCCGATTTCTTATAATATATTTGAAAAAAATGTGCCACTAGATTTAAAAGGAAGTAAAGTATTCCGAGAAAAAGACACGCGCTTTTTGATTTAGGTCAGGAAGTTGTCGTCCAGACCAGTTGTAGAGTCTACAAAAAACCTTGAAAAGTTTTTTCGAAAATCAGCTGGAAATCCACGGACCTCAACATCAAACAGGGTCGCCAAGTGGTCAGACTTATCCTAACTATGAGAGGATCTGTCTCGTACAATGGGGGGCACCGTGCAAATTAGCTTATAAGACTAATGAATCAGATTCCCAGAAAGGATAATCTCTTTAAAGATCCAAAATCAGCTTTTAAGACTGATATTACTCAATCCTTGAGATTGACCTTAAAAATTGAGAATTCAAACTCATGGAATTCGATGATATCTAAACTAGAGCTTGAACGAGAAAATAGTTTGATCAAATTACAAACCGATTTGTTTTCTGAAAGCCCATTTTTAATGCGTTCATTACCATTGAACGTAAAATCCTAGGAATTCATTAGGTCACCTGAACCAAATTGGGTGTCAACCGTAAGAACGATGGTTGCATAGCAAGGTCTAAGACAGGACCTTGTGCCAGACTGAAAAACTATAGGGTGATCTTTACTATTGCTCCTACAAAGGATAGTAATTGCATCCGACACGATATAGACCATAATCAAAAGCATGTCATGGGACATTGCCTTAACAGTTGCTTGTTCAAAGCTTTCCTTTACAACCGGACGGAAGTTTACCGATAGATAATATACGGAGCAAGTATACTGGACGTGTTGCTTTCCCAATACAAGGATAGCAAGTGGGTGACACAAAACCGCAAGTTTTGAGCTAAAATTTTCAAATCTGAAACCCACAAAACCCACAAAAACAATTTGCAAACACCGGTGAAGGGTTATTCCGGAAAACTTATCTAGGGTAAAAGCTAGATTGTATTTTCAAAAGATCAAATGTTTTCATAAAGATCCAATTTCCTTAAGGATCTAAATTTTCATAGTCATGTGGGACTGTAAACCACAACGTTACTATCATTATTCATACCGCCAAATCTAAATCACTGATGTACAAAGTGTGAAGAATAAAGAAGTAATTCTAGTATTTTTATTTCAAGACTATATTGCTTGAGGACAAGCAACGCTCAAGTGTGGGAATATTTGATAATGCTAAAAACGAACATATATTTCATAGCATTATCCTTCAAGAAAGACAAGCTTTTTGTTGCAGTTGTTCTATTTACAAGTGAGATTATTTTAAATATTAAAAGGTGAAGACAAAAGACAGATTTGACGATTTGAAGACGCAAACGACCAAAAAGCTCAAAAGTACAAAATACAATCCAAGTGGTTCAAATTATTGATGAGAAATGTCTCAAAATTACAAGAGTACAAGACGTAAAATGCAAAGTACAAGATATTAAATTGTACGCAAGGATGTTCAAAAATTCGAAACCGGGATCAGAGTCAACTTTCAACGCGCGACGCAACGGAGCTAAAATGATAAGTCAACTATGCACATGAATATAATATAATATATAAATAATTCTTAAAATTATATATATATATATATATATATATATATATATATATATATATATATATATATATATATATATATATATATATTATATTATAAAAATCGTCGGCAAACTAAAAAACAAAGGATTGTGAGCTGGCCAGAGGGGCCATGCGATCGCATGGCTTCTGTGCTATATCCTCATGCGATCGCATGGTGAACAGGAATTCGAATTTACCCTATAAAAAGTCGGGTTCTGGTCGAGCAAAAATAATCCTTTTTCAATCTCTCTCTCACGATATATATATATATATATATATATATATATATATATATATATATATATATATATATATATATATATTATAATTTTAATTTTAATTTAAGATTAATAATAATAAGGTTATGTTAGCGAATGTTGTAAGTGTGTAAGTCGAAATTCTGTCCGTGTAACGCTACGCTATTATTAATCATTGTAAGTTATGTTCAACCTTTTTAAATTAATGTCTCGTAGCTAATTTATTATTATGCTTATTTAAATTGAAGTAATCATGATGTTGGGCTAAAAATTAAAGACGGGGTAATTGGGCTTTGGACCATAATTGGGGTTTGGACAAAAGAACGACACTTGTAGAAATTGGACTATGGACTATTAATGGGCTTTATATTTTATTAACTGAATGATAGTTCGTTAATTTAATATAAAGATTTACAATTGGACGTAATTATAAATAACCATATACACTCGATCGGACACGATGGGCGGGATATTTATAAGTACTAATAATCGTTCATTTGACCGGACACGGGAATGGATTGATAGTCAATGGACTCATTAAAACAGGGGTGGATTACATGCAAGGACACTTGGTGTAATTGATAATAAAGTATTAAAACCTTATTACAGTTTAAGTCCCCAATTAGTTGGAATATTTGACTTCGGATATAAGAATAATTTGACGAGGACACTCGTACTTTATATTTATGACTGAAGGACTGTTATGGACAAAAACCAGATGGACATATCAAATAATCCAGGACAAAGGGCAATTAACCCATGGTAATAAATTAAAATCAACACGTCAAACATCATGATTACGGAAGTTTAAATAAGCATAATTCCTTTATTTTATATCTTATCGCATTTTTATTTACTGTCATTTTATTTATCGCACTTTTAATTATCAAAATTTTATTATCGTCATTTACTTTACGCTTTAAATTAAGTTATATTTATTTTTAATATTTTACATTAGGTTTTAATTGCGACTTAAGTTTTAAAATCGACAAACCAGTCATTAAACGGTAAAAACCCCTTTTTATAATAACAATAATAATACTACTTATATATATATTTATACAAATATAGTTTTAAAAATATAGCGTTAAACTTGGCTAGCTCCCTGTGGAATGAACCAGACTTACTAAAAACTACACTACTGTACGATTAGGTACACTGCCTATAAGTGTTGTAGCAAGGTTTAGGTATATCCACTCTATAAATAAATAAATACCTTGTGTAAAATTGTATCGTATTTAATAGTATTTCGTAATAAAAATATAACTATTTCGTACCCCTCTGCTTTAAATTTATAGGTACTTGATGTTAAATCAGAGGGGTACGAAATAGTTATATTTTTGCTACGAAATACTATTAAATACGATACAATTTTACACAAGTTATTTATTTATTTATAGAGTGGATATACCTAAACCTTGCTACAACACTTATAGGCAGTGTACCTAATCGTACAGTAGTGTAGTTTTTAGTAAGTCCGGTTCGTCCACAGAGAACTAGCCAAGTTTAAAGCTATATTTTTAAAAGTATATTTGTATATAAATATATATATATATATATATATATATATATATATATATATATATATATATATATATATATATATATATATATATATATATATATATATATGTATATGTATATAAGTAGTATTATTATTATAAAAGGGGGTTTTTACCGTTTAATGACCGGTTTGTCGATTTTATGTTTTAAGTCGCAGTTAAAACCTAATGTAAAATATTAAAAATCAAACTGACTTAATTTAAAGCGTAAATTAAATGACGATAATAAAAGTGCAATAATTTAAAGTGCGATAAATAAAATGACGATAAATAAAATTGCGATAATTAAAAAGTACCATAATTAAAAGTGCGATAAATAAAATGACAGTAAATAAAAGTGCGATGAAATATGAAATAAAAGAATTATGCTTATTTAAACTTCCGTAATCATGATGTTTGACGTGTTGGTTTTAGTTTATTACCATGAGTTAATTGTCCTTTGTCCTGGATTATTCAATATGCCCATCTGGTTTTTGTCCATAACAGTCCATCAGTCATAAATATAAAGTGCGAGTGTCCTCGTCAATTTATCTTTATATTCGAAGTCAAATATTCCAAATAATTGGGGACTTAAACTTTAACAAGGTCTTAATACTTTGTTTAATAATTACACCAGGATATCGACTGCGTGTAACCCAAGGTTTTAATACTTGGTTAATAATTACGCCAAGTGTCCTTGTACAAAATTCACCCCTGTTTTAATGAGTCCATTGACTATTAATCCATTCCAGTGTCCGGTTAAATGAACGATTATTAGTACTTATAAATATCCCGCCCATCGTATCCGATCGAGTGTATATGGTTATTTATAGGTACTTCCAATTGTAAATCTTTATATTAAATTAACGAACTATCATTCAATTAAACAAATATAAAGCCCATTAATAGCCCATAGTCCAATTTCCACAAGTGTCGGTCCTTTGTCCAAACCCCAATTATGGTCCAAAGCCCAATTACCCCGTCTTTAATATTTAGCCCAACATCACGATTACTTCGGCTTAAATAAGCATAATAGTAACTTAGCTACGAGACATTAATTTAAAAAGGTTGAAGATAACTTACAATGATTAATAATAGCATAGCGTTACACGGACAGAATTTCGACTTACACCCTTACAACATTCGCTAACATAACCTTATTATTATTAATCTTAAATTAAAATTAAAATTATAAAATATATATATATATATATATATATATATATATATATATATATATATATATATATATATATATATATATATATATATATATATATATATATATATCGTGAGAGAGAGATTAGAAAAAGATGTGTTTTTTGCTCGATCAGAACCCGACTTTTTATAGGCTAAATTCGAATTACTGTTCACCATGCGATCGCATGGGGATATAGCAAATGAGGGCATTGCAAGATCTTAAGTGTGGGAAGAGGTTAAATTCTTTTGGATTTTAAAAAAAAAATTTAATTTAAACACTTGGTTACCATTAAAAATACTAGTAACGCAGTAGTTGTATTAGAATCTAGTGCTCTCTGATAATAAAGAACAGCCCTAGTCTTATATACTGACTACCCAATTGTAGTAAAATTTTTAAAAATTTTCAAATAAATGAATTCAAAATCGTGTTTATACATATTTATGAACGATAAAACTAGGTGTTAACACCGAAATTATTGTTACCTCGGAAAGGACATAAATTGAGAAACAACCCAAAACGCTTGAATTCATTTAAAATGGAATAGAGGAAAATAAAAAGGCAAAGAAAGGAAAATAAAAGCCAAGTGTGGGAAAAATTTACCAAGTTATTTAAAACATATATCACATATTTGTGTACAAATAATTGAAGATACTTTTGTTTTGGAAAATTTTATCAATTTTACCCGATTTTTTATAATATATTTGAAAGATATGTGCCACTTGATTTAAAAGGAAGTAAAGTCTTTCGAGAAAAAGACACGCGCTTCTTGATTTAGGTCAGGAAGTTGTCGTCCAGACCAGTTGTAGAGTCTACGAAAAACCTTGAAAACTTTTCTCGAAAATCAGCTGGAAATCCACGGACCTCAGCATCAAACAGGGTCGCCAAGTGGTCAGACTTATCCTAACCATGAGAGGATCTGTCTCGTACAATGGGGGGCACCATGCAAATTAGCTTATAAGACTAATGAATCAGATCCCCAGAAAGGATAATCTCCTTAAAGATCAAAAATCAGCTTTTAAGACTGATATTACTCAATCCTTGAGATTGACCTTAAAGATTGAGAATTCAAAATCATGGAATTCAATGATATCTAAACTCGAGCTTGAACGAGAAAATATTTTGATCAAATTACAAACCGATTTGTTTTCTGAAAACCCATTTTCAATGCGTTCATTACCATTGAACGTAAAATCCTAGGAATTCACCTGGAATTCATTAGGTCACCTGAACCAAATTGGGTGTCAACCGTAAGAACAGTGGTTGCATAGCATGGTCGAAGACAGGACCTTGTACCAGACCGAAAAACTATAGGGTGATCTTTACTATTGCTCCTACCAAGGATAGTAATTGCATCCGACACGATATAGACCATAATCAAAAGCATGTCACGGGACATTGCCTTAACAGTTGCTTGTTCAACGCTTTCCTTTACAACCGGACGGTAGTTTACCGAAAGGTAATATATGGAGCAAGTATACTGGACGTGTTGCTTTCCCAATACAAGAATAGCAAGTGGGTGACACAAAACCATAAGTTTTGAGCTAAAATTTTAAAATCTGAAACCCACAAAACCCACAAAAACATTTTACAAACACCGGTGAAGGGTTATTCCAGAAAACTTATCTAGGGTAAAAGCTAGATTGAATTTTCAAAAAGATCAAATGTTTTCATAAAGATCGAATTTCCTTAAAGGATCTAAATTTTCATAGTCATGTGGGACTGTAAACAACAATGTTACTACTATTGTTCATACCGCCGTATAGAAATCACTGATGTACAAAGTGTGAAGAATAAAGAAGTGATTCTAGTATTTTTATTTCAAGACTATATTGCTTGAGGACAAGCAACACTCAAGTGTGGGAATATTTGATAATTCTAAAAACGAACATATATTTCATAGGATTATCCTTCAAGAAAGATAAGCTTTTGGTTGCAATTGTTCTATTTACAAGTGATATTAGTTTAAATATTAAAAGGTGAAGACAAAAGACAGATTCGACGATTTGAAGACACAAACAACCAAAAAGCTTAAAAGTACAAAATACAATCCAAGTGGTTCAAATTATTAATGAGAAACGTCTCAAAATTACAAGAGTACAAGCCGCAAAACGCAAAGTACAAGATATTAAATAGTACGCAAGCACGTTCGAAAATCCGGAACTTGGACCAGAGTCAACTCTCAACGCGCGACGCAACGGAGCTAAAATGACAAGTCAACTATGCACATGAATATAATATAATGTATAAATAATTCTTAAAATTATATATCTATATATTATATTATATAATAAAAATCATCGGCAAACTAAAAAAACAAAGGATTGTGAGCTGGCCAGAGGGGCCATGCGATCGCATGGCTTCTGTGCTATATCCCCATGCGATCGCATGGTGAACAGTAATTCGAATTTAGCCTATAAAAAGTCGGGTTCTGATCGAACAAAAACACATCTTTTTCTAATCTCTCTCTCTCACGATATATATATATATATATATATATATATATATATATATATATATATATATATATATATATATATATATATATATATATATATATATATAATCTTAATTTTAATTTAAGATTAATAATAATAAGGTTATGTTAGCGAATGTTGTAAGGGTGTAAGTTGAAATTCTGTCTGTGTAATGCTACGCTATTATTAATCATTGTAAGTTATGTTCAACCTTTTTAAATTAATGTCTCGTAGCTAAGTTATTATTATGCTTATTTAAGCCGAAGTAATCGTGATGTTGGGCTAAATATTAAAGACGGGGTAATTGGGCTTTGGACCATAATTGGGGTTTGGACAAATGAAATGACCCGTCCATATTACTATAAACGCAGTACGTTCTCATTGGTCCCATAGCGAGGTATTTGACCTCTATATGATACGTTTTAGAAAATATTGCATTCATTTCATAAAAAGCACATCATTATTATACATAATGCATGTTTTAAACAAGTGGGTGATTATTTAAGAAATAATCCCCAAAATACATCGATTTTCAAATATTACACACGTAACGTAACAGTCGAATATAATACATGACAAAGGTTTTATTGAATGCAACACTTTATTTAAATAAAAGTATGAGACTCCATGCACAGCTTGCTCAGATAATGCAACAGCGGAAGACTTTCTTAAGGACCTGAGAATAAACATGCGTAAACAGTCAACACAAAGGTTGGTGAGATATATAGGTTTATCATCGATATAAATATAGACCACAAGATTTCATAGTTATAAATATATGTACACTGGCAAGTGTATAAAAGTATTCTATAAGTTGTTGAGCGCTTCGGTAACCATACTTAACCATTAATGTGGCATATTCCCTTTATTATTAAATCTCCCTACACTGTACCAAGTGTAGTAAAAACAAAGTACTATGCAACCGTTTACGATACTAGAGCGACTAGCCCGGTTGGGGTTGTCAAACCTGATAGATCTATCAATAGGATTCGCGTATACATGTTCTTACAACATGTAAATATTAGTTACCAAGCTATTAGGGAAGATATGCAAAGTGGTACAACTCAAGGTAGAATATATTTTAAGTACTTGTGTCTATGGCGTAAAACATAAAATGCATGTATTCTCATCCCAAAATATTTGTAGAGTTTAAAAATGGGACTATATTCTCACAGTAGTAAAAGTATATTAATAATAAGTTTTCAACTTATTAAAAAAATGACCGTCGTCCTTGGATTCACGAACCTATAATAATAATAACGATTCAGATAATAATACGACATATGAATAAAATAAAGCAAGTTCATAGAATACTTATATAATAATTTTTAACATTATACTTATATAATAATTTTTAACATTTTATGTTAGTAGTCCATTGTTAGTAGTCCTTTGTTAGTAGTCCAAAGTAGTCCGAAAAGTCCAACAGTCCAATAATCGGTATATATATATATATATATATATAATCTTAGAATTACCCCACGATGTATTGTATACGTATTGTCTTTGCATCAACCCAGAGACATATTGTATACGTATTGTCTTAGAATTAACTAAGACGTATTATGTACGTATTGTCTTAGGATTTATCAAAACGTATTGTATACTTATTTTGTTAGGACGTACCAAGAATATTATTATACATATATACAATCACAGAATTAACCAAGATTATAATATTTTGTTATACTACTAATACATGTCCAAATATATATAGGATATAGGAAAAGTTAACAAGGATATGGTTAATATAGTTTTTATAATATAAATTTCGTCCATACAACGTTAATTTTAGCAGATTTTGTTTTGCTCGCCAAATATTCATTACAACTCCGTTTAAAGTGAATCAAATTGCTATGGATTCATTAAGAAGTAAATTTTACAAAACCAATTCGAAAAGTTCATCCCAAGTAGTAATTTTTAGAGCTTTACCCTCTTTTTGTGTCGGTGGACAGATTTGGAAAAATCCCGGCATCCACCCAATATATGATTTTTGATAAAATACTTCCACTTTGTATAAAATCATGAAAAAAATACTGGAAGTCTTGTTTACATATATTAACATACTTCCAAAGTCTTAGCCCCGAACTCAAAGTCTAAGATAGGTTTTTAATTCCCAACCCAAAATAGCCCGCTTTTTACCGAATGGAGATTAAAGGATATATGTTATGTTTCAAGGTGTTCTTCATATGTACAAGTTATAAGTTCTTATATTAACTTAATATAATGTCATAATACATATAAATAAGTATTATTAGAGTTAAGTTAGAAAGATTAGATTAGTTTTTCAAACAAGCTTGGTGGTCACCAAAACAAGTTCTAGTTTTTACAAGTTTTATAAGAATAATAAGATAGCAACTATACAAGGAATTGAACAAGGATTTTGAGAAGTATTTTACCTTGATTATGAAGAGGAAAGTTGCTGAGATTGAAGTATGATATGAGAGCATTCAAATGTGTGTTTTTAGTTTAAAAAAATGTGGAGTAAAAATGAGTTAAAATGGTCCTTATTTATAAGCTTATAATTTTGGCTTTTAGTGAAAATATCTAAGATAAGTTAAATTGTATTAAGTTATGCATGATATATTAAATTTATTAGGTCATGGATGATATATTACACAAATAATTGCAGATTTCTATTGGTATATACCAATAGTAAATACCTCTAGAAGCTGTGTATAATACGGGTAAAAATACCGTATGAATGCGAGTAGAATTCTTGAGGAAATTGAACGGAAATACGAGTATAGCTATCCTTTATATGTTTTGGTATATTATAAAGTGTATTCAATACTTGTAAGGATGTATTTACACTCTTAATACATTATATGTAAATACATTTTAACATAAGTTAATTACATCGTTTAAATAGTAACATATATTGTTCAAAAATTCTTTAAATTAGTAGTATGAATATATATATATATATATATATATATATATATATATATATATAATACTTTGTTAATATACTTAATGAGATATTTAATTATCATATTTTCAAGTTAAATATATATAAATCCATATATATATACACAATAATTAAACAATTAAATCAAGTTATAACATTCGTGAATCGTCGAAATAAAAGGGTGCCAAAAGCTTGTGTAAAACTCTTTATGGAGGTTAAAGATTTATTAAAATTCATTGCTTATCAAGTCGGAATTATATAAAGATTAAGTTTAAATTTGGTCGAAAATTTCCGGGTCGTCACAGTACCTACCCGTTAAAGAAATTTCGTCCCGAAATTTGATAGAGGTCGTTATGTATAACAATAAAAATTTTATTATGACGAATATAAGTTGATTCATAGGGTTTTATCATGATTGAGAAATATGGATAAAATAATTCGATTACTCGAAACGTATGAGTGAAGCTATCGTAAAAGAATGAAATGAGAAAATAGGGATTCGTCTTATCTTTTGACATCATCACGGTTGATCTCCGGATTAAAGAAAATCTTTGTAATCTATATAAGATTTAATTCTTCGGCGATTAAGTAAATTATGATCCTCTTCGATTTAATGCAATAATCTGTCTCGATTTCTGTGTCAGATATTTTACTATAAATCAACCTCCTACGTTTCCTTATTTCCACATCTTCCATCTTTTATACTTTCTTCCTTTCTTCGTACTTCCAAAATATTCGTCAATATGCTCCATCCAGTTTTAATTCTTGATATATTCTTGACTATCACATATGTCATTCTTCTTTTTCATCTTCCACCAGAGGAATCCGTTAATTTCTACTATGCTCTTAGGTTTATAGTATTCTTAGTTTTAACGTGTCTTTATATTGCTATACGCATCGATATACACGATTTGTAATTTTTGCGTTGTCTTCGTGCTTATATTTTTCCATATATTTTGGAGTTTCATGCTTCCGTCTTCTTTTTCCGACTTCAAGTCAAGCGAATAATGGTCTAGAATTCATAGATATGAAATTCGGAATGAACATAGCTAATGCTCTAAGAGAGAAATTGTAATAGCACAATTTGACTTGTGAAATTACCAGAATCTAAAGGAAAAGATAGAACTATCAATAGAATATGTTCTTGATATGTTTAGAGATTAGATTGAATGTAAGAGTCATGTAAGATGGCACATGATGACGTTATAGTCTGTGAATCATTACATTCCATTTAGAAACTCAGCATGACTTACTGTAATATAATCACATTGATCAAGTATCATTATATTATGCTAACTCATGCTTCAGTTCCCAACATTACTTCAATAACATTCATACTTTACACCCAGAGATTTTAGATATTTAGAAACTAAAACAGTTTTCTTTATGATGTGATACAGATAACGCGAAGGAATAAATGATTTCAGATAAGAATGGTTATGAAAATATCTTCAGAAATATGAAGGATATTTATAATGGAAGATACGATGATATCTTAGAATATTTAAGATAAGGAATGATGAAGAATATTGTCCGCAAGGGTTTTAGAGTAAAGAGAAAGGTATTTGCTAAGGATTTTAGCAGACACCGAATCATTTGATTTCTTTGAAGGTAGATTTCGTCCTTGTGATTTGTCCACAGCCTCCTTCAGGGTTTGCTCAATCCTTTTTCCAGTTTCAAACCTTCTCTTTTTCTGTGCTTTGCTAACACAATATGCTTTATCATCAATTTTTGACTGTTAAGGTTGTCTACAGTTTCTGCTGTTTCATTCAGCTTTTTCAAAACTTCATAGTACTGATTCGTAGGCTGAAGTGCTATTTCAGATTTCAAAATTATAATTTCAGGAAATAACGTTATATGTATATGCAGAAATGATGTGAGATTCAAGAATAATTATTGATGCTTCCTGGGGTTTGGTATGACAATTATTGTTACAAGATGTAGATGGATACATGACAAGGTTTTATAGTGATCTTTCAGAGAGATTTAAGTCAAATAGCAATAAAGTTGCTGGTAAGCTTACTATTAATGTGGTGGAATATAAAAGGTTCCCAAGTAACGATGGCGAAAATACAACGTATATATCAAGGTTATAATAAGGCTACTCCGGATGAAAAGTCGAAGTTGTCTTTTTGGAGCTGTGATAAAATTCGCTATTTTGAAAAGGGATTGTAAAGTTATTTTGAGTAATAATAATGCTAAAGGATCTGACACGGATACGTGTTGAACCTTTGCTTAGGTTCAAATGTTCTCCGAATGCATATCTATATGCATATATTCTTCGTATGTATCGTGTGATTGGTTCATTCTCTCGATTGTTCCTTAGTTGAGATGTTTTCAAGAATTTTGAAGGGTTTAGACGCAGTTGTCATCGTCAATATCCGTATAATGAATTCGTCGTGAATCTTGAATGATACGAATATCTTTATAAGTTCTGTGAATGAAAGTGATGTTCTAGTATAGTTTGAATTTAAAGTATGATTTTGAAGGATGTAGGAATTTAAGATTGATGGCACTTCTTAAATCTTGACTTGGATTTTGATCTGTCAAAATCAGAATATGTAATTGAATTGGTATGGAAAATGGTTGTCTTGAATTTTGTAAAATGATGTATATTGCTATGAAAGGAGAGAGTATAATTAACGATTGTCGAAACATCATTGAAAATGTACAGTGTAACATATTAATGTGAACTTAAGTATTTCTCGGGTATTACCTACCCGTTAAAATAAAATTTCACAAGTAATATTTTGTACAAAAGAATTTTTATTACAGTCTTTATGAAAATATATGTATGTATATTTTCTTCAGATGTAATATGGATTTAATGAGTTAATATTATATTAATCTCATTTGGTTTACGGTTAGAACTAGAAATGAATAATCCCTAAAACTTTAGAGATTACATAATCGCCGGGGAATATTTCTTCAACGTAAATGAAATAATGAATTAATACTTCATCACTCATTATTGTTGGTATCCCTCAGTGCCTGCGGTGCGTATGATGTTTATGCTCGTAATACAGCATGCGATGTTGAGGCTTGTGATGTTGCTGGTAATGCTGTTGCTGGTGCTGGTAGTGGTTTGATGTGAGTATAGATGATGAGAATTTGTTTTGTTTTGTATTGTGAAAGAAGATGTTTAAAGTTTCTTGAATAAAAAGAGATGTCGAGAGTTTTATAAAGGGAATGAAATGATGTAGGATGCACTTGCTAATGAAGTTTTGCTTTTCATGACAGTAATTTTTTTTAACTAAATAATTCACCATGCAAGATATGGAGTAAAGGTCGGATAGCCTCAATAATATTAGTAATATTAATCTCGTTACGGCATATCCTGGAAAGGTGAGAGAAAATGGTGTTACGAACGAGTTCGCCGGTAAGTGCCACATGTTCTTCACCAAGAGGGCAATGTGGTGGATGGAAGGGATCACCTTCTTCTTGTCTCCAATGATTAAGTAGACTACGAACCCATCCCCAATTCATTCAAATTAGATGATGGCTAATTGGTTGATCCATTCCGGTCACACTGCTTTCGGAGCTCGAGTGAAATTCCATATCGGAATTCGAGGGACTTGAACTAGTGGAGAGTTCCATTTCGTACGATTGAATAAAGGATTTTTCGATATGAAATGATTTCCGACTATTGGATGGTATTCTAATTACATAGAATATCTAAATATATAGAGCAAAAGATTTCATAGATTACGGAGGAATTTACGAAATATGTTAGGCAAAGTTTACAGTAACAGATACGCTAAGATATGAATTAGCATATACGCTAAAATATGAACTTTGTCTATACACTATTTATGCAATCAATGCAGTAAGATGTGTCTAGACTAAGAATGATAAGCATGTAATTTTCTAAGATTGATAAGCAGATGATTTCCGACTAGAAATGATAAACAAAACTTTTGACATGCAATTAAGGTCGAAGTCCAGACTCACTAATGCATCTTAATAACTATCCGTTAGACACATTAATTCAAGACATGGTTCGCTAAGACCACCGCTCTGATACCAACTGAAACGACCCGTCCATATTACTATAAACGCAGTACATTCTCATTGGTCCCATAGCGAGGTATTTGACCTATATATGATACGTTTTAGAAAATATTGCATTCATTTCATAAAAAGCATATCATTATTATACATAATGCATGTTTTAAACAAGTGGGCGATTATTTAAGAAATAATCCCCAAAATACATCGGAGTCGAAATATTACACACGTGACGTAACAGTCGAATATAATACATGATAAAGGTTTTATTGAATGCAACACTTTATTTAAATAAAAGTATGAGACTCCATGCACAGCTTGCTCAGATAATGCAACAGCGGAAGACTTTCTTAAGGACCTGAGAATAAACATGCGTAAACAGTTAACACAAAGGTTGGTGAGATATATAGGTTTATCATCGATATAAATATAGACCACAAGATTTCATAGTTATAAATATATGTACACTCGCAAGTGTATAAAAGTATTCTATAAGTTGTTGAGCGCTTCGGTAACCATACTTAACCATTAATGTGGCATATTCCCTTTATTATGAAATCTCCCTACACTGTACCAAGTGTAGTAAAATTAAAGTACTATGCAACTGTTTACGATACTAGAGCGACTAGCCCGGTTGGGGTTGTCAAACCTGATAGATCTATCAATAGGATTCGCGTATACATGTTCTTACAATATGTAAATATTAGTTACCAAGCTATTAGGGAAGATATGCAAAGTGGTACAACGCAACGTAGAATATATTTTAAGTACTTGTGTCTATGGCGTAAAACATAAAATGCATGTATTCTCATCCCAAAATATTTGTAGAGTTTAAAAATGGGACTATATACTCACAGTAGTAAAAGTATATTAATAATAAGTTTTCAACTTATTAAAAATATGACCGTCGTCCTTGGATTCACGAACCTATAATAATAATAACGATTCAGATAATAATACGACATATGAATAAAATAAAGCAAGTTCATAGAATACTTATATAATAATTTTTAACATTTTATGTTAGTAGTCCATTGTTAGTAGTCCTTTGTTAGTAGTCCAAAGTAGTCCGAAAAGTCCAACAGTCCAATAATCGGTATATATATATATAATCTTAGAATTACCCCACGGCGTATTGTATACGTATTGTATTTGCATCAGCCCAGAGACGTATTGTATACTTATTGTCTTAGAATTAACTAAGACGTATTGTGTACGTATTGTCTTAGGATTTATCAAAATGTATTGTATACTTATTGTGTTAGGACGTACCAAGAATATTATTATACATATATACAATCACAGAATTAACCAAGATTATAATATTTTGTTATACTACTGATAACATGTCCAAATATATATAGGATATAGGAAAAGTTAACAAGGATATGGCTAATATAGTTTTTATAATATAAATTTCGTCCATACAACGTTAATTTTAGCAGATTTTGTTTTACTCGCCAAATATTCATTACAACTCCGTTTAAAGTGAATCAAATTGGTATGGATTCATTAAGAAGTAAATTTTACAAAAACGATTCAAAAAGTTCATCCCAAATAGTAATTTTTAGAGCTTTACCCTCTTTTTGTGTCGGTGGACAGATTTGGAAAAATCCCGGCATCCACCCAATATATGATTTTTGATAAAATACTTCCAATTTGTCTAAAATCATGAAAAAAATACTGGAAGTCTTGTTTACATATATTAACATACTTCCAAAGTCTTAGCCCCGAACTCAAAGTCTAAGATAGGTTTTTAATTCCCAACCCAAAACAGCCCGCTTTTTACCGAATGGAGATTAAAGGATATATGTTATGTTTCAAGGTGTTCTTCATATGTACAAGTTATAAGTTCTTATATTAACTTAATATAATATCATAATACATATCAATAAGTATTATTAGAGTTAAGTTAGAAAGGTTAGATTAGTTTTTCAAACAAGCTTGGTGGTCACCAAAACAAGTTCTAGTTTTTACAAGTTTTATAAGTATAATAAGATAGCAACTATACAAGGAATTGAACAAGGATTTTGAGAAGTATTTTACCTTGATTATGAAGAGGAAAGTTGCTGAGATTGAAGTATGATATGATAGCATTCAAATGTGTGTTTTTAGTTTAAGAAAATGTGGAGTAAAAATGAGTTAGAATGGTCCTTATTTATAAGCTTATAATTTTGGATTTTAGTGAAAATATCTAAGATAAGTTAAATTGTATTAAGTCATGCATGACATATTAAATTGATTAGGTCATGGATGATATATTACACAAATAATTGCAGATTTCTATTGGTATATACCAATAGTAAATACTTCTAGAAGCTGTGTATAATTCTGGTAAAAATACCGTATAAATGCGAGTAGAATTCTTGAGAAAATTGAATGAAAATACGAGTATAGCTATCCTTTATATGTTTTGGTATATTATAAAGTGTATTCAATACTTGTAAGGATGTATTTACACTCGTAATACATTATATGTAAATACATTTTAACATAAGTTAATTACGTCGTTTAAATAGTAACATATATTGTTCAAAAATTCTTTAAATTAGTAGTATGAAAATATATATATATATAATACTTTGTTAAAATACTTAATGAGATATTTAATTATCATATTTTCAAGTTAAATATATATAAATCCATATATATATATATACACAATAATTAAACAATTAAACAATTAAATCAAGTTATGACGTTCGTGAATCGTCGGAATAAAAGGGTGACCAAAAGCTTGTGTAAAACTCTTTTCGGAGGTTAAAGATTTATTAAAATTCATTGCTTATCAAGTCGGAATTATATAAAGATTAAGTTTAAATTTGGTCAAAAATTTCCGGGTCGTCACAACAAAAGACAGACACTTGTGGAAATTGGACTATGGGCTATTAATGGGCTTTATATTTAACAAATGAATGATAGTTCCTTAATTTAATATAAAGATTTACAATTGGACGTACCTATAAATAACCATATACACTCGATCGGATACGATGGGCGGGATATTTATAAGTACTAATAATCGTTCATTTAACCGGACACGGGAATGGATTAATAGTCAATGGACTCATTAAAACGGGGGTGAATTATGTACAAGGACACTTGGCGTAATTATTAACAAAGTATTAAAACCTTGGGTTACACTCAATTGATATCCTGGTGTAATTATTAAACAAAGTATTAAGACCTTGTTAAAGTTTAAGTCCCCAATTAGTTAGAATATTTGACTTCGGATATAAGGATAAATTGACGAGGACACTCGCACTTTATATATATGACTGATGGACTGTTATGGACAAAAACCAGATGGACATATTGAATAATCCAGGACAAAGGACAATTAACCCATGGTAATAAACTAAAATCAACACGTCAAACATCATGATTACGGAAGTTTAAATAAGCATAATTCCTTTATTTCATATTTTATCGCACTTTTATTTACTGTCATTTTATTTATTGCACTTTTAATTATCATACTTTTTAATTATCGCAATTTTATTTATCGTCATTTTATTTATCGCATTTTAATTTATCGCACTTTAATTATTGTCATTTACTTTACGCTTTAAATTAAGTTATATTTATTTTTAATATTTTACATTAGGTTTTAATTGCAATTTAAAACATAAAATCGACAAACCGGTCATTAAACGGTAAAAACCCCTTTTATAATAATAATACTACTTATATATATATACATATTTATATTTATATTTTTACAAATATAGTTTTAAAATGTAGCGTTAAACTTGGCTAGCTCCCTGTGGAACGAACCGGAGTTACTAAAAACTACATTACTGTACTATTAGGTACACTGCCTATAAGTGTTGTAGCAAGGTTTAGGTATATCCACTCTATAAATAAATAAATAACTTGTGTAAAATTGTATCGTATTTAATAGTATTTCGTAGCAAAAATATAACTATTTAATACCCCTCTGCTTTAACATCAAAAGCATGTCACGGGACATTGTCTTAACAGTTGCTTGTTCAACGCTTTCCTTTACAACCGGACAGTAGTTTACCGAAAGGTAATATACGGAGCAAGTATACTGGACGTGTTGCTTTCCTAATACAAGGTTAGCAAGTGGGTGACACAAAACCGCAAGTTCTGAGCTAAAATTTTCAAATCTGAAACACACCAAACCCACAAAAATATTTTGCAAACACCGGTAAAGGGTTATTCCGGAAAACTTGTCTAGGTTAAAATCTAGATTGAATTTTCAAAAAGATCAAATGTTTTCATAAAGATCCAATTTTTTTAAGGATCTATATTTTCATAGTCATGTAGGACTGTAAACCACAACGTTACTATCATTGTTCATACCGTCGTATTAAAATCACTGATGTATAAAGTGTGAAGAATAAAGAAGTAATTCAAGTATGTTTATATTCAAGTTCTATATTGCTTGAGTATAAACAACGCTCAAGTGTGGGAATATTTGATAATGCTAAAAACGAACATATATTTCATATCATTATCCCTCAAGAAATACAAGCTTTTAGTTGCAATTGTTCTATTTACAAGTGATATTCGTTTAAATAATAAAAGGTGAAGACAAAAGACAGATTCGATGATTTGAAGACGCAAACGACCAAAAAGCTCAAAAGTACAAAGTACAATCCAAGAGGTTCAATTTATTGATGAGAAACGTCTCAAAATTACAAGAGTACGATACGCAAAACGCAAAGTACAAGATATTAAAAAGTACGAAAGGACGTTCAAAAATCCGGAACTGGGACCAGAGTCAACTCTCAACGTGCGACGCAATGGAGCTAAAATGACAAGTCAACTATGCACATGAATATAATATAATATATAAATAATTCTTAAAATTATATATATTATATTATATAATAAAAATTGTCGGCAAACTAAAAAACAAAGGATTGTGAGCTGGCCAGAGGGGCCATGCGATCGCATGGCTTCTGTGCTATATCCCCATGTGATCGCATGGTGAACAGGAACTCGAATTTAGCCTATAAAAAGTCGGGTTCTGATCGAGCAAAAACACTCCTTTTTCAATCTCTCTCTCACGATATATATATATATATATATATATATATATATATATATATATATATATATATATATATTTAATTTTAATTTTAATTTTAATTTAAGATTAATAATAATAAGGATATGTTAGCGAATGTTGTAAGTGTGTAAGTCGAAATTCTGTCCGTGTAATGCTACGCTATTATTAATCATTGTAAGTTATGTTCAACCTTTTTAAATTAATGTCTCGTAGCTAAGTTATTATATGCTTATTTAAATTGAAGTAATCATGATGTTGGGCTAAATATTAAAGACGGGGTAATTGGGCTTTGGACCATAATTGGGGTTTGGACAAAAGATCGACACTTGTAGAAATTGGACTATGGACTATTAATGGGCTTTATATTTATTTAAGACACTTGTAGAAATTGGACTATGGACTATTAATGGGCTTTATATTTGTTTAACTGAATGATAATTTGTTAATTTAATATAGAGATTTACAATTTGACGTATCTATAAATAACCACATACACTCGATCGGACACGATGGGCGGGATATTTATAAATACTAATAATCGTTCATTTAACCGGACACGGGAATGGATTAATAGTCAATGGACTCATTAAAACAGGGGTGGATTACATACAAGGACACTTGGTGTAATTGATAATAAAGTATTAAAACCTTGGATTGCACACAGTCGATAACCTGGTGTAATCATTAACAATGTATTAAACATTATTACAGTTTAAATCTCCAATTAGTTGGAATATTTGACTTCGGATATAAGAATAATTTGACGAGGACACTCGTACTTTATATTTATGACTGATGGACTGTTATGGACAAAAACCAGATGGACATATCGAATACTCCATGGTAATAAATTAAAATCAACACGTCAAACATCATGATTACAGAAGTTTAAATAAGCATAATTTATTTATTTTATATCTCATCTCACTTTTATTTACTGTCATTTTATTTATTGCACTTTAATTTATCGCACTTTAAATTATTGCACTTTTATTATCGTCATTTAATTTATGCTTTAAATTAAGTCATTTTTATTTTTAATATTTTACATTAGGTTTTAACTGCGACTTAAAACATAAAATCGACAAACCGGTCATTAAACGGTAAAAACCCCCTTTTATAATAATAATACTACTTATATATATATATATATATATATATATATATATATATATATATATATATATATATATATATATATATATATATATATATATATATATATATATACAAATATAATTTTAAAAATATAGCGTTAAACTTAGCTAGTTCCCTGTGGACGAACCGGACTTGCTAAAAACTACACTACTGTACGATTAGGTACACTGCCTATAAGTGTTGTAGCAAGGTTTAGGTATATCCACTCTATAAATAAATAAATAATTTGTGTAAAATTGTATCGTATTTAATAGTATTTCGTAGCAAAAATATAACTATTCTGCTTTAACATCAAGTATTTTTGTCCTATAAATTTAAAACACTTGATGTTAAAATCGAACATATAGGGGTGAGCTTATAAACCTTTAACATCAAGTACCTTTAATAGGATCTGTACACTATTCAAAATCAGAGAAGTGGAGGATGAACAGATATATCTCATGTAATTTCCCTGGACTTTAAAAAGAGAAGCCAAATATTGGTTAGAATCATTACCTGAAGGGGCGATTGATACATGGGATGTTTTAGTTGAAAAATTTCTTAAACAATTCTTTTCGGCATCTAAAGCCGTAAGACTTCAAGGAGAAATAGTTACGTTCACGCAGAAGCCAAATGAAACTTTATATGAGGCGTGGACAAGATTTGGAAAGTTATTGAGAGGATGTCCGCAACATGGTTTAGACACTTATCAAATAGTACAAATATTCTACCAAGGATGCGACATCACTACAAGAAAAGACATCGATATAGCAGCTGGTGTAACGACCCGGAAATTTCCGACCAAATTTAAACTCTAATCTCTATGTGGTTCCGACACGATAAGCAAAAACCCTAAAGTTGACCCGCACTTTTTCGATCATTCTATACTTATAAGATTAATATTTACATAAATTAAACCTTACCAACATGATAAGAAATCCAAATTTTCGAGATTTATATTTCCAAAAAGAGTTTTACACAATGTTTGACCGTCTAGTTTGACCGATGATATCACGAACTATACAATATATGATAATTATACGTTTGTGTATATATATGTATATATACATATTTAACATGATTTAAGAATGTTTTAATATCTCATTTTGTATTAATAACAATAAGTTATAAGTATATTTTGAAACTACTAACTTAAGTTTTCAAAACGATAACCATACGTAACGTTATTTGACTTAAATACTTATGACCTATAATGTTTATACATATATCGTATAAGTAATGTATTTAATCACTTTTAAAGACTTAAATACATAAAACAATATAAGTGTATTCACAAAAGATAGCTATATTTGAATCCTCATTCCATTTTTCACAAAATCTCTATACGTATATCTAGAGTATTTGTACTCGTATCATACCTAGCTTCTATACGTATTTACTATTGGTATATACACATCAAATCACCACCTAACCAGCCCTTGTTACTACCCTAGGTATAAGGTAATTGCTTTTGTATTATTGTTTGACAAATACATAAGATTACAAACTAAAATTTTGTCATGTTATCCTTAAAGATCACATTTTTAGGAGTATATATGTATCATCATTTTTGATTCATTTACTACTTCAATCTCCTAGCTAAAACACACACACTTATAACCCTTAAACACCTTCAACAATCCAGCAAAGTTCCATAAAGATATAGCTTCAAAAACCTTACTTAAACACCATAAGAAAACCATACAAAAACACTTCAAGAAATCCTTCCAAGAACACAAACTTACTTCCAATCTTTCATCCACTTCCATCACCCTTTTGGTTCTAGCTTTTTAATCCTCTTTTACAGCAACCTTATCCAAGGAACTTGAGGTAGAATCTATGTTCATAACCTTATTCAATTCATATATATATAGCTATCATATTTTGTGGTATAAAAGTTTAACAACAAGAACATAGTTTGAAAGTTTTCAAACTAAATAGATCCTTCTAACTTAACTTTTAAAATACTTCAAGACCTATAATATAACTTATGTATATGCTAATTTAACAAGGTATAACTTGGTTTTTCAAAGAATACCTTAAAAACTGTTTTTACGACGTCGGAGTGCAACCGGGGACTGTTTTGGATTGGATAATTAAAAACCATCTTAAACTTTGAATTGAAGGTTTATGTTCTGGAAAAATGATTTTTAATATGAATATGATAACACATAAAAATTTCATGATTTAATTCAAAGTATAAGTATTTTTAGAAAAATAATCATTTAAGATTGTTTACATAAAGGAAAATGTTTAACTTCATATGTTTCACTAAACTTTCACTTATGCCGTATGATTTTGAATACAAACCAAGGTATTTACAGTTCATAGTCTTAAAGAAGAACTCGATCCAAGAAGATGGCAATTTGAATCAACGAAAACGGACTTGTAACGAAGAAACTATGACCGAAACAAAATTGGCTATCCTAGACATTTTCAACTTCGGGATTCATTGGAAAAATTTACATAAAATCACATACTTCTAAGATAACATGATATTTTATATATATGTACTCATAATTCAATTTCATATGGTTCAGGATCACCCGTAAGCAACACGAGAAGATTAATCATAAGATCCCATGTTTGTACGCAACACGTCATTTGACAACACCGGTACTTTATGTACGCAATACGTCATTTGACAACACCGGTACCGTGGGTCAAGATTAATCTCGACCAATACATATACGTTGGGGTTTTATTTATTTCGTTGGGGGTTTTATTTATTGCGGGTATATTAAACATCTAAAAATGAACCATTAAAAATTGAATTGCTAACCTCGGACAGCTAACTTCGGACTAAGGAAATATTCAAAGTATTAAAAGTATAACAAGTATATATATATATAACGTTTGTTTTAAAATGAAAACATATTGATATATTATATATGGATAGGTTCGTGATATCAACCGGAAGACCGAGTCAAAATATATATATCATCAAGACAAGAGTGAGTATATAGTCCCACTTTTAAACTCTAAATATTTCGGGATGAGAATACATGTATTTTATGTTTTACATTATGGACACAAGTAACTGAAAAATATATTCTACGTTGAGTTGTACCACTGGCATACTTCCCTGTAGCTTGGTAACTAATATTTACAGCGGTATTGTAAACGCGAATCCTGTTGATAGATCTATCGGGCCTGACAACCCCAACCGGACTGGACGACCAGTATTCAACGGTTGCACAGTACTTCGTTTTGTGACTACACTTGGTACGGTGTAGTAAGATTTCATATTAAAGGGAATATGCGACGTGATTAAATGTTAAGTATGGTTACCAAGTGCTCAACCACTTAGAATATTTTTATTAAAATGTTTACATATGAAATCTTGTGGTCCATTGTTATAGCGCTGCTAGCATCAAACCTATATATCTCACCAACTTTATGTTGACATTTTAAAGCATGTTATTCTCAGGTATGAATTAAGTCTTCCGCTGTGCATTAGCTCGTACTAAGGATACTACTTGAGGCCATTAAGGACCTATATCATAAGGCGTTGCATTCGAGTCATTGAAGTTCATAGAGACTATTATTAAGTAAATTGCTGTTTAGGTCATTTGAATATTATGAAATGTCAGGCGAATATGTCAATTCTGGATGTAACTATAGATTGCCTTTTAAGAATAAATGCAACGTTTGTAAAATGTATCATATAGAGGGCAAGTACCTCGCGATGTTATCAACTATTGTAATTCGTTTATAATCAATATGGACATCGTTCGGATGATTAGTTTCGGATCCTTTCAGTTGGTATCAGAGCGTTGGTCTTAGCGAACCAGGCCTTGCATTAGTGTGTCTAACTAGTAGTTGTTAGGATACATTAAGTGAGTCTGGACTTTGACCGTGTCTGCCTGTCAAAAATTTTGCTTATCAATCCTAGTCGGAAATCATCTGCTTATCATCCTTAGGGAACTGCCTGCTTATCATTCTTAAGTCTAGACACGTCTTACTGCATTTAGTGCATCGATAGTGTATAGACAAAATTCATATCCTAGCGTATCTGTTACTCTAGACATTGCCTGACGTATTTCAAAGATTCTCCGTAATTCATGGGATTTTGATATTATATATATACATATGTAAATTATGTATTGAAGAGTGCCAAACCCAACTCCTATAATCTATTCTAAACCAAAAATTCATTTCTCCGACCATACAAGATGGATTCTTCATCCAGCTCAAATTCCTCCGACTTCGATAGCTTCGCCGATATGGATTTCCATTCGAGCTCCGAGAACAGCGTTACCGGAATGGATCAACCAATTTCCCATCATCTATTCTGGATGAATTGGGGATGGGTTCGTAATATACTAAATTTCTGGAGGCAAGAAGAAGGTGATCCATTCCATCCACCAAATTGTCCTCTTAACGATGAACCTGAAGCACTTACCGGCGAACCTATTCGAAACACCATTTTCTCGCTCATTTCTAGAGTATCTCGTCATGATTACATACTATCCCATATTTCGAATCTTGTTCATTCGCTCGTTCCAACCGTCAATCATCCCGGTATAATAGAAGAAGTCAACGAACTCCGTGCTCGGGTAGTGGTTTTGGAGAATATGGTGCGAAGGTTACAAACACCAACAGCAGCACCAGCAGCATAATCCGTACTACCATCGTCAACGCCGACAGTACCTTTATCACCCCAATAACAACCGCGCCTTAAATCTCAACATCACAATCTGTATCTCGAATATCAACATCACACGACTCAATATCTGTACTTCGAGTATGATCTTCGTTCTATATATCGTTCTACATCGAT
Source organism: Rutidosis leptorrhynchoides (assembly GCF_046630445.1). Classification (NCBI taxonomy): domain Eukaryota; kingdom Viridiplantae; phylum Streptophyta; class Magnoliopsida; order Asterales; family Asteraceae; genus Rutidosis; species Rutidosis leptorrhynchoides. The sequence goes on from NC_092334.1 coordinate 422,008,147, forward strand.
TATCTTCGCTTTACGTATCGTATGACGATTATGTAATTTCTAAAGTCTTAGAGATTATGTAATCTAGAATTAACGATAAATCAAATGAGTTTAATATCTTATTGACTCATTAAATCTATGATTATCTCTGAAGAAAATATATATGCAAGTATATTTTCATAAAGATAGTAATTAAAAATTCCTTCGTACAAACTATTAATGATGAAAATATTTTAATGGGTGGGTAGTACCCGAGGAATATTTAGAATTCACATTAATAAGTTATATTGTACATTCTTGAATCTGATTCAACGGTTATCTATTATCTTACTTACAACCACCGATATTCGTATCCGCTCACCCCAGAATAACCATTTTCAATCAAATTTCATATTCGGATTTTGACCTACCAGAATCCAACAAGTGGCATAAAGAAGAAAACATTGGACAATTAAAATGAATTAAAATGTTGATTGTAACATATGAAACTAAACAATTCTTCAAGCTTGCCACTTGATTTTATCTTAAACCTCATTTGTAACTTGACGATTACAATTCGCATTCAAATCCTTTCATGATTCCTGAAAACACCTCGACCGAGAAGTTGAACCCGCCGCACCTCGCCTACGGAATGAAGATTTATACATACAGTTATACACCTGAAGAACTCTCGAACCCAAATTCATAATTTAACACATAACGTATTGAATCCTTTGCCATTTATTAGCAAGAACAACCCTACAATTCCTTTTCAAGAAGCTAATTTTGTCATAGCTCCACTTCGACTTTTCAGTGAGATTATTTCTATTATAATCATGATATTTATACCTTGTCCTTTCGCCGTCATTACCGGAAAACCTTTTATATCCCTCGACAACATCAACAGGTGCACCAGCAGATCGTTATCCTTTTGGTGAAATCAACAATCAGTATTTTGAAAATCTCGCGGAACTTCTTCCATCATATCTATAATGTCTATCCCTAAGAATTTCATAATCTGGACGTGAAGTTTCTGAAAAACACCCGGGACTATGAAATAGTTCTTGAAATGCTAACGAAGCAGCAAAAACTGTAAACGACTTTAACGGTCAAAAGTTTGATGACAAAGTATAGTAAGGTGGTAAAGCTGAGAAAAAAAAAAATTTGGAACTAGAAAACGGATGAAGCAAAGTATGAAAGAGGCTGTGGATAAATCACAGGGATTGAACCTGCTGTCAAAGAATACAAACGATTCCGTACCTGCTGAAACCGTCAGTAAGAACCCTACTCTTTATTCAAAACCTTGCCCGGATGATATTTTTCATCATCATCTTATCTTAGATATTATAAGATATCTTCATATCATTCGTTATACATATTTTTCATATTTCTGGAGATATTTTTACAACTATTCCTATCTGCGATCATTTATCTCTCCGTAACATCTGCGTTACAATATAAAAGAAACTGTGTAAATTTCTAAATTCTGAAACCTCCGAGATTAAAATATAAATAATTTGAAGTAGTGTTGGGAACTGATGCATGAATTAGTATAATATAATGAAACTTGATCAACTTCATTATATTACAGTAACTCATGTTAAGTTTCTAATGGAATGTGATGATTCACAATACCGTCATCATGTGCCATGTTACACGGCTCTTACATTCTATCAAGTCTCCAAACATATTAGAACGTATCACCTTGATAGTTCTATTTTTCCGGAATATTCGAGTAATTTAACGAATCAAGATCGTGCCATTACAATTTCATTCTAAAACCAATAGCTAGGTTCATTCCAAATTTCCTACCTACGAATTTCGGACCATTGTTCGCTTGGCTCGAGGTTGGGAAGAAGAAACGAAGGGACAAAACCTCAGAATAGAAATAGGAACATAAACCACAGCAAATAAGAGAGAGCATTAACTGTGGATGACAATGATTTTAAGGGACGAGAGTAGGAACATCGAAATATAAGGGAAGGTATAAAACCTAACAACAACCCCGAAACTACAAACCGTGCATATCAATACGTATTGCAACGTAAAGGCACGGGAGAATTAAAAACATTATAATTCCAAGGAAAGGATAAAAGAGAATAGATTCTTCTGGTGATAGATGAAAAAGAAGAATGAAAGATATGAAAGTTAGAAATATAACAAGGATTAGAATGGGATGGAGCATATTAGCGAATGTCTTAAAGTAGGAACTAAAGAGAAAGAATAGAAGATGTGGGAAGAAAGAAAGGGAAGGAGGTAAATTTATAGTGAAATATTCGACAAAGAAATCAAAACAGATTGCTGCGTTAAATCAAAGAAGATCCTGATCGCCGCAAAACTAAATCTTATTACATAAGATTTTCTTTAAAACCCTTAAATCCCGGAAATCGATCATAATCACGTCATCGGTTACAACAAATCTATATTTACTCATTTCACTCTTTTGTGATAGCTTCGCTCGTGCGTCTCACATAACCAAATCGTTTTATCTAAATCTTTCAATGATGATAAAATTTCATTATTACCTCATATTCGTCATGAAAACATTCCTATTGTTGTTTATGACAACCTCTACCAAATTTCGAGGACGAAATTTCTTTAACGGATGGGTACTGTAACGACCCGGAAATTTCCGACCAAATTTAAACTCTAATCTCTATGTGGTTCCGACACGATAAGCAAAAACCCTAAAGTTGACCCGCACTTTTTCGATCATTCTATACTTATAAGATTAATATTTACATAAATTAAACCTTACCAACATGATAAGAAATCCAAATTTTCGAGATTTATATTTCCAAAAAGAGTTTTACACAATGTTTGACCGTCTAGTTTGACCGATGATATCACGAACTATACAATATATGATAATTATACGTTTGTGTATATATATGTATATATACATATTTAACATGATTTAAGAATGTTTTAATATCTCATTTTGTATTAATAACAATAAGTTATAAGTATATTTTGAAACTACTAACTTAAGTTTTCAAAACGATAACCATACGTAACGTTATTTGACTTAAATACTTATGACCTATAATGTTTATACATATATCGTATAAGTAATGTATTTAATCACTTTTAAAGACTTAAATACATAAAACAATATAAGTGTATTCACAAAAGATAGCTATATTTGAATCCTCATTCCATTTTTCACAAAATCTCTATACGTATATCTAGAGTATTTGTACTCGTATCATACCTAGCTTCTATACGTATTTACTATTGGTATATACACATCAAATCACCACCTAACCAGCCCTTGTTACTACCCTAGGTATAAGGTAATTGCTTTTGTATTATTGTTTGACAAATACATAAGATTACAAACTAAAATTTTGTCATGTTATCCTTAAAGATCACATTTTTAGGAGTATATATGTATCATCATTTTTGATTCATTTACTACTTCAATCTCCTAGCTAAAACACACACACTTATAACCCTTAAACACCTTCAACAATCCAGCAAAGTTCCATAAAGATATAGCTTCAAAAACCTTACTTAAACACCATAAGAAAACCATACAAAAACACTTCAAGAAATCCTTCCAAGAACACAAACTTACTTCCAATCTTTCATCCACTTCCATCACCCTTTTGGTTCTAGCTTTTTAATCCTCTTTTACAGCAACCTTATCCAAGGAACTTGAGGTAGAATCTATGTTCATAACCTTATTCAATTCATATATATATAGCTATCATATTTTGTGGTATAAAAGTTTAACAACAAGAACATAGTTTGAAAGTTTTCAAACTAAATAGATCCTTCTAACTTAACTTTTAAAATACTTCAAGACCTATAATATAACTTATGTATATGCTAATTTAACAAGGTATAACTTGGTTTTTCAAAGAATACCTTAAAAACTGTTTTTACGACGTCGGAGTGCAACCGGGGACTGTTTTGGATTGGATAATTAAAAACCATCTTAAACTTTGAATTGAAGGTTTATGTTCTGGAAAAATGATTTTTAATATGAATATGATAACACATAAAAATTTCATGATTTAATTCAAAGTATAAGTATTTTTAGAAAAATAATCATTTAAGATTGTTTACATAAAGGAAAATGTTTAACTTCATATGTTTCACTAAACTTTCACTTATGCCGTATGATTTTGAATACAAACCAAGGTATTTACAGTTCATAGTCTTAAAGAAGAACTCGATCCAAGAAGATGGCAATTTGAATCAACGAAAACGGACTTGTAACGAAGAAACTATGACCGAAACAAAATTGGCTATCCTAGACATTTTCAACTTCGGGATTCATTGGAAAAATTTACATAAAATCACATACTTCTAAGATAACATGATATTTTATATATATGTACTCATAATTCAATTTCATATGGTTCAGGATCACCCGTAAGCAACACGAGAAGATTAATCATAAGATCCCATGTTTGTACGCAACACGTCATTTGACAACACCGGTACTTTATGTACGCAATACGTCATTTGACAACACCGGTACCGTGGGTCAAGATTAATCTCGACCAATACATATACGTTGGGGTTTTATTTATTTCGTTGGGGGTTTTATTTATTGCGGGTATATTAAACATCTAAAAATGAACCATTAAAAATTGAATTGCTAACCTCGGACAGCTAACTTCGGACTAAGGAAATATTCAAAGTATTAAAAGTATAACAAGTATATATATATATAACGTTTGTTTTAAAATGAAAACATATTGATATATTATATATGGATAGGTTCGTGATATCAACCGGAAGACCGAGTCAAAATATATATATCATCAAGACAAGAGTGAGTATATAGTCCCACTTTTAAACTCTAAATATTTCGGGATGAGAATACATGTATTTTATGTTTTACATTATGGACACAAGTAACTGAAAAATATATTCTACGTTGAGTTGTACCACTGGCATACTTCCCTGTAGCTTGGTAACTAATATTTACAGCGGTATTGTAAACGCGAATCCTGTTGATAGATCTATCGGGCCTGACAACCCCAACCGGACTGGACGACCAGTATTCAACGGTTGCACAGTACTTCGTTTTGTGACTACACTTGGTACGGTGTAGTAAGATTTCATATTAAAGGGAATATGCGACGTGATTAAATGTTAAGTATGGTTACCAAGTGCTCAACCACTTAGAATATTTTTATTAAAATGTTTACATATGAAATCTTGTGGTCCATTGTTATAGCGCTGCTAGCATCAAACCTATATATCTCACCAACTTTATGTTGACATTTTAAAGCATGTTATTCTCAGGTATGAATTAAGTCTTCCGCTGTGCATTAGCTCGTACTAAGGATACTACTTGAGGCCATTAAGGACCTATATCATAAGGCGTTGCATTCGAGTCATTGAAGTTCATAGAGACTATTATTAAGTAAATTGCTGTTTAGGTCATTTGAATATTATGAAATGTCAGGCGAATATGTCAATTCTGGATGTAACTATAGATTGCCTTTTAAGAATAAATGCAACGTTTGTAAAATGTATCATATAGAGGGCAAGTACCTCGCGATGTTATCAACTATTGTAATTCGTTTATAATCAATATGGACATCGTTCGGATGATTAGTTTCGGATCCTTTCAGCTGGTGGTTCCATTATGAAGAAAACTGCAACTGAAGCTTACAAAATTATTGATAACACTGCTTCCCATTCACATGAGTGGCATCAAGAAAAAGATATCGTTAGATCATCTAAAGCGGCTAGAGCTGATTCTAGCCATGACTTTGATTCCATTTCCGCAAAGATAGATACTGTCGAGAGACGAATGGAAAAGACGACTAAGGATATTCACTCAATATGAATTAGTTGTGAGCAGTGTGGAGGACCACATTTGACAAAAGATTGTCTCAGTATTGAATAAACAATGGAACAACAAGAGAAAGTTTCATACATGAACCAAAGGCCTGGAAATAATTATCAGAATAATTATCTACCGCCAAGACCAATCTACAATCAAAATCAGAACTATAACCGAAATGTTCCATACAAAAACCAACAAGGTCCTAGCAATCAACAAGTATCCAACAATACTTACAATCAGCAAAGACCTATTTTTCAAAATAAACCACCACAAACCGATGATAAAAAGCCAAATGTAGAAGACATGATGTCGAAGCTAGTTGAATCTCAAACGCAATTATTCACATCTCAGAAACAAACCAATGAACAAAATGCTCAAGTATTTAGAAATCAACAAGCTTCAATCCAAAATCTGGAACAAGAAGTAAGCAACCTAGCAAGGTTGATAGGTGAAAGAAAACCGAGAAGTCTACCTAGCGATACAAATGCTAACCCCCGGAATGAAACAACTAAAGCCATTACCACAAAAAGTGGTATTACACTTAAACCACCTGAAATACCTGTAATTTCTGAGGACTCTATTCCTACTCCACAAGAACCACAATCTGAGCAAGATAAGAAAAAAGAACCGGTAGTTGAAAAGGTTAATGAAGATAACACAGTTAAGGCCAAACCTTATGTTAAACCATACTAACAACCACTTCCTTACCTGAGTAAAATGAGAAAAGAAAGACTTGAAGCCGAGCAATTCAAATTCTTGGATATGTTTAAACAAATAAATGTTAATCTTCCTTTCATTGATGTGATATCAGGAATGCCACGATATGCTAAATTTCTAAAAGATCTAATTACAAATAGAAAGAAAATGGAAGAACTCTCGGCTGTTACTATGAATGCTAATTGTTCCGCAGTACTGTTGAATAAGATACCAGAAAAACTCTCAGATCCAGGAAGTTTCACAATTCCATGTTTTCTGGGTAGTCTTAGTTCAATAGAAGCATTGGCAGACTTAGGTGTAGTGACCCGAACTTTTCCATGTTTATATATATTAATTGAGATTGATATTTACATGATTAAATGTTTCCAACATGTTAAGCAATCAAACTTGTTAAGACTTGATTAATTGAAATATGTTTCATATAGACAATTGACCACCCAAGTTGACCGGTGATTCACGAACGTTAAAACTTGTAAAAACTATATGATGACATATATATGGATATATATATATAGTTAACATGATACTATGATAAGTAAACATATCATTAAGTATATTAACAATGAACTACATATGTAAAAACAAGACTACTAACTTAATGATTTTTAAACGAGACATATATGTAACGATTATCGTTGTAAAGACATTTAATGTATATATATCATATTAAGAGATATTCATACATGATAATATCATGATAATATAATAATTTAAAATCTCATTTGATATTATAAACATTGGGTTAACAACATTTAACAAGATCGTTAACCTAAAGGTTTCAAAACAACACTTACATGTAACGACTAACGATGACTTAACGACTCAGTTAAAATGTATATACATGTAGTGTTTTAATATGTATTTATACACTTTTGAAAGACTTCAATACACTTATCAAAATACTTCTACTTAACAAAAATGCTTACAATTACATCATCGTTCAGTTTCATCAACAATTCTACTCGTATGCACCCGTATTAGTACTCGTACAATACACAGCTTTTAGATGTATGTACTATTGGTATATACACTCCAATGATCAGCTCTTAGCAGCCCATGTGAGTCACCTAACACATGTGGGAACCATCATTTGGCAACTAGCATGAAATATCTCATAAAATTACAAAAATATGAGTAATCATTCATGACTTATTTACATGAAAACAAAATTACATATCCTTTATATCTAATCCATACACCAACGACCAAAAACACCTACAAACACTTTCATTCTTCAATTTTCTTCATCTAATTGATCTCTCTCAAGTTCTATCTTCAAGTTCTAAGTGTTCTTCATATATTCTACAAGTTCTAGTTACATAAAATCAAGAATACTTTCAAGTTTGCTAGCTCACTTCCAATCTTGTAAGGTGATCATCCAACCTCAAGAAATCTTTGTTTCTTACAGTAGGTTATCATTCTAATACAAGGTAATAATCATATTCAAACTTTGGTTCAATTTCTATAACTATAACAATCTTATTTCAAGTGATGATCTTACTTGAACTTGTTTTCGTGTCATGATTCTGCTTCAAGAACTTCGAGCCATCCAAGGATCCGTTGAAGCTAGATCCATTTTTCTCTTTTCCAGTAGGTTTATCCAAGGAAATTAAGGTAGTAATGATGTTCATAACATCATTCGATTCATACATATAAAGCTATCTTATTCGAAGGTTTAAACTTGTAATCACTAGAACATAGTTTAGTTAATTCTAAACTTGTTCGCAAACAAAAGTTAATCCTTCTAACTTGACTTTTAAAATCAACTAAACACATGTTCTATATCTATATGATATGCTAACTTAATGATTTAAAACCTGGAGACACGAAAAACACCGTAAAACCGGATTTACGCCGTCGTAGTAACACCGCGGGCTGTTTTGGGTTAGTTAATTAAAAACTATGATAAACTTTGATTTAAAAGTTGTTATTCTGAGAAAATGATTTTTATTATGAACATGAAACTATATCCAAAAATTATGGTTAAACTCAAAGTGGAAGTATGTTTTCTAAAATGGTCATCTAGACGTCGTTCTTTCGACTGAAATGACTACCTTTACAAAAATGACTTGTAACTTATTTTTCCTACTATAAACCTATACTTTTCTATTTAGATTCATAAAATAGAGTTCAATATGAAACCATAGCAATTTGATTCACTCAAAACGGATTTAAAATGAAGAAGTTATGGGTAAAACAAGATTGGATAATTTTTCTCATTTTAGCTACGTGAAAATTGGTAAGAAGTCTATTCCAACCATAACTTAATCAACTTGTATTGTATATTATGTAATCTTGAGATACCATAGATACGTATACAATGTTTCGACCTATCATGTCGACACATCTATATATATTTCGGAACAACCATAGACACTCTATATGTGAATGTTGGAGTTAGCTATACAGGGTTGAGGTTGATTCCAAAATATATATAGTTTGAGTTGTGATCAATACTGAGATACGTATACACTGGGTCGTGGATTGATTCAAGATAATATTTATCGATTTATTTCTGTACATCTAACTGTGGACAACTAGTGGTAGGTTACTAACGAGGACAGCTGACTTAATAAACTTAAAACATCAAAATATATTAAAAGTGTTGTAAATTTAGTTTGAACATACTTTGATATATATGTATATATTGTTATAGGTTCGTGAATCAACCAGTGGCCAAGTCTTACTTCCCGACGAAGTAAAAATCTGTGAAAGTGAGTTATAGTCCCATTTTTAAAATCTAATATTTTTGGGATGAGAATACATGCAGGTTTTATAAATGATTTACAAAATAGACACAAGTACGTGAAACTACATTCTATGGTTGAATTATCGAAATCGAATATGCCCCTTTTTATTAAGTCTGGTAATCTAAGAATTAGGGAACAGACACCCTAATTGACGCGAATCCTAAAGATAGATCTATTGGGCCCAACAAGCCCCATCCAAAGTACCGGATGCTTTAGTACTTCGAAATTTATATCATATCCGAAGGGTGTCCCGGAATGATGGGGATATTCTTATATATGCATCTTGTTAATGTCGATTACCAGGTGTTCACCATATGAATAATTTTTATCTCAATGTATGGGATGTGTATTGAAATATGAAATCTTGTGGTCTATTATTATGATTTGATATATATAGGTTAAACCTATAACTCACCAACATTTTTGTTGACGTTTTAAGCATGTTTATTCTCAGGTGATTATTAAGAGCTTCCGCTATCGCATACTTAAATAAGGATGAGATTTGGAGTCCATGCTTGTATGATATTGTGTAAAAACTGCATTCAAGAAACTTATTTTGTTGTAACATATTTGTATTGTAAACCATTATGTAATGGTCGTGTGTAAACAGGATATTTTAGATTATCATTATTTGATAATCTACGTAAAGCTTTTTAAACCTTTATTGATGAAATAAAGGTTATGGTTTGTTTTAAAATGAATGCAGTCTTTGAAAAACATCTCATATAGAGGTCAAAACCTCGCAACGAAATCAATTAATATGGAACGTTTTTAATCAATAAGAACGAGACATTTCAGTTGGTATCAGAGCGTTGGTCTTAGAGAACCAGAATTTTGCATTAGTGTGTCTTATCGAGTTTGTTAGGATGCATTAGTGAGTCTGGACTTCGACCGTGTTTACTTGAAAAATGATTGCTTAACAAATTTTGTTGGAAACTATATATTTTTAACATGTGAATATTATGTGATATATTAATCTCTTAACGCGTTTGATATTATGTGATAGATGTCTACCTCTAGAACAAGTCCCATTGACTCATCTAATAATAATGAAGAGTCAAATGTAAATTGGAATGATTCGTGGACTGATTCACAAGTTCCCAAAGAGGAACCGGAAGAAGAGTCGGAACCGGAAGAAGAATCGGAACCGGAAGAAGAATCGGAACCGGATGAAGAAATAGAACCGGTGGGGGAAATAATAAAACGGTTAAGTAAAAGAAAATCCTCAACCAACCGACCAAGGTTAATTATGGTCAATGGTGTTTCCGCCAAGGAAGCAAAATATTGGGAGGATTACCAATTCTCCGATGAATCAGATTCCGACGAGAATTTCGATGATGTTATAGAAATTACCCCAACTGAATTTAAAAAGGCAAAAGAAAATAATAAGGGAAATGGCATAAAAATAGAGAAATCTAATTCCAACCCTGATGAACTATATATGTATCGTCAACCCCCGAAGTCCTTAAGTTGTAACAATAACCCGGGAACCTCTAAACCACCAGGTTTTTCTAAACCAATGTGGATAACGACGGCTCGTATTAGGGGAACATCATATATCCCTAGAAACTTGGCAAAACGAACCAAAACCGAAAAAGAAGAAACAAGCGAGTTGGAATAAGATAGTTGTATTCATGTGGTGTAATATATGTAATATAGTGTGCTTATGCTTTAAGATATATGTAAAAATTGCTTGTATTAATAAGTATTTTTTTCTTATGAATCTAACTCTTGTCTATTTTACAGTATAAAAACACAAAATGGATAGACAACCCAATATTTTAAGAGACCTACCCGGAGACATGATTGATGAAATCTTGTCTAGAGTCGGTCAGAATTCTTCGGCACAACTATTTAAGGCGAGATCAGTTTGTAAGACATTCGAAGAACGTTCCAAGAATGCCTTGGTTTATAAAAGTCTTTCGTTCGAAAGATGGGGGATATCACATTGGGAAATCCATAAGTTACGATGTGTTTACTTTGACGCATATATTGCGGGGAACCCAAATGCTATTTTACGCAATGGGTTAAGAAATTATTTTGACTCAAAATATCCGAATATTGGACTTCGTGATTTAGAAAAAGCGGCTAACATGCAACATAAAGAAGCATGTTATGCTTACGGATTAGTAATGTTCGCTTCTCACCAAAGTGAGAACAAGAACATCGGGCTACAACTATTAAACAAAACGTTCCCACAAGTGACGGAGTCGGTAATTGGGGTAAGAAATGAGGTTTTTAGATTGTTACGGGACTGTTGGACATTACGTAACCCTCGTCCCTTTGACGACGTTACAACACGCTGTCTTATCAACGACCATAACGGTTATGTTCCACAAGACCAAGGATGGGAAGTAATCCTAGTAAAACCAGAATGCATGACTTGTTTCTGGACGTATGAATTACGTGTCTTTATTGCCTTTGCTGAACGACTTGTGTACTAGCTAGAATTATCTTCACAGCCATCTTGTATCAAATTTATTGTGTGCTATATTTCATGCTATATGTAAAATAAGCGGTATTGTAAGTTTGTAAAATATTGTGTAAAAGTTTGAACGCGAAATATTATTATAATCAGTTTTTCATATAGAATTGTAGTAGTTGAATTGTATATTAGCTACTAAGTATGAACTTAACGGGTAGGTACTACCCGAATTTAAACTTATAAAACGCTAATATGAAGAAAAAGCTTTTATAAATGAGTTCATATTATGCTACGAAATACTATTAACTACTCTTAATATTCTGTATGATTAACTTGTTCCATTTGATTATTTTGAAGGAAATGGCACCGACTACTCGACACACCGTGAATATGAATGAAGAGGAATTCCGTACTTTTCTAGCTTCAAACATAGCCGCAGTACAGGCTGCGCTACATACCAACAATAACCTTGGATCTAGCAGTACAGGAAATCGTGTAGGATGCACCTACAAAGAATTCACTGCCTGCAAACCTTTGGAATTTTATGGAAGCGAAGGACCGATCGGATTGAAACGGTGGACCGAGAAGGTCGAATCGGTGTTTGCCATAAGTAAGTGTACTGAAGAGGACAAAGTGAAGTACGCTACGCATACCTTCACAGGTTCTGCGTTAACATGGTGGAATACCTATCTAGAGCAAGTGGGACAAGACGATGCGTACGCACTACCGTGGTCAGCATTCAAGCACTTGATGAACGAGAAGTACCGTCCCAGAACCGAGGTCAATAAGCTCAAGATAGAACTTAGAGGGTTACTAACCCAAGGATTTGATATTACCACGTACGAAAGACGATTCACAGAATTGTGCCTATTGTGTCCGGGAGCATTCGAAGATGAGGAAGAGAAGATCGACGCGTTTGTGAAAGGATTACCGGAAAGAATCCAAGAAGATATAAGTTCACACGAGCCCGCCTCCATACAACAGGCATGTAGAATGGCTCACAAACTAGTGAACCAGATTGAAGAAAGAATTAAAGAACAGACTGCTGAAGAGGCCAATGTGAAGCAAGTCAAAAGAAAGTGGGAGGAAAATGGTGATAAGAATCACCAATACAACAACAACAACAGCAATCACAATAATTATCCCAACAATCGCAACATCAATCGCAACTACAACAAACGGCCCAACAACAACAACAACAACAACAACAACAACAACAACAACAACAACAACAACAACAACAACAACAACAACAACAACAACAGCAACTAAAACAATCATCCCAACAACAATAATAACCGCAACAACAACAACAATCAGAAACAGCTATGCCAAAGGTGTGAAAAGTATCACTCGAGTTTCTGCACCAAATTTTGCAACAAGTGTAAAAGAAATGGTCATAGCGCAGCGAAGTGTGAGGTCTACGGACCAGGGGTTAATAGAACGAAAGGAACAAATGGTGTCGGAACGAGTAATGGCGGAGCAAGTAGTGTCGGAGCAAGTTATGCCAATGTAGTTTGTTATAAATGTGGAAAACCGGGCCACATCATTAGAAATTGCCCGAACCAGGAGAACACGAATGGACAAGGCCGCAGAAGAGTTTTCAATATTAATGCGGCAGAGGCACAGGAAGACCCGGAGCTTGTTACGGGTACGTTTCTTATTGACAATAAATCTGCTTACGTTTTATTTGATTCGGGTGCGGATAGAAGCTATATGAGTAGAGATTTTTGTGCTAAATTAAGTTGTCCATTGACGCCTTTGGATAGTAAATTTTTACTCGAATTAGCAAATGGTAAATTAATTTCAGCAGATAATATATGTCGGAATCGAGAAATTAAACTGGTTAGCGAAACATTTAAGATTGATTTGATACCAGTAGAGTTAGGGAGTTTTGATGTGATAATCGGTATGGACTGGTTGAAAGAAGTGAAAGCAGAGATCGTTTGTTACAAGAATGCAATTCGCATTATACGAGAAAAAGGAAAACCCTTAATGGTGTACGGAGAAAAGGGCAACACGAAGCTACATCTTATTAGTAATTTGAAGGCACAAAAACTAATAAGAAAAGGTTGCTATGCTGTTCTAGCACACGTCGAGAAAGTACAAACTGAAGAAAAGAGCATCAATGATGTTCCCATTGCAAAAGAATTTCCCGATGTATTTCCGAAAGAATTACCGGGATTACCCCCACATCGATCCGTTGAATTTCAAATAGATCTTGTACCAGGAGCTGCACCAATAGCTCGTGCTCCTTACAGACTCGCACCCAGCGAGATGAAAGAACTGCAAAGCCAATTACAAGAACTTTTAGAGCGTGGTTTCATTCGACCAAGCACATCACCGTGGGAAGCTCCTGTTTTGTTTGTCAAGAAGAAAGATGGTACATTCAGGTTGTGTATCGACTACCGAGAGTTGAACAAACTTACCATCAAGAACCGCTACCCACTACCGAGAATCGACGACTTATTTGATCAACTACAAGGCTCGTCTGTTTATTCAAAGATTGACTTACGTTCCGGGTATCATCAAATGCGGGTGAAAGAAGATGATATTCCAAAGACAGCTTTCAGAACACGTTACGGTCATTATGAGTTTATGGTCATGCCGTTTGGTTTAACTAATGCACCAGCTGTGTTCATGGACCTTATGAACCGAGTGTGTGGACCATACCTTGACAAGTTTGTCATTGTTTTCATTGATGACATACTTATTTACTCAAAGAATGACCAAGAACACGGTGAACATTTGAGAAAGGTGTTAGAAGTATTGAGGAAGGAAGAATTGTACGCTAAGTTTTCAAAGTGTGCATTTTGGTTGGAAGAAGTTCAATTCCTCGGTCACATAGTGAACAAAGAAGGTATTAAGGTGGATCCGGCAAAGATAGAAACTGTTGAAAAGTGGGAAACCCCGAAAACTCCGAAACACATACGCCAGTTTTTAGGACTAGCTGGTTACTACAGAAGGTTCATCCAAGACTTTTCCAGAATAGCAAAACCCTTGACTGCATTAACGCATAAAGGGAAGAAATTTGAATGGAATGATGAACAAGAGAAAGCGTTTCAGTTATTGAAGAAAAAGCTAACTACGGCACCTATATTGTCATTGCCTGAAGGGAATGATGATTTTGTGATTTATTGTGACGCATCAAAGCAAGGTCTCGGTTGTGTATTAATGCAACGAACGAAGGTGATTGCTTATGCGTCTAGACAATTGAAGATTCACGAACAAAATTATACGACGCATGATTTGGAATTAGGCGCGGTTGTTTTTGCATTAAAGACTTGGAGGCACTACTTATATGGGGTCAAAAGTATTATATATACCGACCACAAAATTCTTCAACACATATTTAATCAGAAACAACTGAATATGAGGCAGCGTAGGTGGATTGAATTATTGAATGATTACGACTTTGAGATTCGTTATCACCCGGGGAAGGCAAATGTGGTAGCCGATGCCTTGAGCAGGAAGGACAGAGAACCTATTCGAGTAAAATCTATGAATATAATGATTCATAATAACCTTACTACTCAAATAAAGGAGGCGCAACAAGGAGTTTTAAAAGAGGGAAATTTAAAGGATGAAATACCCAAAGGATCGGAGAAGCATCTTAATATTCGGGAAGACGGAACCAGGTATAGGGCTGAAAGGATTTGGGTACCAAAATTTGGAGATATGAGAGAAATGGTACTTAGAGAAGCTCATAAAACCAGATACTCAATACATCCTGGAACGGGGAAGATGTACAAGGATCTCAAGAAACATTTTTGGTGGCCGGGTATGAAAGTCGATGTTGCTAAATACGTAGGAGAATGTTTGACGTGTTCTAAGGTCAAAGCTGAGCATCAGAAACCATCAGGTCTACTTCAACAACCCGAAATCCCAGAATGGAAATGGGAAAACATTACCATGGATTTCATCACTAAATTGCCAAGGACTGCAAGTGGTTTTGATACTATTTGGGTAATAGTTGATCGTCTCACCAAATCAGCACACTTCCTGCCAATAAGAGAAGATGACAAGATGGAGAAGTTAGCACGACTGTATTTGAAGGAAGTCGTCTCCAGACATGGAATACCAATCTCTATTATCTCTGATAGAGATGGCAGATTTATTTCAAGATTCTGGCAGACATTACAGCAAGCATTAGGAACTCGTCTAGACATGAGTACTGCCTATCATCCACAAACTGATGGGCAGAGTGAAAGGACGATACAAACGCTTGAAGACATGCTACGAGCATGTGTTATTGATTTCGGAAACAGTTGGGATCGACATCTACCGTTAGCAGAATTTTCCTACAACAACAGCTACCATTCAAGCATTGAGATGGCGCCGTTTGAAGCACTTTATGATAGAAAGTGCAGGTCTTCGATTTGTTGGAGTGAAGTGGGGGATATACATATTACGGGTCCGGAGATTATACAAGAAACTACCGAGAAGATCATCCAAATTCAACAACGGTTGAAAACCGCCCAAAGTCGACAAAAGAGCTACGCTGACATTAAAAGAAAAGATATAGAATTTGAAATTGGAGAGATGGTCATACTTAAAGTTGCACCTTGGAAAGGCGTTGTTCGATTTGGTAAACGAGGGAAATTAAATCCAAGGTATATTGGACCATTCAAGATTATTGATCGTGTCGGACCAGTAGCTTACCGACTTGAGTTACCTCAACAACTCGCGGCTGTACATAACACTTTCCACGTCTCGAATTTGAAGAAATGTTTTGCTAAAGAAGATCTCACTATTCCATTAGATGAAATCCAAATCAACGAAAAACTTCAATTCATCGAAGAACCCGTCGAAATAATGGATCGTGAGGTTAAAAGACTTAAGCAAAACAAGATACCAATTGTTAAGGTTCGATGGAATGCTCGTAGAGGACCCGAGTTCACCTGGGAGCGTGAAGATCAGATGAAGAAGAAATACCCGCATCTATTTCCAGAAGATTCGTCAACACCTTCAACAGCTTAAAATTTCGGGACGAAATTTATTTAACGGGTAGGTACTGTAGTGACCCGAACTTTTCCATGTTTATATATATTAATTGAGATTGATATTTACATGACTAAATGTTTCCAACATGTTAAGCAATCAAACTTGTTAAGACTTGATTAATTGAAATATGTTTCATATAGACAATTGACCACCCAAGTTGACCGGTGATTCACGAACGTTAAAACTTGTAAACTATATGATGACATATATATGGATATATATATATAGTTAACATGATACTATGATAAGTAAACATATCATTAAGTATATTAACAATGAACTACATATGTAAAAACAAGACTACTAACTTAATGATTTTTAAACGAGACATATATGTAACGATTATCGTTATAAAGACATTTAATGTATATATATCATATTAAGAGATATTCATACATGATAATATCATGATAATATAATAATTTAAAATCTCATTTGATATTATAAACATTGGGTTAACAACATTTAACAAGATCGTTAACCTAAAGGTTTCAAAACAACACTTACATGTAACGACTAACGATGACTTAACGACTCAGTTAAAATGTATATACATGTAGTGTTTTAATATGTATTTATACACTTTTGAAAGACTTCAATACACTTATCAAAATACTTCTACTTAACAAAAATGCTTACAATTACATCATCGTTCAGTTTCATCAACAATTCTACTCGTATGCACCCGTATTCGTACTCGTACAATACACAGCTTTTAGATGTATGTACTATTGGTATATACACTCCAATGATCAGCTCTTAGCAGCCCATGTGAGTCACCTAACACATGTGGGAACCATCATTTGGCAACTAGCATGAAATATCTCATAAAATTACAAAAATATGAGTAATCATTCATGACTTATTTACATGAAAACAAAATTACATATCCTTTATATCTAATCCATACACCAACAACCAAAAACACCTACAAACACTTTCATTCTTCAATTTTCTTCATCTAATTGATCTCTCTCAAGTTCTATCTTCAAGTTCTAAGTGTTCTTCATATATTCTACAAGTTCTAGTTACATAAAATCTAGAATACTTTCAAGTTTGCTAGCTCACTTCCAATCTTGTAAGGTGATCATCCAACCTCAAGAAATCTTTGTTTCTTACAGTAGGTTATCATTCTAATACAAGGTAATAATCATATTCAAACTTTGGTTCAATTTTTATAACTATAACAATCTTATTTCAAGTGATGATCTTACTTGAACTTGTTTTCGTGTCATGATTCTGCTTCAAGAACTTCGAGCCATCCAAGGATCCGTTGAAGCTAGATCCATTTTTCTCTTTTCCAGTAGGTTTATCCAAGGAAATTAAGGTAGTAATGATGTTCATAACATCATTCGATTCATACATATAAAGCTATCTTATTCGAAGGTTTAAACTTGTAATCACTAGAACATAGTTTAGTTAATTCTAAACTTGTTCGCAAACAAAAGTTAATCCTTCTAACTTGACTTTTAAAATCAACTAAACACATGTTCTATATCTATATGATATGCTAACTTAATGATTTAAAACCTGGAGACACGAAAAACACCGTAAAACCGGATTTACGCCGTCGTAGTAACACCGCGGGCTGTTTTGGGTTAGTTAATTAAAAACTATGATAAACTTTGATTTAAAAGTTGTTATTCTGAGAAAATGATTTTTATTATGAACATGAAACTATATCCAAAAATTATGGTTAAACTCAAAGTGGAAGTATGTTTTCTAAAATGGTCATCTAGACGTCGTTCTTTCGACTGAAATGACTACCTTTACAAAAACGACTTGTAACTTATTTTTCCGACTATAAACCTATAATTTTTATGTTTTGATTCATAAAATATAGTTCAATATGAAACCATAGCAATTTGATTCACTCAAAACGGATTTAAAATGAAGAAGTTATGGGTAAAACAAGATTGGATAATTTTTCTCATTTTAGCTACGTGAAAATTGGTAACAAATCTATTCCAAACATAACTTAATCAACTTGTATTGTATATTATGTAATCTTGAGATACCATAGACACGTATACAATGCTTCGACCTATCATGTCGACACATCTATATATATTTCGGAACAACCATAGACACTCTATATGTGAATGTTGGAGTTAGCTATACAGGGTTGAGGTTGATTCCAAAATATATATAGTTTGAGTTGTGATCAATACTGAGATACGTATACACTGGGTCGTGGATTGATTCAAGAT
This sequence comes from Rutidosis leptorrhynchoides, assembly GCF_046630445.1. NCBI lineage: Eukaryota > Viridiplantae > Streptophyta > Magnoliopsida > Asterales > Asteraceae > Rutidosis > Rutidosis leptorrhynchoides. Next base: position 422,027,026 of record NC_092334.1, read on the forward strand.
AATATTTATCGATTTATTTCTGTACATCTAACTGTGGACAACTAGTGGTAGGTTACTAACGAGGACAGCTGACTTAATAAACTTAAAACATCAAAATATATTAAAAGTGTTGTAAATTTAGTTTGAACATACTTTGATATATATGTATATATTGTTATAGGTTCGTGAATCAACCAGTGGCCAAGTCTTACTTCCCGACGAAGTAAAAATCTGTGAAAGTGAGTTATAGTCCCATTTTTAAAATCTAATATTTTTGGGATGAGAATACATGCAGGTTTTATAAATGATTTACAAAATAGACACAAGTACGTGAAACTACATTCTATGGTTGAATTATCGAAATCGAATATGCCCCTTTTTATTAAGTCTGGTAATCTAAGAATTAGGGAACAGACACCCTAATTGACGCGAATCCTAAAGATAGATCTATTGGGCCCAACAAGCCCCATCCAAAGTACCGGATGCTTTAGTACTTCCAAATTTATATCATATCCGAAGGGTGTCCCGGAATGAAGTACCGGATGCTTTAGTACTTCCAAATTTATATCATATCCGAAGGGTGTCCCGGAATGATGGGGATATTCTTATATATGCATCTTGTTAATGTCGATTACCAGGTGTTCACCATATGAATAATTTTTATCTCAATGTATGGGATGTGTATTGAAATATGAAATCTTGTGGTCTATTATTATGATTTGATATATATAGGTTAAACCTATAACTCACCAACATTTTTGTTGACGTTTTAAGCATGTTTATTCTCAGGTGATTATTAAGAGCTTCCGCTATCGCATACTTAAATAAGGACGAGATTTGGAGTCCATGCTTGTATGATATTGTGTAAAAACTGCATTCAAGAAACTTATTTTGTTGTAACATATTTGTATTGTAAACCATTATGTAATGGTCATGTGTAAACAGGATATTTTAGATTATCATTATTTGATAATCTACGTAAAGCTTTTTAAACCTTTATTGATGAAATAAAGGTTATGGTTTGTTTTAAATGAATGCAGTCTTTGAAAAACGTCTCATATAGAGGTCAAAACCTCGCAACGAAATCAATTAATATGGAACGTTTTTAATCAATAAGAACGGGACATTTCATTAGGTGCTAGTATAAATTTAATGATGTATTCATTATATGCTAAACTAGAACTTGGAGAATTGAAACCAACATGAATAAGTATACAACTAGCCTGTCGATCAGTAAAATATCCTAGAGGGATAATGGAGAACATACTAGTTAAAGTTGGTACTTTAGTATTTCCAGTAGATTTTGTTATTCTGAACATGGAAGAAGATTCTCGAGTTCCTCTCATATTAGGAAGACCATTCTTAAACACGGCTAAAGCAATAATAGGCGTGTTCGGTAAGAAACTGACCCTAAGTATAGAGGACGAGAGTGTTACCTTTTTTGTTGATAGAGCTATGAAACAACCGCAATCTGCAGATGATACATGTTATTATATTCAAACTATAGATTCACATGGAGAATTATTAGAAGAATTTCCAGAATTACAAGGAACAGGAGAATGTTCTTTAGGAGAAGGAACTAAACCAATTGATGAAGCCAAAATGTTAGCTGCACTCACGGCTAATGGATATGAACCAACAACAGAAGAAATTCAAATGTTAAAAGAAGAAGACAGATATCGATATAAATCATCAATAGAAGAACCACCGATATTAGAGTTAAAGCCACTTCCAAACCATTTGGAATACGCTTATTTACATGGTGAATCAGAATTACCTGTAATAATATCGTCTTCTCTTACAGAAAATAAAAAATCTCAACTCATTTCTGTGCTAAAAGCTCATAAACCAGCTATTGCATGGAAGATTCATGATATTAAAGGAATAAGTCCTTCGTATTGCACACATAAAATCCTTATGGAAGAAGGTCATAAAACCTATGTGCAACGCCAACGAAGACTAAATTCTAATATGCAAGATGTTGTTAAGAAAGAAATTATTAAACTGCTAGATGCAGGTTTAATTTATCCAATCTCTGATAGTCCATGGGTAAGCCTACTTCAATGCATACCTAAGAAGAGTGGCATGACTGTCATCACAAATGAAAAAAATGAGCTTATTCCTACTAGGACTGTAACAGGATGGCGTGTTTGTATTGATTATAGAAAATTAAATGACGCCACCAGAAAAGATCACTTTCCCTTACCTTTCATTGATCAAATGTTAGAAAGATTAGCTGGGAATAGTTACTATTGTTTTCTTGACGGTTTCTCCGGATACTTTCAAATTCCAATCGCACCCGAGGACCAAGAAAAAACCACATTCACGTGCCCTTATGGTACTTTTGCTTACAAACGCATGCCATTTGGACTTTGCAACGCCCCTGCAACCTTTCAAAGGTGCATGATGGCGATTTTTCACGACATGATAGAAGAATGCATGGAAGTTTTCATGGATGAATTTTCAGTCTTCGGTGATACTTTTGAAACATGTCTAGTTAATCTTGAACGAATGCTTATTAGATGCGAACAATCAAATCTAGTTCTTAATTGGGAGAAATGCCAATTCATGGTTAGAGAAGGCATCGTTCTTGGTCATAAAATTTCAAAGGAAGGAATAGAAGTGGATAGAGCTAAAGTAGATGTAATTGCTAAACTTCCACATCCCACCAATGTTAGAGGAGTTAGGAGTTTTCTAGGGCTTGCCGGTTTTTACCGACGTTTCATAAAAGATTTTTCTAAAACTGCCACTCCTATGAATAAACTCCTAGAAAAGGATGCTCCATTCATCTTTTCAGATGAATGCATCAAATCTTTTAATATTCTTAAAGAAAAACTCACTAATGCGCCGATCATGATAACTCCAAATTGGAATCTACCATTTGAACTCATGTGCGATGCAAGTGATTTTGCAATGGGAGCTGTTTTAGGACAAAGGATTGAAAAACTATTTCAACCTATTTATTATGCTAGTAAGACGTTACAAGGAGCATAAACGAATTACACAACTACTGAAAAAGAACTCCTTGCTATTGTCTTTGCTTTTGACAAATTTCGTTCATATCTCGTTCTAGCTAAAACGGAGGTCTATACCGACCATTCTGCTCTTAAATACCTATTTTCAAAACAAGATGCCAAACCATGATTAATCCGTTGGATCTTACTCTTACAAGAGTTCGATATTGAAATCCGAAACAAAAAGGGAGCAGAAAATCTCGCAGCTGATCATCTTTCTCGTCTTGAAAATCCCGAATTAGAAGTTCTAAATGAATCGGCCATACAAGATAACTTTCCTGATGAATATCTATTGAGAATAGATTATAGTGAAATACCATGGTTTGCAGACTATGCAAACTACTTAGTATGTGGATTCCTTGAAAAGGGGTTGTCGTACCAAAAACGAAAGAAATTCTTTAGTAATATAAAACACTATTTTTGGGAAGATCCACATTTGTTTAAAAGTTGTCTCGATGGAATAATATGCCGATGTGTATTCGGAGATGAAGCTAGTCAAATCTTAAACCATTGTCACACAGGACCAACAGGAGGGCATTATGGGCCTCAACTCACAGTAAGAAAAGTTTACGACGCTGGATTCTATTGGCCTACAATTTTCAAAGACGCACACCTTCTTTGTAAATCCTGTGATGCTTGTCAAAGGACCGGAAAAATAAGTCAACGTGATGAAATGCCACAAAATGTCATTCAAGTATGTGAAGTGTTTGACGTTTAGGGTATTGACTTTATGGGTCCATTTCCAAAATCTCATAATAATCTCTACATTCTCGTTGCCATTGATTATGTATCTAAATGGGCGGAAGCACAAGCTCTCCCAACTAACGATGAACGAGTTGTAGTCAACTTCTTAAAACGTATTTTTTCTAGGTTCGGAACACCGAAAGCTTTAATAAGTGATCGGGGTACTCATTTTTGTAATAATCAACTTGAAAAAGTTCTCAAAAGATATGGAGTAACTCATAAAATCTCCACTGCTTATCATTCACAAACAAGTGGACAAGTTGAAAATACCAACCGAGCTTTAAAATGTATTCTAGGGAAAATCGTAGGATCAAATCCGAAGGAATGGTCCATGAAATTGGAGGATGCACTCTGGGCTTTTAGAACAGCCTACAAAACTCCAATTGGTACCACACCTTTTAAACTTGTTTATGGAAAAGCATGTCATCTTCCAGTAGAAATTGAGCACAAAGCATTTTAGGCTTTGAAGACATGTAATCTTGATTTACATAAAGCCGGACGTCTACGGTTAAGTCAATTAAACGAATTAGAAGAATTAAGACATGAAGCATATGAAAATTCATTAATCTATAAAGAAAGAATGAAGAAATGGCATGATCAGAAGTTCAAAAGAATTTAAAGAAGGAGACAGAGTTCTTCTTTTCAATCCACGATTCAAGCTATTTCCTGGAAAATTGAAATCAAGATGGTCTGGACCATTCATAGTCAAAAGAGTTTTCCCATACGGAACAGTAGAGTTAATAAATTCAAATGGGATTGAATTTAAGGTTAATGGTCACAGAGTTAAACATTACATAGATAATCCAATGGAAGTTGAAGATGAAGTTAATCACAATTTCGACACCACAGCTAACTAAGTGTGGGAAGATTCGAATCTTTTAAGGGTAATATGTATTTCTGTTAAAGTTAGATATTCTGTTTTCGTGTAGTTCTCGAGAATGGAATCCAAATGGTCTTTCCCTAGCAGACCCTAAAGAACTAGTCTTCTCCCTCCATTCTGAATTTTTATTTCTTTTAGGTTTTACGAGTTGAAGAATTCCTTTGATCTGAACCATGGTCTACTACTACACGCTATGATTACTAAACGTAATAATAACACTTTCCCGGGTGAACTAGTATCATTCATAAGAGGCAAAATAGACGAAGTAAGGAAAGAACTCAGGAAAGATCATCATAAGATACATTTTGGTAAAGGAAAATCAAAATCTGCAACAAAATGAAGAGCACGACACCTTGAAAGATGTCATAAATGCGGAAAATGATCACACGACGGTAAATGTTCGAACAATCAAACATATTCAAATACCAAATTTGTTACTCTATGCAGAGAAGGACCGTTCATATGTTTAGAATAAAAGTTATTGAAGAATCGAGGTTACGCTTATGTAGCTATGGAAAACCAAATCACAATACTCTCCTATGAGTCAGCTAAAGCAGGTCTCTGAGAATTCTTTCTCATAGGTAAATATGTACAGTTTTATTTTTATTTTATTGCTTTTAACTTTTTGATAATAAATACTGAATCGTTTGCTATAAAGTATTAAATTGATATTCAATAAAATTAGGTATGCGGAACCGAAATAATTGATACCATACAAAACTTTATTACATCACTGTGAAATTTTCGGTTTGTCTATAAGGTATAAATATCTTTAATCAATCAATCCAAAATATTTTAGAAATTCGTCAGGAGTAAAACTAGGTAATATAGCTGAATTTACTTTACCCAAAAGAGGGGCGTATATTTTTGATAATATTTGCTTGATTAAAGTGGGATAAAAGACCAAAAAGATTTTTTATTTTATTTTTACCATGTTTTTAAAATTAATATTGTAAATTTTTAAATCAATATATTTAAGTTTGTAAATATTTGAAAAACTAATATTTTTAATAAAAGTTTGTAAAATTAAAAATATTAATTATATTTATATGAATTTTTAGTTTTATGCATTTTAAATTTAAGTTTGGTGTGAATTTAAAAACAAAAATTTACTTTATTTCATTAAATTAAAAATGTGATTTCTAAAAATTCGTCTTGAGTTGAAGACTAGGTCGTTGAACCGAAATTGCTTTACCCAAGGGAGGGACGAGAAATTTTATTATCATTATTTTTAATTTTATTGATCTAAAGTATGCCAAAAACATCTAAAAACTCAAAAATCTTTGCTTTTAAAACAACGCTTAAAAAATGACAAATTTTAAAATTTTGTCGAGGGACGGACTAGGACAACGATCTGAAACGACCTCATCCTAAATAACAAGGAAAACAAAATTTTAAATTTATTTAATTTTTGCTTTATATGTATAAGGTTTTTATTTAAAAAAAAATACCTGAACCCCATGCGATCGCATGGGGTTTGAACTGCAAAACCATGCGGTCGCATGGACCTTAAAAACTGGTCAGGATCAAAATCCCAGCGAGCTGTATTCTGTTCTCACTTTCAACACACACTAAAATACCCTCAATTTTCACCAATTTTTCACCAAATTTCTTGCTATAATCCGCTTTAATCATGAAATTGTTCAGAAGTTTTTCAAAGAAGGTAAAGATTTCACCCCTAAAACTCTTTAAATTCGAATTTTAGTGTTCTTGAGCTAATTTTTACCTAATTTTATTTTGTTAATTTCTAGTGTAATTAGAGTTAAATTGTTAGTATATTATGCATGTATAACCTAGATTGATGCTATTTGTCATGATTTGAAGCCAAAAACTTCAAAATTTTTAGAAATCTAGGGTTTGTGTTCTTGAGCAATTTGGGGCTTTTTGATATAAACAGGTTATGGCTAATTTTTGTCATGAATTATTGCTAAATTAAGTAGTGTAACATGTTTAGGTAGCTAAATGATCCAAACTTTGATCCTAAACATGATTTTTGAGAATTAAAGTAGACTTTTTAAGTCTAAAATTCATGAACTTGATTAATTTGATATAAATGCCATTTGAAACTTGTTTAATTGCTAGTAATGATTATTTTGACATGTTATTTGAGTTGAATGCTTATGAACTTTGTAAACATTTTCATATATGCTTATTTGAAAAAGTGTATATTTGATAAAAATATGAAAATGAGTATAAGTTTAATATGGATTAAACATGTTATTGAAATTGTTTTAATTTGTTATTTTGCTAACACTAATGCATATTTGGATGCACAAATTTTGTGTTTAATGTGTTTTGCAGAGATATACCGATACTGATGGTGCATCATCATCATCTAGGCAACCTGCTCCGGAACCACAGCCAGAAATGCAATATGAGCCACAATATGAACCAGAACCTGAACAGGAACAACAACAAGAACAACAATATCATAATGATCAACACATACCATATTATGATCCACAACAAGAATATGTTAATGCCTACGTACAATTTCTGATTCATCCAATAATAGAACACCCAACAATTCATGAAGAACAGTTGCATCCCAATTTGAGATTTGATCGAAGTTGGAGAGATTACCCGACGTACCAAAGTAACAAATTTAAACTGGTAACGAAAAATGTAGAAGTACTGAGGGTAATCGATTGGGAGCCTTTGAAAAGGGTCCAACTAGCTAACTCAGTTAGGTAGCATCTAATCCAAAGTTATGGGAACTCTTCTTTTCCCGATTGAGAACGTTTATTCACCATTCGTAGGCCTGTATTTAAAGAGTGGTGTGTTGAGCTTATGAGTACTATATCACTTTATACTGATGTAGTTAGGTTAGACGATAGGAATTTTCTTAGATTTTTACTTGGCCGTAGGATGTATAGGATGTCCATGCTGGACATGGCCAGGGCTTTACAGATTTACACTCCTGGTGAATTACTACTACCTGATTATACAAATTTGATTTATCATGGTGAAAGGGTAGATAGGAATTTTGAAGCTGACGCCGTTTGGAGGCGTATGTCAAATTATAATGTTTTTACGCGGGGAGGAAGACACTCCTATTTAGATATTAACAAAGCAGAGCTTCGTATTATACATAGATTTTTAGCTAATTCGATTACATAAAGAGGTAACAACAAGGAGAAAATGACCTTACACGATTTATTTTACCTTAAGTGTATTCGAAACACTAGAAGCTTTGTTAATATCCCCTACTGTGTTGGTTTTTATCTGTCCAAAATGGTGGAAGGAATACAGGACGGGGGAATAATAGGAGGAGGTATTTTTGTTACTCTCATTGGAGAGTATTTGGGTGTAGATAGGGATCAAGGGGGTCCACTGATGATGTGTAGGGAACAGGTTGAGATTTTAGGATTGCGGGTCTATCAGGGTGCAAAGGAATTAAAAATCAGACGCAATCAGGCAGTACCATATGAGGGCCGTCATCTACAGGTAGAGAGAGGTTCAGATGAGGAAATGGAGGAAGCGGATGACATTAGGGATGTCATTAGGGAGGCTATTACTGACGTTTACCAGCGTATAGATGAGGTAGAAATGACAAACGAGGCTACACATAGTCAGTACGAGCAGTGGCATGCCGAGAATGTGTACGAGCATTCCAGGCAACGACAGCATGATAGATGGCACTATCATCAGCATCAGATCATGAGCCAGCTATCACCTCAGGTACCAAATAACTACGTACCGACCCGACCTGCTTACTATCCGCCACACCAGCCCGATATGTGACCACCATTTACTCTCTACGACCCCAACCAAGCCTATCAGTACACCTATAACCAACCGTAGAACCCGACCGATGACATGAACTGGAACCCCTATCCAGATTGATATAGTTCCCGTTGGTGATTTTTATCTTTTATTATTTTTATTTACTTATGTTTAAAACATATAATATTGTGATACTTTTATGTAAGTTTTAACATTTTTATTATGTTGTACTAATATTTCATATTTGATTTGAAAGTGGGATGTTAAGTCCCATTTCAAATTACCATGCATGTTATTATTTGTATGTATGTATATTATCAATTATACACAATAGGGTAAAATAGCGAACTTTCAAAGACTGGCATTAAGTTCAGCAAAAACTACTAATTTTGAAGACAACACAAAAAATAAATGTGATGTAACAACAAGACGGAATGAACAAATGATGTGCACCATTTATCATTCAACAAACAAACACCAATATGTTTAGAAACTTTGGTAAAATTTAATCATTTTTCTATGCTAATCACCCTCAATAATTTAAATTGTTACTGATTTCTTGCAAATGAGGGCATTGCAAGATCTTAAGTGTGGGAAGGGGTTAAATTCTTTCGAATTTTTAAAATTTTAATTTAAACACTTGGTTACCATTAAAAATACTAGTACCGCAGTAGTTGTATTAGAATCTAGTGCTCTCTGATAATAAAGAACAGCCCTAGTCTTATATACTGACTAACCAATTTTAGTAAAAATTTTCAAAATTTTCAACTAAATGAACTCAAAATCATGATATTTATGAACGATAAAACTAGGTGTTAACACCGAAATTATTGTTACCTCGTAAAGGACATAAATTGAGAAACAACCCAAAATGTTAGAATTCATTTAAAATGGAATAGAGAAAAATAAAAAGGCAAAGAAAGGAAAATAAAAACCAAGTGTGGGAAAAATTTACCAAGTTATTTAGAACATATATCACATATTTGTGTACAAATAATTGAAGATACTTTTGTTTTGGACAATATTAATCAATTTTACCCAGTTTATTGTAATATAAATGGAATTTAAAAGGAAGTAAGTCTTTCGATAAAAACACAAGCGCTTCTTGATTTAGGTCAGGAAGTTGTCGTCCAGACCAGTTGTAGAGTCTACAAAAAACCTTGAAAAGTTTTCTCGAAAATCAGCTGGAAATCCACGGACCTCAGCATCAAACATGGTCTCCAAGTGGTCAGACTTATCCTAACCATGAGAGGATCTGTCTCGTACAATGGGGGGCACCATGCAAATTAGCTTATAAGACTAATGAATCAGATCCCCAGAAAGGATAATCTCCTTAAAGATCAAAAATCAGCTTTTAAGACTGATATTACTCAATCCTTGAGATTGACCTTAAAGATTGAGAATTCAAACTCATGGAATTCAATGATATCTAAACTCGAGCTTGAACGAGAAAATATTTTGATCAAATTACAAACCGATTTGTTTTCTGAAAACCCATTTTCAATGCGTTCATTACCATTGAACGTAAAATTTTAGAAATTCAACTAGAATTCATTAGGTCACCTGAACCAAATCGGGTGTCGACCGTAAGAACGGTGGTTGCATAGCATGGTCGAAGACAGGACCTTGTGCCAGACCGAAAAACTATAGGGTGATCTTTACTATTGCTCCTACAAAGGATAGTAATTGCATCCGACACGATATAGACCATAATCAAAAGCATGTCACGGGACATTGCCTTAACAGTTGCTTGTTCAACGCTTTCCTTTACAACCGGATAGTAGTTTACCGAAAGGTAATATACGGAGCAAGTATACTGGACATGTTGCTTTCCTAATACAAGGTTAGCAAGTGGGTGATACAAAACCGAAAGTTCTGAGCTAAAATTTTCAAATCTGAAACCCATCAAACCCACAAAAACATTTTGCAAACACCGGTAAAGGGTTATTCCAGAAAACTTGTCTAGGTTAAAATCTAGATTGAATTTTCAAAAAGATCAAATGTTTTCATAAAGATCCAATTTCTTTAAGGATCTAAATTTTCATAGTCATGTGGGACTGTAAACCACAACGTTACTATCATTGTTCATACCGCCGTATTAAAATCACTGATGTACAAAGTGTGAAGAATAAAGAAGTGATTCAAGTATGTTTATATTCAAGTTCTATATTGCTTGAGGACAAGCAACGCTCAAGTGTGGGAATATTTGATAATGCTAAAAACGAACATATATTTCATAGCATTATCCCTCAAGAAAGACAAGCTTTTAGTTGCAATTGTTCTATTTACAAGTGATATTCGTTTAAATAATAAAAGGTGAAGACAAAAGACAGATTCGACGATTTGAAGACGCAAACGACCAAAAAGCTCAAAAGTACAAAGTACAATCCAAGAGGTTCAATTTATTGATGAGAAACGTCTCAAAATTACAAGAGTACGAGACGCAAAACGCAAAGTACAAGATATTAAATAGTACGAAAGGACGTTCGAAAATCCGGAACCGGGACCAGAGTCAACTCTCAACACGCGACGTAACGCACTAAAAATTACAAGTCAACTATGCACAAGAATATAATATAATATATAATTAATTCTTAAAATTATATATATTATATATATATATATATTATATTATATATTAAAACCGTCGGCAAACTAAAAAATAAAGGATTGTGAGTTGGACAGAGGGGCCATGCGATTGCATGGCTCCTGTGCTACATCCCCATGCGATCGCATGGTGAACAGTAATTCGAATTTAGCCTATAAAAAGTCGGGTTCTGATCGAGCAAAAACACATCTTTTTCCAATCTCTCTCTCATGATATATATATATATATATATATATATATATATATATATATATATATATATATATATATATATATATATATATATATATATATTTTATAATTTTAATTTTAATTTAAGATTAATAATAATAAGGTTATGTTAGCGAATGTTGTAAGTGTGTAAGTCGAAATTCTGTCCGTGTAACGCTACGCTATTATTAATCATTGTAAGTTATGTTCAACCTTTTTAAATTAATGTCTCGTAGCTAAGTTATTATTATGCTTATTTAAATTGAAGTAATCATGATGTTGGGTTAAAAATTAAAGACGGTGTAATTGGGCTTTGGACCATAATTGGGGTTTAGACAAAAGAACGACAGTTGTAGAAATTGGACTATGGGCTATTAATGGGCTTTATATTCGTTTAATTGAATGATAGTTCGTTAGTTTAATATAAAGATTTACAATTGGACGTACTTATAAATAACCATATACACTCGATCGGATACGATGGGCGGGATATTTATAAGTACTAATAATTGTTCATTTAATCGGACACGGGAATGGATTAATAGTCAATGGACTCATTAAAACAGGGGTGAATTATGTACAAGGACACTTGGCGTAATTATTAACAAAGTATTAAAACCTTGGGTTACACGCAGTCAATATCCTGGTGTAATTATTAAACAAAGTATTAAGACCTTGTTAAAGTTTAAGTCCCCAATTAGTTGGAATATTTCACTTCGGACATAAGGATAAATTGACGAGGACACTCGCACTTTATATTTATGACTGATGGACTGTTATGGACAAAAACCAGATGGACATATTGAATAATCCAGGACAAAGGACAATTAACCCGTGGTAATAAACTAAAATCAACACGTCAAACATCATGATTACGAAAGTTTAAATAAGCATAGTTCTTTTATTTCATATTTCATCGCACTTTTATTTACTGTCATTTTATTTATCGCACTTTTAATTATCGTACTTTTTAATTATCGCAATTTTATTTATCGTCATTTTATTTATCGCACTTTAAATTATTGCACTTTTATTATCGTCATTTAATTTACGCTTTAAATTAAGTCATTTTTATTTTTAATATTTTACATTAGGTTTTAACTGCGACTTAAACATAAAATCGTCAAACCGGTCATCAAACGGTAAAAACCCCCTTTTATAATAATAATAATACTACTTATATATATATATATATATATATATATATATATATATATATATATATATATATATATATATATATATATATATATATATATATATATATATATATATATATATTTTTATATACAAATATAGTTTTAAAAATATAGCGTTAAACTTGGCTAGTTCCCTGTGGACTGACCGGACTTACTAAAAACTACACTACTGTACGACTAGGTACATTGCCTATAAGTGTTATAGCAAGGTTTAGGTATATCCACTCTATAAATAAATAAATAACTTGTGTAAAATTGTATCGTATTTAATAGTATTTCGTTGCAAAAATATAACTATTTCGTACCCCTCTACTTTAACATCAACGATGTGGAATCGGTTGAACATAGTTTAATTCTATGTGAGCATGCTTCCGAGGTTTGGGAAAGGTTTTCAAATGCTGGGGCGTAAATAATTGTAACGACCCAACCCGTTATCCGACCAAAAACACGCCTTAATTTTTTTTTTCTGAAACAACACATCTGGATGGCGTCCAGTTATCTGGACGGCGTCCATCTCTGAAGGACTGGATGGCGTCCAAGCCTTTTGGATGGTGTGATGGCCCCGTCAATACACTTAACGGCTCCGTCATTTGGTCCCACAGCTTGATCGAACGTAAATGAATTTAATAAACAACATTGCATTCTTTTATTTCAAAAGTTTCCCAAAAAGGAAACATACCAAAATATGTAGTTTAAACAACCCAACATATTAATAACCAAAGTTGACATTAAAACATTGTCAACAAAACTCACAAGTTTAAATTATCCAAAAATAGAATGCAAGTTCAAAGTTTCATAAATGTTTAACAAAATCTGCCCAAATGCATGCAGACTCTTCTAACAAAGCGGAAGCATCAAACAAACTCAAGTACCTATGAAAACATGCGAGTAAACTGTCAACAAAAATGTTGAGTGAATTATAGGTTTAAATAATTGAATAAATTTTAAACCGCAAGATTTAAAATGTTAGAAAACATTAAACATTATTCAATTATCAATGAGCCACCTGGTAACCACTTAAACCTTTATTTACCCTTTCCAAACACAATAAATAATATACACTGAACAAGTGTATCTACAACAAAATACGAAGTACTAAACATTCCGATTATAAATTGCTAGCGCGACTAGCTCGAAATGGGGTTGCCAAACCCGATAGATCAATCCGTAGGATTCGCGTTCACCAGTAGAAACCAGTGATTACAGTTACCAGACTAGGGAATATTTTTGTTCAACTCACAATGAATAATTTAAATTTAATTGCTACTTGTTTCTAAACGTAAAAATAAAATGCGTGTAATCACATCCCAAAAATATACTTTGAAAAGTATGTAAAAACTGGACTATAACTCACCTTAATAGCAAACGAACTAACCACATAAATATGCGAACAGCAAAAGAAGTAAAGTGATCAAGAATGATCACAACGCCGACCTATAAATAACGCAGGTCGATATAAATAACTAACATATGTCAAGTCTTAGTATGATAGCTATAGTACTTGTTGCAAGTAGACATAGAACAGCACTCAACATGCTTCGGTTTGATCAGAACAGCGTAAGGACACGTACTTTCCATTTTTAGAAAGCTTCTATTTTTAGCAGGTTTCCATTTTTGGAAAGTTTCCATTTTTGGAAAGTTTCTATTTTAGGAAAGTTTCTATTTTAGGAAAGTTTCTATTTTTAGAAAGTTTCCATATTTAGAAAGTTGCTATTTTTGGAAAGTTTAGATGTTAGGAAAGTTTCCTTAATTAGAAAGTCAACAAAAGTCAACTAAAAGTCAAAGTCAACCGAAAGTCAACTCAAAAGTCAACCTTGGTCAAACATAGTCAACATTGAATTTTTAAAGTATAAATTATATTAATAATATAAGTTATAATGTTATTTAAAGTCATATATGTATAATTATGTCATAACATAAGTTTAATTAAATTAAAATAAATTATTAAAGTTAACATAAGTTTAAATGATATAATTAATATAACATAAGTATTTAATTAATTAATTAAATATTAATCATAATATAAGTATTATTAATTAATAATATATTTTAAATCATATCATAAGTATTATTGTATTAATTAATAATGAATTATTAATCATATCATAAGTTCTAATTATAATTATTAAATCATAAGTGTTTAATAATTAAATTATAATTAAATAATAACTAAGCCTTATAATAATTAAATAATTAATTAATCTTTATTATAAGTCTTATTATAATAATTTCATAATATAAGTTTAATACTTACCATAAGTATTTTTCATTAATAATAAAAGTTTCATTAATCATAAGTTTGATTAAATGTTTAATTAAATCATAATGTAATTAATAAATGATATAATAAATATGTATATCATAAGTCTTAAATTGAAATAATTACTTTTTATATCATAAGTAATTTATTAATAATGAAAGTCATTATTTATATCATAAGTCATAATTAATAACCATAAGTTTTAATTAAAAGTTCATCGGGTCATAACTTGAGCCCCGAGAATCAGTTTTCGGCGAGTCTTAAATATATCTTCGCCTAACCAATGCACCCGACATATTAGCGTGCTCAAGAACATCCCAATAACAGCCACCAAGTCGTGACCTACAGCCATTATTCAACTTGGAGCTTTAATCCGTTCAAAAACATGTTTTAGTCATACCGGGTGATCCGTGGCTCGGATTTCGATGACCCGAACATGAAAGTTCATCCCATCATCAATTTTAACACACTAGTATACCCTAAAGACTCCAAAGGTGGTCACAAAGTTGGACCATACATGATTCAATTCGTTTTCACATTTTAATCTCAACAAAACACCATTTTAAGCATATCTAGAGCTCCAGGAATCGAAATGACATGAATCCGGAGTCTAAAATTAATGTCTTGATGAGAAGAACTCATCTAAACACTTTAATTTCACTTTTATATCAGTTATATATACAGAAAACAACAATCAAACCGCTGTCCCAAAACAATCAAACCGAAAACATATATAATCGAGCATTTCTACGCATACAATCAACAATACAATAACATATATGCATCATACCATTAATATAACATATAAAATTAGTAAAATATATGAAAAATCAAAAATCTAGGGTTAGGGTTTATACCCTAATCAAGAATTAAGAGATAACAACGTGTAGAGAAGAACGAGAGGAATCTGATTGTGTAAACGATTTAATGATCCAAGTAATATTTTGTTGAAGGATGATGATGATGGTGGTGTGCTAGGCGACGGCCAAGGGAAGGAGGGAGGAGAAAAATGAGAGCAAAATCTAAATTAGGTTTAGTAGTGTAAAAAGTGGAATGAAAATAAAATGGGAAAAAAATGAGAAGGCAAGGGGTATACCCCCTCCCTTATCCGGCCGAATGGGGTGAGTGGGGTGGGCCCCACTAGCCCAATTTTGATATCTTGCAACTTCCTTGTGGCCCGAATGCCCGATCGAAACCCGAAACGCGAAAACACGACTACGCGATTGAAAATTCGGAGAGATAACAAATACGCGGCGAAAAATATATATAAACACTATATATAAACCTATGACATTAAAATATCATATTTAAAATAATTAGAACTTAAAAATCTCAAAATCTCGACCGTTGGTTTGAAAACCGAAAAGATTCGCCGGATAGAAATCCACGACACGTAGAAACGTACAATCTAAAATATGAATACAAATATTCATTTAACACATAATAATTAATATATTATTACACAAATAATAATATAGGTCATAGAAATGACGTGGCACTAAAAACAGTTAACGGTCGTTAAATAATTAACGGTAAAAGATAACGGAAAAAGTAGGGTCGTTACAGTACCTTCCCGTTACGGAAATTTCGTCCCGAAATTTAAGCAGATGCAGGGGTTGACTCAGCATCTGGGAACAAATGCGGGTACTTCTGCTTCATCTGATCTTCACGCTCCCAAGTGAACTCGGGACCACGTCTGGCGTTCCATCTAACCCGGACAATAGGAATTCTACTCTGCTTAAGAGTCTTAACCTCTTGGTCTATAATTTCAACAGGTTCCTCAATAAAATGTAGTTGCTTATCAACATGAAGTTCCTCTAGAGGAATAGTCTTATCGGCCTCGGCCAAACACTTCTTTAAATTCGATACATGAAAAGCGTCGTGAACAGCACTGAGTTCTTGCGGCAATTTCAAACGATAAGCCACTGGTCCAACTCTCTCAATAATCTTAAACGGTCCAACAAAACGAGGACTCAACTTTCCCTTTTACCAAAACGTATCACGCCCTTCCAAGGCGATACCTTCAACATAACACGATCACCGACCCGAAATTCAATATCGTTCCTCCTCTTATTAGCCTAACTCTTTTGCCGACTTCTAGCGGTTCTCAATCTTTCCTTAATCTGTACGATCTTCTCGGTAGTCTCATGAATAATTTTTGGACCTGTGAGTTGAGCATCCCCAACCTCATTCCAATAGACAAGAGACCTACACTTCCTACCATACAGCGCTTCAAACGGTGCGGCTTTAATACTTGCATGATTACTGTTGTTATAAGAAAATTCAGCTAGCGGCAAATATTTATCCCACCCATTACCAAAATCAATAACACACGCTCGTAACATATCTTCTAACGTTTGAATGGTCCTTTCACTCTGACCATCCGTCTGAGGATGATAAGCGGTGTTCATAAACCGACCCTCAAGTGAAAATAACAAAATACCCCTTATTAACTCAATTTATCACAGCTGGCCCGTCAGTTCTGTTGGACGGCATCCCAAAACTTGGACGGCGTCTAACCCTTCATTGCTGGACGGCGTCCTCCAATCTGGACGACGTCCCAATCAACTGAAAAGGACTGAAACAGAAAAAGGGACTTACAATAATGTCAAAAATGTATGCATTAGTGACGATTTCATAGGAAACCTCAACCAAACGCTTCCACCCACAGTGAGTAAAATTTGGCAAGCCGTTGAGTGGATGTGTAATTATTTAATTTGGAAGAATAGAAACTCTAAGGTGTTTAAAAATAAATTGTGGAATGGTCCTGTGGCGCTCAACGAAATCCAAATTAAAAGTTATTAATGGATCGCGAGGAGAGTGAAGAACAAAAAAATATAATGGACGAAATGGATTTAGGATCCAAGATCCTGTCTGTATGAGGCATCGTAAATCTCTTGAGCCGTGGTGTTGTTATTGTGTGCTTGTAGTCCCATATATTTCGTCTTTTTTTGTGTGTGTTTGCAATGTGGGCATTATGTCTGTGTGTTCAGGGGACTAGCCAATTTAGTAGTATGCATCTATAGTTCTCGTTCGTGTCATGTTTATAGTTGTATAGTCATAGGGGTGGGCATGCCCATTCTATACAATTGTTCTTGGGTTAGATTTCTTTACTTGTACGCTTTTTCTAAAAAAAATTGGCTTTTCGAAAAAAATGTTTGAATGAAAATAAATACTCCGAACAGATGTACTCCCTCCGTTCCAATTCTATTGTCTAGTATTCTTTTTTGAGATGTCCCAATTAATTGCCCACTTCTATAAATGGTAAAGAATAATGTGGTAAAGTTCTGTTGTGCCCCTACTTTATACATGTAAGACAAAAATATAGGTAAAAAGTAAGGGGT
This sequence comes from Rutidosis leptorrhynchoides, assembly GCF_046630445.1. Taxonomy (NCBI): domain Eukaryota; kingdom Viridiplantae; phylum Streptophyta; class Magnoliopsida; order Asterales; family Asteraceae; genus Rutidosis; species Rutidosis leptorrhynchoides. The sequence goes on from NC_092334.1 coordinate 422,044,990, forward strand.
AAAACTGGAAAGTTAACAGAAAAGTACATTAGTCGGGTATTTTTTATTAAACTATGTATTTTTTGTCTGGGGACAATAGATTTGGGACGGAGGAAGTAATATTACATATATAATATTGTACGTTTAGTCATTGAAAGTAGTGTTAAGTCCCAAACTCCTAATTATATTAACTACTTAATGTTCACTATAACCAAATATAAATATACCTCCATAAATGTTGATTTCGATGGAATGTTATATACTCGTATAACATAAGTAAATTAATGTATATAAATATAAATATTAAAGGTCCATTTATATGTTCAAGTTTTATACTCTACGTTCATTTCTCTCTTCCTTAATATTTAAACCACACCCCACTTCTCTACTCTCATAATCCCCGGATCTCCATGCTCAGTCTTCATCTACCATCCTCCTTCCGCAACCCGGCAGCCGGAATTTCACAATCACGCTCCGCTCTCATCGTTACACTTATCTCGATCTCCTTACTTCTATTATGTTGTACCACAATTCACATTTTCGGGCAAACGTCATCAAATGTAAAAGTTCACATTATAACGAAAGAAAAAGTGGATCATCAATTTTACTTAAAATTAAGGACGCGTCGCGCATTGAAAGAAAAAAAGGTGTTATTCGACTTCACACCGTTTATTCAGGCCCATCAACATCATCGTCATCAGCAGTCGCCGCCTACAAACGGGTCGAATATCGACCCATTATATGGAGTTGAGATGCGGCTCGTGCCAACAGGTCCAAACCCATTGCATCATTGAGGTTTACTTGATATATTTGAATTTTTTAGTATATAGCTTGTTTATTCCAAAAAACTAACAAGATTAGTGCAAAACTATAATGGAATTGATTATTCCGATTATATATAGAATTTTTTTTTTTTACTTTTATTTTGATTAATTATTAATTATATTATACTTATGTTCATGTTCATTATTGTAGCTAGACTTCAATGGTTAATAGTTGCATAACCGTATTGGAAGGTTAATTTTGGTTAACTTATTATTATTAGTTGAATTGAATTGAAATGAAAACTCCTTTTTCTCTAAATTATATGCTTCTATGGATTAATTAACTTTTTGGGTAACGTCATACAGTTATCTAATTACGGAGTATAAAACTCTTGTAATCTTATGATTATTGACTTGTTCATGACAAATTCCATTGATAATCATGTATATACAATAATTATACTCGTTTAACCTTTTTTTTTTTTCTTGACATTTGCGATCGTCAATAATGGTCGATATTCCTTAGGCTTAGGTATATTTCATGTTATACATCCCTTTTATTACTAGGAACTAGTAACTACGTACTTTTATTAATTAAATTAAATATAAACAAAAACAGAATTTTTAACTAAAGATCTTATTCTTATATTGTACACATTTGAAACTGAAAAATTGTATGTTGGGTTTTAAGTAGTTGTTTGATCATTTTATATAAGAAATATGATGTAAGACTTTGATATTGAAAGAGAGGTTTTACGAAATTTATATATATATAATATGATGTAAGACTTAGGTTAATTAATTTTCAATATTAGTTGATATTTTAGATTTTAATGATGGTTACGTGAATGTTAGTAGCACTAAAATAAATGGAAGGTCCTTCGATTCAGCGACGATGGAGGAGTGAATGTGACGGCACGGCGTCTCCACGTTTCCGTAAATATAGCAATAATTTTATTTGAAGCTTTTACAAGTTACATTTGTTTAATGGCCCAATTAAATATTAAATATTTTTACCAACTAATTTAATTATTATATTATATGTTTGTATCCAAGAAAATGTGTAATAGTTCATACTCTGTAATTTGTTATCGGTCAAACATAAAAAAGAATATCAATCATCAATCATCATACAAATGGGGTTATAAAACATAAATGACATGGTTTATGTTGCGAGTATATATACAGTTAAAAGGAATGTAGTGGGTTCTAATTACACACATTAGAGCATCCATGTACATACATATTACACCAGAGATATCAGCGGCGTCAAACTGAAGCGTTAGATGTCATGGCTAAAATTTGCGGAAAGGGACACCTCTAATGTGGCGTCACCATCTGACAGGTTGGGCCGTTAGTCACTTGGCTGACGTAAAAAGGTGGCGTTTAATTATGTTCCAGCTAATCAGAATTTAACACATACATTATTAATTTATTTTTTCTCACCAACTTCCAATCAAATTTTATCACATTATTCAAAATCTTTGTACTAAAATTTAACATTAATCAATATTTACCTTCGCTCCATGATATTGTCATTTCACAATTAAAAAAAACCACTTTTTAATTATAATGTGCAAAATATGAATGAGAGTTAAAAGTAGATTTTAGTATGTATTATACTATGTACATTAGTTATTATTCTTTTTGTTTCCATAATCCGTTCACTGGGGATTTGTGGTAATGTGGAGATGAGAGATTAAATTAAATTATTAATTTAACTAATAATTTATTTATTCTATTAACCATAAAAGTAAAAATTAAGGTTTTAGTCTAGTAAACACAATTTGATTTTAAGTAATATTACAAGATGTTTTTTGGTTTGTTTTCTCATATACTGATAATCAGGTTTTTTGGTTTGTTTTCTCATATACTGATAATCAGGTATCATATTTATATTTCACTACTAACGATAGATGCAATGGTGACTAAGAAATGTGTGAGAAATAATCATGAATATAACTTAATTATACCATATATTCGAATAAATATATTCATTCTCTTTGAATAACCTTAACCAAAAAAAAAAAAAAAAAAAAAAAAAAAAAAAACTTGCATGTTAAAGAGGTGGAACAACAATATATAAATGAGTGAACGGATGTGTATTATTTCCTTAAGTGGGTCATCAAGTGGTGTTTAATTAAGAGTATGGTGATTTGTACACCACTAATTTTAGCCATACACCACTAAATATGTAGTAGACTGTTGTACAGTACAATGCTTTAATGCACGTTTAGTGGTGCATGGCTAAAACTTAGTGGTATACGAATCAACACCCTTGATTAAGTGGAATTTCAACATTGTTGTTATGACTTGCTGTTGAGGGGTAGATGTTCCTTAGCAATCATTGACTTTTTATAGTGAAAGTTTAGTGGGTAACACAAGTAAGTGGACATAGAACTTCTTTCTACATTCTTATTATGACCTTTACTGTGCATACAATATTATTACTCTACCACAACCTATTTATTTGACATTGCATTTAAGAAAAGAAAACCTTTAGACGTGCCATTTCAAAGCAAGTGGTAGATGTGACACTAACAATAACATATCTACAAAGCCCATAACTAGTTAACTTGATTGGGCCCATGGCGTTTAGGATTAGCCCATTGTAAGTTCACAAAAAGCTTGGTGTACCGTTTTGTAACGAAAAACATGACTACTTCACAAATGTAACAAGCTATTGCAAAGGGAAAACTTTCAGTATATCTAAAATATGATAAAGAGTTTTTTTGTTTATTATTATTTTCAAGTTACAAAGATGAAATAATTATTCGTAACGAATACGACACATGCACCACCATATATTTTTGACTTATTAACTAAACCGCTCATTTTGTAAAATGAATCGCCTTAAAAAAAATTGTCAAAATGCCCTAGCATTTCGTAAGGTGCCCTTGCGACTTAGGCTTGGGACTTGGGCTTGCGACCTTGCGAATGCCGGATCGCAAGGTGGCCTTGCGACTAGGCACGACCAGGTTTGATCGAAAATTTCAGATCGCGATTTCTTTTGATCCGCAACTCGTATTTGGGCACCATTTTTTTAATTGTGTATTTTTTAGTGATATATATGTTTTTATTAAATCCGAAGTCCCAATTTTATTCGATCGCATATTGTGATTTGCGATTTATGTATAAATATATAATATTCGAGTTGTGTAATATAGTTCAAATTGGTTAAGGATATTTGTTTAGTTTTAGTTAATGATGGTAGAGAATTAAACGAATCACTAATTATAAATTTCTATAAAAAGTTATGATCGGACAAACTACATTTAAAAGTCAAAATCAACGAAAACATCATAATTGAAGGTCTTTGAGACTGAATTTCGAAAAAATCTCTGGACAGATCGCCTTTGGCAGTTTGTCGATATGATAAATAGATCTCGAAAAATACACGATAGTTGTCTAAATCGAAACTAAATATCAATAGATATAATGTTTCAAAGTTTTAAATGTGTCTGGGTCATGCTAGTCGCAAGAAGTCGCAAGGTCTTGCGACTTGTGAGGGCATTTTGCAATTTTTATCATTATAGTGCGCTCAAAGAGTAGGCTTTTAGGTTGATACCGTATATTTTTTTCGATCGTTTGCTCTTTACCACCATATATTTTTTGGATCGTTTGGCTCTTTGTAAGAATGAAATCTCCACACCTTGTGGGATGTAATTCATTTAATATTTATAATGAGTACAAGTCTTGGAGACCAAGTAAATTACAACTAACTTAGGGAATACAATATGAAAACATATAAATTATCTATTTCCTAATTTAACGGATCTTGTCTTTGGCTCCAAGTAATTGATTTTGTCGAGTATCTCCAATACCCCCCCTCAAGCGAGAAGGTGGAGAACCAACGCGAAGCTTGCTACGAAAAGATTCAAATAACGGTCGTGGTAGACTCTTTGTAAATATATCGGCAAGTTGCAATGTAGTTGGCACGAACTTGGTATAGAGACGTCCAGAAGAAACAAGCTCTCGAATAAAATGATAATCAATATCAATATGCTTGGATCTTTTATTGGAGACAGGATTCTGACTTAAGAAGATGGCACTCTTGTTATCACATAATATCGTTGGACGAGCTGATGGAAGTATATGAAGTTCTCGAAGCAAGTGCGTAATCCAAATAATTTCAGCAGCAGTATTGGAAAGTGCACGATATTCAGACTCACAACTAGACCGTGAGACTGTAGGTTGTTTCTTGGCACTCCAAGAGACAAGGTTGCCTCCCAAAAAAATAGAATACCCGTAGGTTGATCGTCTTGTCTCAATGCAACGAGCCCAGTCAGCATCAGAATACCCAAGTAAGGAAGGTGTAGAGGAATGAGAGAAAGTGAGTCCATAATTAATGGTTCCCTTGACATATCAGAGAATACGCTTAACTGCCTGAAAATGATCAACCGTAGGAGCATGAAGAAACTGACTTACTTGATTAACAACATAAGATAGATCAGGGCGAGTGATGGTAAGATATTGCAAGGCTCCGACAAGTGAACGGTACTTCGGCTGGTCAGGAAAAGGAGATCTGTGAGACACAAAGGATTCTGCCGTAAACAAAGGTGTGCCAATAGGGTTAGCATCAAGAAGCTTAGCTCGTGTAAGAACATCATGTGCATGCTTCGTTTGGCTGAGAAACAAACCTGTGTCAGTATAGATTACCTCTAGTCCCAAAAATTAGCTAAGACGACCAAGATCCGTAATACCAAATTCATCATGTAAGCGAGTTATAAATTTCTTAATGTAACCCGCATCACTGCCTGTTAGGATCAAATCATCAACATATACGAGTAAATAAAGTAAGCAAGGTCCACGTTTATAAACAAATAAGGATAGATCGGCACGACTGCAAGTAAAACCAAGTCGAATGAGAAAGGTGCTTAACCGTTGAAACCAAGCACGAGGCGCTTGCTTGAGCCCATATAAAGCCTTTTTCAACCGACATACATGAGTAGGCTGTCGCGGATCAATAAAACCAGGAGGTTGCTCCATAAAAACAGTTTCAGTAAGATGACCATTAAGAAATGCGTTTTTAACATCAAGCTGATGAAGCGGCCATTTATGAAGAGTGGAAAGTGATAGTACAATACGAATGGTGGCAGCTTTCACAATCGGACTAAACGTGGCTGAGTAATCAAGGCCCGGAACCTGAGTGAAACCTTTAGCAACAAGACGTGCTTTTAACCTATCAACCGAGCCACCTGAATGATATTTGGTACGGAATACCCACTTGGACCCAACAATATTTGACTGAGGGGGTCAGGGAACAAGATCCCACGTACTATTGCTATGTAAAGCATTCATTTCATCACGCATAGCTGAGAACCAAGCTGGATCCTTAAGAGCTGTTTTAACACCTTTAGGTTCAGTATGAGAAAGAAGTGCGTGATGAAGAGCTGAATGCGCAACTTCGGCTAAATCAACAATATGCCGAGGTTTAAAAATTCCCGCCTTTGATCGAGTAACCATCGGATGATTATTCGTCACATTTTGTGAAGCATCAGGAGAAACATGAAGATGTGTAGTAGGCTCATCCACGGTAGTAGCGGCCACATCATCGATTTGAATAGCAGGCTCATCTTCGGGACAAATCACACATGAAACCCGAGTATCTGGAGTTGGAGAAGATTCGACAGGTGCAGAGGGTGATGAAGGAGATGATGTCGGTGTTGACGATGCTACAACAGGTGCTTGTAAGTATTCATAATTCGAGAATGCTAAGGTTGCAAGATCAACAGGTGGCACCTTACCCAAATAAGGAAATATTTCTTCATCAAATTGGGCATCTCGGGTGATATATGTGCGACCAGTGGCGTTATCAAGGCAACGATAACCTTTGTATTGAGTACTATATCCCAAACAAAATGCACGCGACGCTGCGAGGTGCTAACTTATGAGGAGAGTAGTCGCGAAGATATGAAAAACCCCGACATCCAAAGGTTCGAAAGTTGTTGTAAACCGGGGTGGTCGAAAATAGTAACTCATATGGACTCTTAGATTGCAATTCAATAGATGGTAATCGATTAATAATGTATGTAGCAGTAGCAAAAGCATCCGTCCACAAAGAAGCAGGGGCATTTGCATAAAAAAGCATAGCAAGGCCAGTCTCAGTAATGTGCCGATGTTTTCTTTCAGCACGCCCATTCTGTTGAGGAGTGTAAGGGCACGACGTACGATTATGAGTACCATTATCAGAAAGTAGAGTACGAACCCAATGATTTAAGAACTCGGTACCTCCATCACTTTGGAACGTTTTCATCTTGCAAGAATATTGATTTTGAACAAGCTTCAAAAAGGCAACTAAGATGTCATAAAATTCATTCTTGGTTTTAAGCGGGTAAAACCAAGTGAATCGAGAGTAGTCATCAAAAAAAATGACATAAAATCGATAGCCATGAGTAGCAGTGACCGGTGCTGGGCCCCATAAGTCACAATGAATGAGATCTAAAACATGAGACGATCTTTTCTCATTAGCATCAAAAGCTAAAACGCTTACTTTTAGAGAGTTGACATGAAGAACATAACCGTGGTGTTAGTAAAAGAGAATTAACCGACAATTGTCCTGACTTATTTAATAGAGAAATTGTAGTGACCCGAACTATTTCATGATTATATATTAAATGAAAACTATATTTGCATGATTAAATGTTTCCAACATGCTAAGCAATCAAACTTGTTAAGACTTGATTAATTGAAATGAGTTTCATGTAAACAATTGACCACCCAAGTTGACCGACGATTCACGAACGTTAAAAACTTGTAAAAACTACATGATATATATATATATATATATATATATATATATATATATATATATATATATATATATATATATATATATATATATATATATATATATATATATATGGTTAACATGAGATTATGATAAGTAAGTATCTTACTAAGTGTATTAACAATGAGTGATATACATAAAAATGAGATTATTGAATTAAGAAACTCGAAACGATATATATAACGATTATCGTTATAACAACATCTTACTAAATACATATGAATCATATTAAGATATAGATACACTATGTTTAACATGATTAAATGATAATTAAGTATATCATTAAGTGTGTTAACAATGAACTACATATGTAAAAACAAGACTACTAACTTAAGGATTTCGAAACGAGACATATATGTAACGATTATCGTTGTAACGACATTTTAATGTATATATATCATATTAAGATATATTCATACATCATAATATCATTATAATGTAATAATTTAACATCTCATTAGATATAATAAACAATGGGTTAACAACATTAAATGATATCGTTAACTTAAAGGTTTCAAAACAACACTTACATGTAACGACTAACGATGACTTAACGACTCAGTTAAAATGTATATACATGTAGTGTATTAAGATGTATTTGTACAATTTTGAAAGACTTCAAGACACATATCAAAGTACTTCTACTTAACAAAAATTCTTACAATTACATCCTCATTCATTTTCATCAACAATTCTACTCGTATGCACCCGTATTCGTACTCGTACAATACACAGCTTCTAAATGTATATACTATTGGTATATACACTTCAATTATCAGCTCCTTAGAAGTTTATGTGAGTAATTACACATGTGGGAACCATCATTTGGCAACTAGCATGAAATATCTCACAAAATTACAAAAAATATTATAAATCATTCATGAATTATTTACATGAAAACAAACTTACACATCCTTTATATCTAATCCATATACCAACGACCAAAAACACCTACAAACACTTTCATTCTTCAATTTTCTTCATTTAATTGATCTCTCTCAAGTTCTATCTTCAAGTTATAAGTGTTCTTCATAAATTCTATAAGTTCTAGTTTCATAAAATCAAGAATACTCTCAAGTTTACAAGTGTACTTCCAAGCTTTCTAATCCATTTCAAGTGATCATCCAATCTCTAAAAATCTTTCTTATTTACAGTAAGATATCTTTCTAATTCAAGGTAATACTCATATTCAAACTTTGGTTCAATTTCTATAACTATAAGAATCTTATTTCGAGTGATAATCTTACTTGAACTTGTTTTCGTGTCATGATTCTACTTCAAGAACTTTCAAGCCATACAAGAATCCTTTGAAGCTAGATCAATTTTTGTCACTTCCAGTAGGTTTAACTACTAAACTTGAGGTAGTAATGATGTTCATAACATCATTCAATTCACATATATAAAACTATCTTATTCGAAGATTTAAACATGTAATCACTAGAACATAGTTTAGTTAATTCTAAACTTGTTCGCAAATAAAGTTAATCCTTCTAGCTTGACTTTTAAAATCAACTAAACACATGTTCTATATCTATATGATATGCTAACTTAATGATTTAAAACCTGGAAACACGAAAAACACCGTAAAACTGGACATACGCCGTTGTAGTAACACCGCGGGCTGTTTTGGGTTTGATAATTAAAGACTATGATAAACTTTGATTTAAAATTTGTTCTTCTAGGAAAATGATTTTTCTTATGAACATGAAACTATATCCAAAAATTATGGTTAAACTCAAAGTGGAAGTATGTTTTTCAAAATGGTCATCAAGATGTCGTTCTTTAGACAGAAATGACTACCTCTTTAAAAAAATGACTTGTAACTTGTATTTATGACTATAAACTTATACTTTTTCTGTTTAGTTTCATAAATTTCAGTTCTTTATGAAACCATATCGACTTGAATCACTCAAAACGGATTTGAAACGAAGAAATGACGGGTAAAACAAAATTGGATAAATTTGCTAGTTTTAGCTACGAAAATTTTGTAACAAATCTAGACTAAACATATCCTAACTAATTTATATTGTATTATACATATTATATAATCTTGGGATACCATAGACACGTGTACAATGTTTTGACATATCATATCGACCCATCTATATATATATATATATATATATATATATATATATATATATATATATATATATATATATATATATATATATATATATATATATATATATATTTCGGAACAACCATAGACACTCTATATGCAGTAATGTTTGAGTTAGCTATACAGGGTTGAGGTTGATTCCAAAATAATATATATACTTTGAGTTGTGATCTAGCCTGAGACTTGTATACACAGGGTCATGGATTGATTTGAGATAATATATATTTATTTATTTCAGTACATCTAACTGTGCACAACTAGTTGTAGGTTACTAACGAGGACTGCTAACTTAACAAACTTAAATCATAAAAACGTAATAAAAAATGTTGCGAATATATTTAAATCATACTTTAATATATATGTACATATTTGTTATAGGTTCTTGAATCGACCAGTGGCCAAGTCTTATTTCTAATGAAGGAAAAATCTGTGAAAGTGAGTTATAGTCCCACTTTTAAAATCTAATATTTTTGGGATGAGAATACATGCAGCTTTATAAATGTTTTACAAAATAGACACAAGTATGCGAAACTACATTCTATGGTTGGATTATTAAACCGAATATTGCCCCTTCAAGTCTGGTAGCCTAAGAATTAGGGAAATGACCCCTAATTGACGCGAATCCTAAAGATAGATCTATGGGCCTAACAAACCCCATTCTGGTATTTGGAATGCTTTAATACTTCGATTTATATGGTGATTACGATTGCCAATTTATGATATACTTGCGAGTATGCGGAGAATATTCTATATGCATTATGTAAATATATTCGCAACATTTTTTATTACGTTTTTATGATTTAAGTTTATTAAGTCAGCTGTCCTCGTTAGTAACCTACAACTAGTTGTCCACAGTTAGATGTAAAGAAATAAATCGATATATATTATCTTGAATCAATCCATGACCTAGTGTATACACGTCTCAGGCTAGATCACAACTCAAAGTATATATATTTTTGGAATCAACCTCAACCCTGTATAGCTAACTCTAACATTACTGCATATAGAGTGTCTATGGTTGTTCCAAATAACATATATACATGGATCGATATGATATGTCAAAACATTTGCATACGTGTCTATGGTATCCCAAGATTACATAATATATTAGAATACATGTATAATACAATATAAGTTAGCTAGGATATGATTAATATAGATTTTTTTACCAATTTTCACGTAGCTACAACAAGCAAAAATATCCAATCTTGTTTTACCCATAACTTTTTCGTTTTAAAGCCGTTTTGAGTGGTTCAAGTTGCTATGGTTTCATATTGAACTTAAGTTTATGAATCTATACAGAAAAGGTATAAGTTTATAGTCGGAAATACAGGTTATAAGTCGTTTTTATAAAGGTAGTCATTTCAGTCGAAAGAACGACGTCTAGATGACCATTTTGGAAAACATACTTCCACTTTGAGTTTAACCATGATTTTAGGATATAGTTTCATGTTCATAAGAAAAATCATTTTCCCAGAAGAACAACTTTTAAATCAAAGTTTATCATAGTTTTAAATTAACTAACCCAAAACAGCCCGCGGTGTTACTACGACGGCGTTTATCCGGTTTTACGGTGTTTTTCGTGTTTTCCGGTTTTAAATCATTAAGTTAGCATATCATATAGATATAGAACATGTGTCTAGTTGATTTTAAAAGTCAAGTTAGAAGGATTAACTTTTGTTTGCGAACAAGTTTAGAATTAATTAAACTATGTTCTAGTGATTACAAGTTTAAACCTTCGAATAAGGTAGTTTTATATATATGAATCGAATGATGTTATGAACATCATTACTACCTCAGGTTTTGTGGATAAACCTACTGGAAATGAGAAAAATAGATCTAGCTTCAAAAGATCCTTGGATGGCTTGAAAGTTCTTGAAGCAAAATCATGACACGAAAACAAGTTCAAGTAAGCTTTCCACTCGAAATAAGATTGTTAAAGTTATAGAAATTAAATCAAAGTTTGAATATGAGTATTACCTTGTATTATAAAGATATCTTACTGTAAATAAGAAAGATTTCTTGAGGTTGGATGATCACTCAAAGTGGATTTGCAAGATTGGAAGTAAGCTAGCAAACTTGAAAGTGTTGTTGGTGTGTTCTTGAGTAGTTGTTTTATAACTTGGTTTATGTATGGATTTATGAACTAGATTGAGCTTGATTTTATTTAAGATGAGGAAGAACACTTAGAACAAATGAAGAACACTTGAGAGAGAGTAATTTGATTCAAGAAAATTGAAAAATGAATGTGTTTGTGACTCATCTCTTTCACGTGAATATGGAGCATCAATATAGGCTCCATTAGTTTGTAATTTTGTGAGATATTTCATGCTAGATGTTAAATGATGGTTCCCACATGGTTGGGTGACTCACATGGCTGCTAAGAGCTAATCATTGGAGTGTATATACCAATAGTAAATACATTTAGAAGCTAGGTATTGTACGAGTACGAATACGGGTGCATACGAGTAGAATTGTTGATGAAAAATGAATGAGGATGTAATTGTAAGCATTTTTTTAAGTAGAAGTACTTTGATAAGTGTCTTGAAGTCTTTCAAAAGTGTATGAATACATATTAAAACACTACATGTATATACATTTTAACTGAGTCGTTAAGTCATCGTTAGTCGTTACATGTAAGTGTTGTTTTGATACCTTTAGGTTAACGATCATGTTAAATGTTGTTAAACCATTATTTATTATATCTAAAGAGATGTTAATTAATTACATTATCATGATATTATGATGTATTAATATATCTTAATATGATATATATATAATTAAAAGTCGTTACAACGATAATCGTTACATATATGCCTCGTTTCGAAATCATTAAGTTAGTAGTCTTGTTTTTACATATGTAGTTCATTGTTAATATACTTAATGATATTTTTACTTATCATGATATCATGTTAACTATATATATATATATCCATATATATGACATCGTATAGTTTTTACAAGTTTTAACGTTCGTGAATCACCGGTCAACTTGGGTGGTCAATTGTCTATATGAAACCTATTTCAATTAATCATGTCTTAACAAGTTTGATTGCTTAAAATGTTGAAAACACTTAATCAAGTAAATATCAATCTCATTTAATATATATAAACATGGAAAAGTTCGGGTCACTACAGTACCTACCCGTTAAATAAATTTCGTCCCGAAATTTTAAGCAGTTGGAGATGTTGACGTATCTTCTGGAAATAAGTGCGGGTATTTTTTCTTCATCTGATCTTCTCATTCCCAGGTGAACTCGGGTCCTCTACGAGCATTCCATCAAACCTTAACAATTGGTATCTTGTTTTGCTTAAGTCTTTTAACCTCACGATCCATTATTTCGACGGGTTCTTCGATGAATTGAAGTTTTTCGTTGATTTGGATTTCGTCTAACAGAATAGTGAGATCTTCTTTAGCAAAACATTTCTTCAAATTTGAGACGTGGAAAGTGTTATGTACAACCGCGAGTTGTTGAGGTAGTTCAAGTCTGTGAGCAACTGGTCCGACACGATCAATAATATTGAATGGTCCAATATACCTTGGATTTAATTTCTCCCGTTTACCAAATCGAACAACGCCTTTCCAAGGTGCAACTTTAAGCATGACCATCTCTCCAATTTCAAATTCTATATCTTTTCTTTTAATGTCAGCGTAGCCCTTTTGTCGACTTTGGGCGGTTTTCAATCGTTGTTGAATTTGGATGATCTTCTCAGTAGTTTCTTGTATTATCTCCTGACCCGTAATCTGTCTATCCCCTACTTCACTCTAAAAAATTAGAGACCTGTACTTTCTACCATAAAGTGCTTCAAACGGCGCCATCTCAATGCTTGAATGGTAGCTGTTGTTGTAGGAAAATTCTGCTAACGGAAGGTGTCGATCCCAACTGTTTCCGAAATCAATAACACATGCTCGTAGCATGTCTTCAAGCGTTTGTATCGTCCTTTCACTCTGCCCATCAGTTTGTGAATGATAAGCAGTACTCATGTCTAGACAAGTTCCTAATGCCTGCTGTAATGTCTGCCAGAATCTTGAAATAAATCTGCCATCCCTATCAGAGATAATAGAGATTGGTATTCCATGTTTGGAGACGACTTCCTTCAAATACAGTCGTGCTAACTTCTCCATTTTGTCATCTTCTCTTATTGGTAGGAAGTGTGCAGATTTGGTGAGACGATCAACTATTACCCAAATAGTATCAAAACCACTTGCAGTCCTTGGCAATTTAGTGATGATATCCATGGTAATGTTTTCCCATTTCCATTCCGAGATTTCGGGTTGTTGAAGTAGACCTGATGGTTTCTGATGCTCAACTTTGACCTTAGAACACGTCAAACATTCTCCTACGTATTTAGCAACATCGAATTTCATACCCGGCCACCAAAAATGTTTCTTAAGATCCTTGTACATCTTTCCCGTTCCAGGATGTATTGAGTATCTGGTTTTATGAGCTTCTCTAAGTACCATTTCTCTCATATCTCCAAATTTTGGTACCCAAATTCTTTCAGCCCTATACCTGGTTCCGTCTTCCCGAATATTAAGATGCTTCTCCGATCCTTTGGGTATTTCATTACTTAAGTTTCCCTCTTTTAAAACTCCTTGTTGCGCCTTCTTTATTTGAGTAGTAAGGTTAGTGTGAATCATTATATTCATAGCTTTTACACGAATGGGTTCTCTGTCCTTTCTGCTCAAGGCGTCGGCTACCACATTTGCCTTTCCCGGGTGGTAACGAATCTCAAAGTCGTAATCATTCAATAATTCAATCCACCTACGCTGCCTTATATTCAGTTGTTTCTGATTAAATATGTGTTGAAGACTTTTTTGGTCGGTATATATAATACTTTTGACCCCATATAAGTAGTGCCTCCAAGTCTTTAATGCAAAAACAACCGCGCCTAATTCCAAATCATGCGTCGTATAATTCTGCTCGTGAATCTTCAATTGTCTAGACGCATAAGCAATTACTTTCGTTCGTTGCAATAATACACAACCGAGACCTTGCTTTGAGGCGTCACAATATATCACAAAATCATCATTCCCTTCAGGCAATGACAATATAGGTGCCGTAGTTAGCTTTTTCTTCAATAACTGAAACGCTTTCTCTTGTTCATCATTCCATTCAAATTTCTTCCCTTTATGCGTTAATGCAGTCAAGGGTTTTGCTATTCTGTAGTAACCAGCTAGTCCTAAAAACTGGCGTATGTGTTTCGGAGTTTTCGGGGTTTCCCACTTTTCAACAGTTTCTATCTTTGCCGGATCCACCTTAATACCTTCTTTGCTCACTATGTGACCGAGGAATTGAACTTCTTCTAACCAAAATGCACACTTTGAAAACTTAGCGTACAGTTTTTCTTTTCTTAGCAACTCTAGCACTTTTCTCAAATGTTCTTCGTGCTCTTGATCATTCTTCGAGTAAATAAGTATGTCATCGATGAAAACAATGACAAAATTGTCAAGATATGGCCCACACACTCGGTTCATGAGGTCCATGAACACAACTGGTGCATTAGTCAATCCAAACGGCATAACCATAAACTCGTAATGACCGTAACGCGTCCTAAAAGCAGTCTTCGGAATGTCATCCTCCTTCACCCACATTTGGTGATACCCAGAATGTAGATCAATCTTCGAATAAACCGATGAGCCTTGTAGTTGATCAAATAAATCGTCGATTATCGGTAATGGGTAACGGTTCTTGATGGTAAGTTTGTTAAAGTCTCGGTAGTCGATACACAACCTGAATGTACCATCTTTCTTCTTGACAAACAGAACAGGAGCTCCCCATGGTGATGTACTTGGTCGAATGAAACCACGCTCTAAAAGTTTCTCTAATTGACTTTGTAATTCTTTCATTTCGCAGGGTGTGAGTCTGTATGGAGCACGAGCTATTGGTGCAGCTCCTGGTACAAGGTCTATTTGAAATTCAACGGATCGATGTGGGGGTAATCCCGGTAATTCTTTCGGAAATATATCGGGAAATTCTTTTGCGACGGGAACATCACTGATGTTCTTTTCTTCAGGTTTAACTTCCTCGATGTGTGCTAGAATGACGTAACAACCTTTTCTTATTAGTTTTTGCGCCTTCAAACTACTAACAAGATTTAATTTCGCGTTGTTCTTTTCTCCGTACACCATTAAAGGTTTTCCTTTTTCACGCATAATGCGAATCGCATTTTTGTAACAAATGACCTCTGCTCTCACCTTTTTCAACCAGTCCATGCCAATTATTACATCAAAACTCCCTAACTCGACTGGTATTAAATCAATTTTAAACGTTTCATCCCCCAGTTTAATTTCTCTATCCCGACATATATTATCTGGTGAAATTAATTTACAGTTTGCTAATTTGAGTAAAAATTTACTATCCAAAGGAGTAAATGGTCAACTTAACTTAGCACAAAAATCTCTACTCATATAGCTTCTATCCGCACCCGAATCAAATAAAACATAAGCAGATTTATCGTCAATAAGAAACGTACCCGTAACAAGCTCCGGGTCTTCCTGTGCTTCTGTCGCATTAATATTGAAAATTCTTCCACAGCCCTGCCCATTAGTGTTCCCCTGATTCGGGCAATTTCTAATAATGTGGCCCAGTTTTCCACATTTAAAACAAACAGCATTGGTATTACTTGCTCCAACACTATTTATTCCAGCATTACTTGTTCCGACACTATTTGTTCCCTTAGTTCTGTTAAACTTTGGTCCGTATACCTCACACTTTATCGCGCTATGACCATTTCTTTTACACATGTTGCAAAATGTCGTGCAAAACCCCTGGTGATTTTCTTCACACCTATGATATGGCTGTTTTTGGTTTTTGTTGCCGTTGTTGTTATTGAGGTTATTGTTGGGATTGTTGTTGTTATTGAAACGGTTGTTGTAATTGTTGTTGTTGTTGGGATGTTTGTTGTAGTTATTATTAGGATTGCGGTTATTGTTGCGATTGTTGTTGGTTGTTGGGATAGTTGTTGCGATTGTGGTTGTAATTGTTGTTGTTGCTGTTCTGGTGACTCTTGTCACCGTTTTCCTCCCACTTCCTCTTGAGTTGTTTCGTGTTGGCTTCTTCGGCCGCCTGCTCTTTAATTCTTTCCTCAATCTGATTTATGAGTTTATGAGCCATTCGACTTGCCTTCTGTATAGAAGCGGGCTCGTGTGAACTCACATCTTCTTGAATCCTTACTGGTAACCCTTTTACAAATGCGTCGATCTTCTCTTCTTCATCTTTGAACGCTCCCGGACACAATAGGCACAACTCTGTGAATCGTCGTTCATATGTGGTAATGTCGAACCCTTGTGTTCGTAACTCTCTAAGTTCTGCCTTGAGCTTATTGACTTCGTTTCTAGGACGGTACTGCTCGTTCATCAATTGCTTGAATGCCGACCACGGTAGTGCGTAAGCAGCATTTTATCCTACCTGTTCAAGATAGGTGTTCCACCACGTTAACGCAGTACCTGTGAAGGTATGCGTAGCGTACTTAACTTTGTACTCTTTAGTACACTTACTTATGGCAAACACCGATTCGACTTTCTCGGTCCACCGTTCCAATCCAATTGGTCCTTCAGTTCCATCAAATTCCAAAGGTTTGCAGGCAGTGAATTCTTTGTAGGAGCATCCTACACGATTTCTTGTGGAATTAGTTCCACTGCTAGATCCAGAGTTATTGTTATTTTGCATCGCAGCCTGTACTGCGGCTATGTTTGCTGCAAGGAAAACACGGAAGTCTTCCTCGCTCATATTCAAATTCTGACGAGTCGCTGGTGCCATTTCCTTCAAAAATATCCAAAAGAATTGAGTTAATCATATAGGATTTAAGAGTAGTTAATAGTATATCGTAGAATTATATGAACTTATTTATAAAAGATTTTTCTTCATATTAGCATTTTATAGTTTTAATTCGGGTAGTACCTACCCGTTAAGTTCATACTTACTAGCTACTATACAACTCAACTACTACGCTTCTATATGAAAAACTTATTACAATAATATTTCGCGTTCAAACTTTATACAAAATATTAAAAACTTACAAAACTGCTATTATACATATAGGATGAAATATAACACATAATAACTTTGCTACCCAGCAGCTATAAAGGCAATTCTAGTTAATACACAAGTTGTTCAGCAAAAGAAATAAAGACACGTAATTCATAAGTCTAGAAACAAGTCATGCATTCTGGTTTTACTAAGACGACTTCCCATCCTTGATCTTGTGGAAAGTAACCGTTATGATCATTGGCTAGGCAGCATGCTATTATGTTGTCAAAAGGACGAGGGTTTTGTAATGCCCAACAGCCTCGTAGCAATCTAAAAACCTTGTTTCTTATCCCAACTACTGAGTCCGTCACTTGTGAAAATGTTATAAAAGTTTCAACCCAATGTTCTTTTTCTCCATTTGATGAGAAGCGAATATTATTAACCCGTAAGCATAACAAGCTTCTTTATGTTGCATGTTACAAGCTCTTTCTAAAGAACGGAGTCCTATGTTGGGATATGTTGAGTCAAAATAGGATCGTAACCCGTAGCGTAAAATTGCATCTGGGTTTCCCGCACTAAATGCCTTAAAGAAAACTTGGCGTAACTTAAAGTCTCCCCAATGTGATATACCCCATCTTTCAAAGGAAAGCCTTTTATATACTAAGGCATGCCTGGAATGTCTTTCAAACGTTTGACAAACTAATTTTGCCGTAACTAATTGTGCTGATGAATTCTGCCTGACTCTAGACAAGATTTCATCAATCATATCTCCTGGTAGGTCTTCTAAAATTTTTGGTTGTCTATCCTTAACGTCCATTTTGTGTTTTTATACTGTAAAATAGACAAGGATTAGATTCGTAAAAGATAAGTAACAAACAATACAAACAATTTTTACATAGAACATAAAAGTACAAACACACTACAATACATATAATAAACAACATGATTACAACCCTCTAATCTGAATCACTGGTTTCTTCTTCTTCGGACTTGGTTCATTTTCCTAATTTTCTAGGGATATATGATGTTCCTCTAATACGAGCCGTCATTTTCCACAATGGTTTAGAAAAAACCTGGTGGTTTAGAGGTTCCCGGATTATTGTTACAATTTAGGAAATACGGACGTTGCCGATACATATAAAGTTCATCGGGGTTGGAATCAGGTTTCTCTATTTTTATACCTTTTCCCTTATTATTTTCTTTTGCCATTTTAAATTGGGTCGAGGTAATTTCTATAACATCATCGGAATCCTCATCGGGATTCGATTCATCAGAAAATTGGTATCTTCCCAATATTTTGCTTCCTCGGCTGAAACACCATTGACCATTTTTAACTTTGGTTCGTTGGTTAATGATTTTCTTTTATTTATTCGATTAACTGTAGGTATCAAAATTTCTTCCTCCGGAACCTCTTCTTCTTCCGGTTTCTCCTCTTCCGGTTCCTCCTCTTCTGATTCTTCTTCTTCTGGTTCCTCTTCTTCCGGTTCCTCTTCTTCCGGTTCCACTTCTTCCGGTTCCTCTTCGGGAATTTGTGAATCTTCCCAAATTATATTCGACTTTTCATTATTATTAGGTGAGTCTATGAGATTTGTACTAGTGGTAGACATCTATCACACAATATCAAACACATTAAGAGGTTAATATATCACATAATATTTACATGTTAATAATATATAGTTTCCAACAAAAGTGTTAAGCAATCGTTTTTAAAGAAAACACGGTCGAAGTCCAGACTCACTAATGTATCCTAACAAACTCGATAAGACACACTAATGCAAATTTCTGGTTCTCTAAGGCCAACGCTCGGATACCAAATGAAATGTCTCGTTCATATTGATTATAAACGTTCCATATTAATTGATTTCGTCGCGCGGTTTTGACCTCTATATGAGACATTTTTCAAAGACTGCATTCATTTTTAAAATAGACATAACCTTTATTTTATTGATAAAGGTTTAAAAAGCATTATGTAGATTATCAAATAATGATAATCTAAAATATACCGTTTACACACGACCATTACATAATGGTTTACAATAAGAATATATTACATCAAAAATAAGTTTCTTGAATGCAGTTTTTACACAATATCATACAAGCATGGACTCTAAATCTTGTCCTTATTTTAGTATGCAGCAGCGGAAGCTCTTAATAATCACCTGAGAATTAACATGCTTAAAATGTCAACAAAAATATTGGTGAGTTATAGGTTTAACCTATATATTATCAAATCATAATAATAGACCACAAGATTTCATATTTCAATATACATCCCATTCATAGAGATAAAAATCATTCATATGGTGAACACCTGGTAACCGACATTAACAAGATGCATATAAGAATATCCCCTATCATTCCGGGAAATCCTTCGGACATGATAAAATAACTCGAAGTACTAAAGCATCCGGTACTTTGGATGTGGTTCGTTAGGCCCAATAGATCTATCTTTAGGATTCGCGTCAATTAATAGATCGGTTTACTAATTCTTAGGTTACCAAGCAAAAGGGGCATATTCGGCTTCGATCATTCACCCATATAATGTAGTTTCATTTACTTGTGTCTATTTCGTAAAAAATTTATAAAACTGCATGTATTCTCATCCCAAAATATTAGATTTTAAAAGTGGGACTATAACTCACTTTCACAGATTTTTACTTCGTCAGGAAGTAAGACTTGGCCACTAGTCGATTCACGAACCTATAATAAATATGTACATATATATCAAAGTATGCTCAAAATATATTTACAACATTTTTAATATGTTTTACTGTTTTAAGTTTATTAAGTCGGCTGTCCTCGTTAGTAACCTACAACTAGTTGTCCACAATTAGATGTACAGAAATAAATCGATATATATTATCTTGAATCAATCCATAACCCAGTGTATACACGTCTCAGGCTAGATCACAACTCAAAGTATATATATTTTTTGAATCAACCTCTACCCTGTATAGCTAACTCCAACATTACGGTATATAGAGTGTCTACGGTTGTTCCAAATAACATATATACATGGGTCGATATGATATGTCAAAATATTTGCATACGTGTCTATAGTATCCCAAGATTACATAATATATTAGAATACATGTATAATACAATATAATTTAGCTAGGATATGATTAATATAGATTTGTTACTAATTTTCACGTAGCTACAACAAGCAAAAATATCCAATCTTGTTTTACCCATAACTTTTTCGGTTTAAATCCGTTTTGAGTGGTTCAAGCTGCTATGGTTTCATATTGAACTTAAGTTTATGAATATATACAGAAAAAGTGATAAGTTTATAGTCAGAAATACAGTTTACAAGTCGTTTTTGTAAAGGTAGTCATTTCCGTTGAAAGAACGACGTCTAGATGACCATTTTGGAAAACATACTTCCACTTTGAGTTTAACCATGATTTTAGGGTATAGTTTCATGTTCATAAGAAAAATCATTTTCCCATAAGAACAAATTTTAAATCAAAGTTTATCATAGTTTTTAATTAACTAACCCAAAACAGCCCGCGGTGTTACTACGACGGCGTTTATCCGGTTTTACGGTGTTTTTCGTGTTTTCTGGTTTTAAATCATTAAGTTAGAATATCATATAGATATAGAACATGTGTCTAGTTGATTTTAAAAGTCAATTTTGAAGGATTAACTTTTGTTTGCGAACAAGTATAGAATTAACTAAACTATGTTGTAGTGAATCGAATAAGGTAGTTTTATATATATGAATCGAATGATGTTATGAAAATCATTACTACCTCAGGTTTTGTGGATAAACCTACTAGAAATGAGAAAAATAGATCTAGCTTCAAAGGATCCTTGGATGGCTCGAAAGTTCTTGAAGCAAAATCATGACACGAAAACAAGTTCAAGTAAGATTTCCACTCGAAATAAGATTGTTAAAGTTATAGAAATTGAATTAAAGTTTGAATATGAGTATTACCTTGTATTAGAAAGATATCTTACTGTAAATAAGAAAGATTTCTTGAGGTTGGATGATCACTCAAAGTGGATTTGCAAGATTGGAAGTAAGCTAGCAAACTTGGAAGTGTTGTTGGTGTGTTCTTGAGTAGTTGTTTTATAACTTGGTTTATGTATAGATTTATGAACTAGATTGAGCTAGATTTTGTTGAAGATGATGAAGAACACTTAGAAAAAATGAAGAACACTTGAGAGAGAGTAATTTGATTAAAGAAAATTGAAAAATGAATGTGTTTATGACTCCTCTCTTTCACGTGAATATGGAGCATCAATATAGGCTCCATTAGTTTGTAATTTTGAAAGATATATCATGCTAGATGTTAAATGATGATTCCAACATGGTTAGGTGACTCACATGGGCTACTAAGAGCTTATCATTAGAGTGTATATACTAATAGTAAATACATTTAGAAGCTAGGTATTGTACGAGTACGAATACGGGCGCATACGAGTAGAATTGTTGATGAAAAATGAATGAGGATGTAATTGTAAGCATTTTTGTTAAGTAGAAGCACTTTGATATGTGTCTTGAAGTC
Organism: Rutidosis leptorrhynchoides; assembly: GCF_046630445.1. Lineage (NCBI taxonomy): Eukaryota > Viridiplantae > Streptophyta > Magnoliopsida > Asterales > Asteraceae > Rutidosis > Rutidosis leptorrhynchoides. Next base: position 422,067,132 of record NC_092334.1, read on the forward strand.
TTTCAAAAGTGTATGAATACATCTTAATACACTACATGTATATACATTTTAACTGAGTCGTTAAGTCATCGTTAGTCGTTACATGTAAGTGTTGTTTTGAAACCTTTAAGTTAACGATCTCATTTAATGTTGTTAACCCATTGTTTATTATATCTAAAGAGATGTTAAATTATTACATTATCATGATATTATGATGTATTAATATTTCTTAATATGATATATATACAATTAAATGTCGTTACAACGATAATTGTTACATATATGCCTCGTTTCGAAATCATTAAGTTAGTAGTCTTGTTTTTACATATGTAGTTCATTGTTAATATACTTAATGATATTTTTACTTATCATAATATCATGTTAACTATATATATATATCCATATATATGACATCATATAGTTTTTACAAGTTTTAACGTTCGTGAATCACCGGTCAACTTGGGTGGTCAATTGTCTATATGAAACCTATTTCAATTAATCACGTCTTAACAAGTTTGATTGCTTAACATGTTGGAAACACTTAATCATGTAAATATTAATCTTATTTAATATATATAAACATGGAAACGTTCGGGTCACTACAATATGAACGGGACATTTCAGTTGGTATCCCAACGTTGGTCTTAGAGAACCAGAACATTTGCATTATTGTGTCTTATCGAGTTTGTTAGGATGCATTAGTGAATCTGGACTTCGACCGTGTTTTCTTTTAAAATGATTGCTTAATATTTTTTTTGTTGGAAACTACAAATTGTAACATGTAAATATTATGTGATATATTAATCTCTTAACATATTTGATATTGTGTGATAGATGTCTACCTCTAGTACAAATCCCATCGACTCACCTAATAATAATGAAGAGTCGAATATATATTGGGAAGATTCACAAATTCCCGAAGAGGAACAGGAAGACGAGGAACCGGAAGAAGAAGAGGTTTCGAAGGAGGAAATATTAGGAACCACAGAAAAACATATAAGTAAAAGAAAACCCTCAACGAATGGACCAAAATTAATAATGGTCAATGGTGTTTCCATCGAGGAAGCAAAATATTGGGAAGATTACCAATTTTCTGATGAATCGGATCCCGATGAGGATTCCGATGATGTTATAGAAATTACCTCGACCCAATTTGAAAAAGCAAAAGAAAATAATAAGGGAAAGGGCATCAAAATAAAGAAACCTGATTCCAACCCCGATGAACTTTATATGTATCGTCAACACATGTATTTCTTAAGTTGTAACAATAACCCGGGAACCTCTAAGCCACCAGGTCTTTCTAAACCATTTGTGAAAACAACGGCTCGTATTAGAGGAACATCATATATCCCTATAAAATTAGCAAAACGAAACACGTCCGAAGAGGAAGAAACTAGTGAGTCGGAATAAAGAGTTGTAATCATGAGGTGTAAAATATGTAAAATAAGTGTGCCTGTACTTTTCTTGTTGTATGTGAAAAGTGCTTGTATTATTTGATAATTATCTTCTACGAATCTAATTCTTGTCTGTTTTACAGTATAAAAACACAATGGACGTTAAGGATAGACAACCAAAAATTTTAGAAGACCTACCCGGGGACATGATTGATGAAATCTTGTCTAAAGTCGGTCAGAATTCGTCGGCACAATTATTTATGGCAAAATTAGTTTGTAGAACATTTGAAGAACGTTCCAGGCATGCCTTAGTTTATAAAAGGCTTTCATTTGAAAGTTGGGGTATATCACATTGGGGACACCGTAAGTTACGCCATGTTTTCTTTAAAGCGTTAAATGCGGGGAACCCAAATGCAATTTTACGCTACGGGTTAAAAACCTATTTTGACTCAACATATCCCAACGTAGGACTTCGTGAGTTAGAAAGAGCTTCTAACATGCAACATAAAAAAGCATGTTATACTTACGGGTTAGTGATGTTCGCTTCTCACCAAAGTGAGAAAAAGAACATCGGATTACAACTTTTAAATAAAACCTTCCCACAAGTGACGGATTCAATAGTTGGGATGAGTAACAAGGTTTTTAGATTATTACGGGGCTGTTGGGCATTACGAAACCCTCGTCCCTTTGACGATGTTACAACATGTTGTCTTGTCAACGGCCACAACGGTTATGTTCCACAAGACCAAGGATGGGAAGTAGTCTTAGTAAAACCAGAATGCATGACTTGTTTCTGGACTTATGAATTACGTGTTTTTATTGCCTTTGTTGAACGACTTGCGTATTAACTAGGATTGTTGTCACAACTGTTTTGTATCAAAGTTATTATGTGCTATATTTCATGCTATATGTATTATAGCAGTATTGTAAGTTTGTAAAATATTGTATAAAAGTTTGAACGCGAAATATTATTATAATCAGTTTTTCATATACAATTGTAGTAGTTGAATAGTATATTAGCTACTAAGTATGAACTTAACGGGTAGGTACTACCCGAATTAAAACTATAAAATGCTAATATGAAGAAAAAGCTTTTATAAATGAGTTCATATTATGCTACGAAATACTATTGACTACTCTTAATATTCTATATGATTAACTTAATTCTTTTGGGCTATTTTTGAAGGAAATGGCACCGACGACTCATCAGAATTTGAACATGAGCAAGGAAGACTTTCGTGCTTTACTTGCAGCAAACATAGCCGCAGTACAGGCTGCGATGCAAAATAACAATAACTCTGAATCCAGCAATGGAACTAACACCACGAGAACTCATGTAGGATGCTCCTACAAAGAATTCACTGCCTGTAAACCTTTGGAATTCGATGGAACCGAGGGTTCAATCAGATTAAAATGGTGGATTGAGAAGGTTGAATCGGTGTTTGCCATAAGTAAGTGCACTGAAGAAGACAAAGTAAAGTACGCTATGCATACCATCACGGGTACTGCGTTAACATGGTGGAACACTTATCTAGAACAGGTGGGACAAGATGCTGCTTACGCACTACCGTACTCAGCATTCAAACACTTAATGAACGAGCAATACCATCCCAGAAACGAGGTCAATAAGCTCAAGGTAGAGCTTAGAGGGTTACGAACACAAGGGTTTGATATTACCACGTACGAACGAAGATTCACTGAGTTGTGCCTATTGTGTCCGGGAACGTTCGAAGATGAAGAAGAGAAAATCGACGCATTTGTAAAAGGGTTACCAGAAAGGATTCAAGAAGATGCGAGTTCACACGAGCCCGCCTCCATACAAAAGGCAAGTTGAATGGCTTACAAACTCATAGATCAGATTGAGCGAAGAATTAAAGAGAAAGCGACCGAAGAAGCCAACACGAAACAAGTCAAGAGGAAGTGGGAAGAAAACAGTGACAAGAGTCACCAATACAACAACAACAATAATCGCAATTACAAACGTAATAACTGCCACCACAACCGGAACTTTAACCGCAACAACAATAACAATCCCAACAACAACTACAACAACTACAATAACCGTTCCAACAATAACAACAAGCGCAACAACAACAATCCCAACAATAACAACCAGAGGTAGAAACCATGCCAGAGGTGTGAAGGATACCATCCGACTGGGCTTTGTACGACATCGTGTACTAAGTGTAATAGAAAGGGTCATGGTACGACGAAGTGTGAAGTTTACAGACCAATGGCTAACAAGAATAAAGGAACAAATAATGCCGGAACAAATAATACCGCCATTATTTGTTATGGATGTGGGAAGCCGGGTCATATCAGAAACGAATGCCCAAATCAGGGGAATACTAATGGACAGGGCCGCGGAAGAGTTTTCAATATTAATACGGCAGAAGCGCAAGAAGACCCGGAGCTTGTTACGGGTACGTTTCTTATTGATGAAAAACCTGGTTATGTTTTATTTGATTCGGGTACGGATAGAAGCTATATGATTAGAGATTTTTGTGCTAAATTAAGTGGTCCATTGACGCCTATGAATAATAAATTTTTACTCGAATTAGCAAACGGTAAATTAATTTCAGCAGATAAAATATGTCGGAATCGAGAAATTAAACTGGTTAGCGAAACGTTTAAGATTGATTTGATACCAGTAGAGTTAGGGAGTTTTGATGTGATAATTGGCATGGACTGGTTGAAAAAGGAGAGAGCGAAGATCGTATGTTACAAAATTGCAATTCGCATTGAACGAGAAAAAGGAAAACCCTTAATGGTGTACGGAGAAAAGAGCAATGCGAAGCTAAATCTTATTAGTAATTTGAAGGTGCAAAAGCTAATAATAAAAGGTTGCTATGCTGTTTTAGCACATGCCGAGAAAGTACAAACCGAAGAAAAGAACATCAATGATGTTCCCGTCGTAAAAGAATTTCTCGATGTATTTCCGAAAGAATTACCGGGACTACCTCCACACCGATCCGTTGAATTTCAAATAGATCTTATACCAGGAGCTGCACCAATAGCTGGTGCTCCATACAGACTCGCACCCAGCGAAATGAAGGAACTCCAAAGCCAACTACAAGAACTTTTAGAGCGTGGTTTTATACGACCAAGTACATCACCATGGGGAGCTCCTGTTTTGTTTGTCAAAAAGAAGGATGATACATTTGTAACATCCCGCCTTTTCCGTCAATTTTCCGTTTAACTATTTAAGTTCCGTTATATGTTTATAACACATCTCGTTAATACGCGTTTTAAATTATCATGTTTAGGTAATTTAACGCACCCGCAACTGAACTCGAGGGACTAGTTTCGCCAAAACACCAAAGTGGTGACTAGCTTTTGACTAAGTCAACCACCTCCCCACCATTATCCATTCATTTCTCTTTTTCTAAAATACTTCCATATTTTTCTCAAATTTCATCAAAAGGAAATCATCATCCAAATTCGTTCAAGGAGGATTCAATCAAAACAAATTACATATTTGAACTCCTCGTGATCTCCTCTTCGATTCCATACCTATTTCATCAATTTTGGGTAACTTTCTAAAATCACTAATTTTATGTGTTCTTGAGATTTTTGAGTTATAAAGTTGTTAATTAGTGTCTATGGCTCAAGTCTAGTATGATTATGTGATTTGTATGCTTGTTCTTGCAATTTTGATGTAACTAGTTCATTATGAAAGAACACTTGCATAATCTTGAGTTTTAGGTGTTCATATGTTGTTTGATGATGAAAGTTCATGTTTTAATTGTGTTCCTAACATCACTAGCTTCAAATTGGTATGTAGGTTGACATGGATTAGTTTCATAATCATGATTGTCTAATTTGTGATTTTGGGTTAGGGTTTGATAGAAGTAAATTGAATCTTGATGCATTAAATGCTTGATAATATTATTGGTAAGTGTTTAGTTGGATTGTATGCTTGATTACCTTCGAAACGGCATACCATTCATGTAAATTGGTTGCCCGAATCATTGAATTGCATTTATGAACTTGTATACGGTTAATGTTAAGCGTTAGATGCGGTTTTGGTTGTTGTAATAGGTAGATTGATTGATGAAATGTGTTTAGTTGTTTTCCTCGTCAAATTACCTTCCCAACGGTATAAGATACTTGTCTTGATTGTTTGCGGATCATAAATGGTGATTGTTTGAAGTTAGGTTCGTGCATAAAACTTAAAAACTGCCAGAACTCTCTGCACAGGTAATGGCGCGGCGCGCCATATACCCGCGCGGCGCGCCATTATGGTCTGTCCAACTTTGTCAAATTTCGAATAATGTTTGCTATGCTACGCACCTCCGATTCACATGTAACTTGTCCTAACATGCTCATACATGATTAAAAACCTCAGAAAAATAGTTCGGGACCCGACCCGAACATGTTGACTTTTTGTTTACTTTGACCGACCAAAGTTTGACTTTTTTGTCAAACTTAACCAAATGATTATGCAACCCTCCTAACTTGTTTATATACTTGTACCTTGCATGAAACTTGACAATTTGATTTCACATGCTACATAATCGAGTCGTAACGAGCCATAGGACTAATTGAACATCTTTGACCCTTCGTGACTATCGTTATTGATACAACCTATTTGTTTAGGTCAAGACTAGCATTGTTCTTTGCACACGTTACTTGTCGAAGTACTTTTTGGTTCGTGCATACAAGGTGAGATCATAGTCCCACTTTTACTCTTTTTGAACTTACTTTTGGGATGAGAAAACATAAACGTTCTTTTAAACTACGTGAACACAAGTACAGGGAAAACAAACATTCTACATACGAGTTTGAACACAAATCCTCAATTCGATTATCATTAGTTACATCAGATGGTGTAAGCGAGAACTTATGTTATATGGCCATATGGGTTTGACAAACCCTCACTTCGGACGGTTCGCTACCATCTACGGGTGAAATTTATTTTCGGGAAACAGTGTATGTTCTAACACTATTATTACGGGGTTCAACGGACGGAATGTTAAGCTTTGATAATTGAGTGCTCGTGAATATTAACTTTTAGAATGTACTATGACTTTATCGATGTTGCAAATCTTGTGGTTCAACTTACTATTACTCACTTACTTATTTAAACCTATGATTTCACCAACGTTTTCGTTGACAGATTCTCTATGTTTTCCTCAGGTCCTTGAACTTAGGTGATACATGCTTCCGCTCATACTTTTTGATATTTGCATTGGATGTCGAGTATACTTGCACACGTGGAGCGTCTTTTTGACTACTTTTAATTGTGTCGCACGTGTTTCATACAAACTTTAAACATTGTTATGTACTTGTTATGGAAACTACTTTTGTAAACTTTAAAACATCCTTCTTTATGAAATGAATGCGACATATTTTTCGGTCAAACTTTGTTATAAAGACTTACGACCATGTAATGGGACCATACGTAGATGACGCCGTCATTTGACGATTTTTCGGGGTTGCTACAAGTGGTATCAGAGCCTTGGTTGTAGGGATTTAGAGTTCATTGGTGTCGACCCCGAGTCATAGGGTACATTGGTGAGTCTAGACTACAACCGGCATATAGACTTGACATAGGAATTACTTGGCAAATTGTGCATTTATACTCTAACTCTTCTACTCATATCTACTCTTATTCTATCTAAATCTTGCGTTGTATAATTTAATTGACACGCCACCTTGACTATATGATGTAATGTCGAATGCACATATGAATTAGGGTAATATAATTCCCGGAAATTATATTACGGTGACTCATATGAACATACCGACATTATGCCATAAAGAATTTAAGGCGAGTCAAGGATAATTTTCTCTTTATCTTTATTCCATATCGCGGTTAGTATTATTTAGAATACTAACCAACGGTATTCTTTTGTTTTGAAGGAACAATGCCTCCTCGCCGTGTACGACGCAATGAAACTCCCGAACAAGCTTTGCAACGCATGATAGCCACCGCCGTGGATGCGGCCATGGCCGGTCACTCGTCCAACAACAACAATAACAATAACAACAACAATAACAACAACCAAGGAGCCGGTAACTCTAGCGAAGGGTGCTCCTACAAAGCTTTCATGGGGTGCAAACCCCACACTTATGATGGAACCGGGGGACCGGTTGTGCTTACTCGTTGGTTTGAACAAACCGAGGCCGTCTTTAGCATAAGCGGTTGTCGGGATCAAGACAAGGTCAAATACTCCACCCACACTTTCTCTGGAATTGCTCTAACATGGTGGAACACCTATGTTCAATCGGTAGGTACCGATGAAGCTCATGCCCTCTCTTGGGCCGATCTAAGGGAAAAGATGATTGTTGAATATTTTCCGCGCGAAGAAACCCGAAAGCTTGAGGAAGAACTAAGAGCTTTGAAAGCGGTCGGAAACGATCTTAAGGCTTATAATCAACGCTTCGCCGAACTATCCTTGATGTGTCCTAATCTTGTTAACCCCGAATCTCAAAGGATTGAGCTCTACATGCTCGGTCTTCCAAAAAGCATCAAACAAGGGGTGATTTCATCCAAACCCGCTACTCATCAAGCCGCTATGAACATGGCCCGTCAATTAATCGAAACGGTTGACGAAATCGTAGTGCCGGCTCCTAAGGCCGAGGACAAGTCGGGTGGTAATAAAAGGAAATGGGAAGCCACTCCATCAACCAACTACAACAACAACACCTTCACCAAAAAGCCTTTCAACAACGACGGCAAGAAGAGTTATGTCGGAAACTTACCTTTTTGCAACAAATGCCACAAGCATCATCACGGCGAATGTAACAAGCTAGTTTGTCACCGTTGCCAAGGTGTTGGTCATAGGGCCAACAATTGCACAAGCGCCGCCCCCGTTGCTCGAAAGGGGCCCAATCCTCCAAAAACGGTCACTTGTTACGAATGTGGCCAAACGGGCCATTATAAGAACGAATGCCCGAAAAAGAAAACCAACCCCAACAACCGAGGCCGAGCCTTTAACATCAACACCGAGGAAGCCCGAGATGACAATGAACTAGTCACGGGTACGTTTCTTCTCAACAACACTTATGTTACTTGCTTATTCGATTCGGGTGCCGATAAATGTTTTGTGTCTAAGACTTTGGCTCCTACTCTTTGCACTCCACCACACCCCTTAGATACTACTTATTCCATCGAAGTGGCCGACGGAAAACTCTTAAGTGCCGACACATATTACCGGGGGTGTACTTTAAACATTTTGGGTAATGAATTTGAAATTGACTTGATACCCATGGAACTAGGGAGTTTTGATGTAATAATCGGTATGAATTGGATGGTCAAAAATAAATCTCACATTCTTTGCGATCTTCACGCAATCCGAATTCCTATCGAGAATGGTGAACCATTGATTGTCTATGGCGACAAAAATTGCACCGGACTCAATCTCGTTTCGTGCCTTAAAGTTCGAAAGCTACTTCGCAAGGGTTGTTTCGCGATTCTTGCTCACGTTAAGAAAGTCGAGGCCGACGAAAAGCGCATCGAAGATGTGCCAATTGTTAGTGACTTTTCCGATGTATTTCCCGACGAATTACCGGGTCTTCCACCTCATCGACCGGTTGAATTTCAAATCGATCTTATTCCAGGAGCCGCACCCGTAGCGCGTGCACCGTATAGACTCGCTCCATCCGAATTACAAGAATTGCAAAGTCAAATCCAAGAGCTACTTGACCGTGGTTTCATTCAACCTAGCCATTCACCATGGGGCGCTCCGATTTTGTTCGTCAAGAAGAAAGACGGATCCCTACGAATGTGCATTGATTATCGTGAACTAAACAAATTGACAGTTAAGAACCGATATCCCCTTCCTCGCATCGATGATCTCTTTGATCAACTACAAGGTTCTCGTGTATATTCAAAAATCGATCTCCGTTCGGGTTATCATCAACTAAGGGTTAAGGGGGAAGATATCTCCAAAACCGCTTTCCGGACTCATTATGGTAGTTATGAATTCCTTGTCATGCCTTTCGGTCTCACTAACGCACCGGCGGTGTTCATGGATCTCATGAACCGCGTGTGCAAACCTTACCTCGACAAATTCGTTATCGTGTTCATCGATGATATTTTGGTCTATTCTAAAAGCGAAGAGGAACACAAAGAACATCTCCGACTCGTGCTTGAACTCTTGAGAAAAGAACAACTCTATGCCAAGTTCTCCAAGTGTGAATTTTGGTTGAAGGAAGTTCAATTCCTCGGTCATGTTGTAAGTGATCAAGGCATTAAAGTCGATCCTGCGAAAATCGAAGCCATTAGTAAATGGGAGACTCCTACTACTCCTACTCAAATCCGTCAATTCTTGGGTCTCGCCGGATACTATCGTAAATTCATCAAGGACTTTTCCTTAATCGCTCGCCCTTTAACCGCGTTAACTCACAAGGACCAAAAGTTCATTTGGTCATCCGAACAAGAAACCGCTTTTCAAATCTTGAAAACTAAGCTAACCACCGCTCCTATCTTGTCACTTCCCGAAGGCAATGATGATTTTGTTGTATATTGTGATGCCTCGAAAAACGGTTATGGATGCGTATTAATGCAACGAAAGAAAGTCATTGCTTATGCCTCTCGACAACTCAAAGTCCACGAACGAAACTACACGACACATGATCTTGAACTCAGTGCCGTCATCTTTGCACTTAAGTTATGGAGACATCATCTTCTTGGTACCAAAAGTACCATCTTTACCGATCACAAAAGTCTCCAACATATCTTCGATCAATAGCAACTAAACATGAGACAATGACGGTGGATTGAAACCTTGAACGATTACAATTGTGAACTTCGTTACCACCCCGGAAAGGCAAATGTAGTGGCCGATGCCTTAAGTCGAAAGGAAAGAACGGTACCTCTTCGCGTCCGAGCATTAAACATCACCATCCACTCCAACATTAATAGCCAAATTCGTGTAGCTCAAGAGGAGGCTCTTAAGGACAACCACATCGGACGTGAACTCTTAAACATCCTCGTCTCTCGATTCGAAGTTAAGGAGAACGGACTTCGATATTACGCCGGAAGGATTTGGGTGCCTAGATATGGCGATTTACGAAACCTCATCTTAGACGAAGCCTACAAATCACGATACTCGATTCATCCCGGCGCCAATAAGATGTACCATGACCTTAAAGAACAATATTGGTGGCCGAACATCAAAAAGGAAGTTGCTAGATACGTTGCCAAATGTTTGACTTGCGCAAAAGTCAAAGTCGAACACCAAAGACCGTCCGGGTTACTTCAACAACCCGAGATCCCGTAATGGAAGTGGGAAAGGATCACGATGGATTTTATCACCAAACTACCAAAAACGTCGGGCGGTTATGATACTATTTGGGTCATTGTCGATCGCCTCACCAAATCCGCGCACTTTCTCGCCATGAAAGAGACCGACAAAATGGAGAAACTTGCACGACTATACATTAAGGAGATTGTAGCCCGACACGGTGTACCTTTATCGATTATCTCCGACCGAGATGGTCGTTTCGTTTCTAGATTTTGGCGTACGTTACAAGAAGCGTTGGGAACGCGTTTGGACATGAGCACCGCATATCATCCCCAAACCGATGGGAAAAGTGAACGTACAATACAAACCTTAGAGGATATGTTACGAGCCTGCGTTGTTGATTTTGGAAAAGCTTGGGACAATCACTTACCTCTCGTCGAATTCTCTTACAACAATAGTTATCACGCGAGTATTAAGGCCGCACCTTTTGAAGCGTTATATGGTCGAAAATGTCGCTCTCCTCTTTGTTGGGCCGAAGTGGGTGACGTGCAAATTTCTGGGCCCGAACTCATTCACGAAACCACCGAGAAGATTCTTCAAATCCGAGATAGGCTTCGGACGGCCCGGAGTCGTCAAAAATGCTATACCGACAAAAGACGCAAAGACCTCGAATTTCAAGTCGGTGACCGCGTCATGTTAAAAGTCGCACCTTGGAAAGGTGTCATCCGTTTTGGGAAACGTGGGAAACTAAATCCGCGGTATGTTGGTCCTTTCGAAATCTTAGAGCGTGTTGGAACCGTTGCTTATCGTTTAAACCTTCCGCCTCAACTAAGCTCCGTCCATCCTACTTTTCATGTATCTAACTTGAAGAAGTGTCTCGCCGAGCCCGATATCGTCGTCCCTCTCGAGGAACTTACTATTAATGACAAACTCCATTTTGTGGAGGAACCGGTTGAAATTGTGGACTACGTCGAGAAGGAATTAAAACAAAGCCGGATCCCGATTGTTAAGGTCCGATGGAACGCCAAAAGAGGACCCGAGTTTACTTGGGAAAGGGAAGATCAAATGCGAAAGAAACACCCTCATCTATTTCCGGTTCCGGAAACGTCAGATTCTGAGGAAGAAACTACGATTACTATGCCTGCTTAAATTTCGGGACGAAATTTCTTTTAAGGTGTAGGTAATGTAACATCCCGCCTTTTTCCGTCAATTTTCCGTTTAACTATTTAAGTTCCGTTATATGTTTATAACACATCTCGTTAATACGCGTTTTAAATTATCATGTTTAGGTAATTTAACGCACCCGCAACTGAACTCGAGGGACTAGTTTCGCCAAAATACCAAAGTGGTGACTAGCTTTTGACTAAGTCAACCACCTCCCCACCATTATCCATTCATTTCTCTTTTTCTAAAATACTTCCATATTTTTCTCAAATTTCATCAAAAGGAAATCATCATCCAAATTCGTTCAAGGAGGATTCAATCAAAACAAATTACATATTTGAACTCCTCGTGATCTCCTCTTCGATTCCATACCGATTTCATCAATTTTGGGTAACTTTCTAAAATCACTAATTTTATGTGTTCTTGAGATTTTTGAGTTATAAAGTTGTTAATTAGTGTCTATGGCTCAAGTCTAGTATGATTATGTGATTTGTATGCTTGTTCTTGCAATTTTGATGTAACTAGTTCATTATGAAAGAACACTTGCATAATCTTGAGTTTTAGGTGTTCATATGTTGTTTAATGATGAAAGTTCATGTTTTAATTGTGTTCCTAACATCACTAGCTTCAAATTGGTATGTAGGTTGACATGGATTAGTTTCATAATCATGATTGTCGAATTTGTGATTTTGGGTTAGGGTTTGATAGAAGTAAATTGAATCTTGATGCATTAAATGCTTGATAATATTATTGGTAAGTGTTTAGTTGGATTGTATGCTTGATTACCTTCGAAACGGCATACCATTCATGTAAATTGGTTGCCCGAATCATTGAATTGCATTTATGAACTTGTATACGGTTAATGTTAAGCGTTAGATGCGGTTTTGGTTGTTGTAATAGGTAGATTGATTGATGAAATGTGTTTAGTTGTTTTCCTCGTCAAATTACCTTCCCAACGGTATAAGATACTTGTCTTGATTGTTTGCGGATCATAAATGGTGATTGTTTGAAGTTAGTTTCGTGCATAAAACTTAAAAACTGCCAGAACTCTCTGCACAGGTAATGGCGCGGCGCGCCATATACCCACGCGGCGCGCCATTATGGTCTGTCCAACTTTGTCAAATTTCGAATAATGTTTGCTATGCTACGCACCTCCGATTCACATGTAACTTGTCCTAACATGCTCATACATGATTAAAAACCTCAGAAAAATAGTTCGGGACCCGACCCGAACGTGTTGACTTTTTGTTGACTTTGACCGACCAAAGTTTGACTTTTTTGTCAAACTTAACCAAATGATTATGCAACCCTCCTAACTTGTTTATATACTTGTACCTTGCATGAAACTTGACAATTTGATTTCACATGCTACATAATCGAGTCGTAACGAGCCATAGGACTAATTGAACATCTTTGACCCTTCGTGACTATCGTTATTGATACAACCTATTTGTTTAGGTCAAGACTAGCATTGTTCTTTGCACACGTTACTTGTCGAAGTACTTTTTGGTTCGTGCATACAAGGTGAGATCATAGTCCCACTTTTACTCTTTTTGAACTTACTTTTGGGATGAGAAAACATAAACGTTCTTTTAAACTACGTGAACACAAGTACAGGGAAAACAAACATTCTACATACGAGTTTGAACACAAATCCTCAATTCGATTATCATTAGTTACATCAGATGGTGTAAGCGAGAACTTATGTTATATGGCCATATGGGTTTGACAAACCCTCACTTCGGACGGTTCGCTACCGTCTACGGGTGAAATATATTTTCGAGAAACAGTGTATGTTCTAACACTATTATTACGGGGTTCAACGGACGGAATGTTAAGCTTTGATAATTGAGTGCTCGTGAATATTAACTTTTAGAATGTACTATGACTTTATCGATGTTGCAAATCTTGTGGTTCAACTTACTATTACTCACTTACTTATTTAAACCTATGATTCCACCAACGTTTTCGTTGACAGATTCTCTATGTTTTTCTCAGGTCCTTGAACTTAGGTGATACATGCTTCCGCTCATACTTTTTGATATTTGCATTGGATGTCGAGTATACTTGCACACGTGGAGCGTCTTTTTGACTACTTTTAATTGTGTCGCACGTGTTTCATACAAACTTTAAACATTGTTATGTACTTGTTATGGAAACTACTTTTGTAAACTTTAAAACATCCTTATTTATGAAATGAATGCGACATATTTTTCGGTCAAACTTTGTTATAAAGACTTACGACCATGTAATGGGACCATACGTAGATGACGCCGTCATTTGACGATTTGTCGGGGTTGCTACAACATTCAGGTTGTGTATCGACTACCGAGAGTTGAACAAACTTACCATCAAGAACCGTTATCCACTACTGAGAATCGATGAATTATTTGATCAACTACAAGGCTCGTCAATTTATTCGAAGATTGTTTTACGTTCTGGGTATCATCAAATGCAGGTGAAGGAGGATGATATTCCGAAGACTGCTTTCAGAATGCGTTACGGTCATTACGAGTTTATGGTTATGCCGTTTGGGTTGACTTACGCACCAGCTATGTTCATGGACCTCATAAACCGAGTGTGTGGACCATACCTTGACAAGTTTGTCATTTTTTCATCGATGACATACTTATTTACTCAAAGAATGATCAAGAGCACGAAGAACATTTGAGAAAAGTGCTAGAGTTGTTGAGGAAAGAAAAATTGTACGCTAAATTTTCAAAGTGTGCATTTTAGTTGGAAGAAGTTCAATTCCTCGGTCACATAGTGAACAAAGAAGGTATTCAGGTGGATCCGGCAAAGATTGAAACCGTTGAAAAGTGGGAAACCCCGAAAACTCCGAAGCATATACGTCAATTTTTAGGATTGGCTGGTTACTACAAAAGATTCATCTAAGATTTTTCCAAAATAGCAAAACCCTTGACTGCATTAACGCATAAAGGGAAGAAATTTTAATAGAAGGATGAGCAGGAGAAAGCATTTTAATTGTTGAAGAAAAAGTTAACTACGGCACCTACATTGTCATTGCCTGAAGGGAATGATGATTTTGTGATATATTGTGACGCCTCAAAGCAAGGTCTCGGTTGTGTATTAATGCAACGAACAAAGGTAATTGCTTATGCGTCTAGACAATTGAAGATTCACGAGCAGAATTATACGATGCATGATTTGGAATTAGGCACGGTTATTTTTGCATTAAAGACTTGGAGGCACTACTTATATGGGGTCAAAAGTATTATATATACCGATCACAAAAGTCTCCAACACATATTTAATCAGAAACAACTAAACATGAGGCAGCGTAGGTAGATTGAGTTATTGAATGATTATGATTTCGAGATTCGTTACCATCCGGGGAAGGCGCATGTGGTAGCCGACGCTTTGAGTAGAAAGGACAGAGAACCTATGCGGGTAAAAGCTGTGAATATAATTATTCGTACTAACCTTACTACTCAAATAAAGGAGGCGCAACAGGGAGTTGTAAGAGAAAGGAATTTGAAGAATGAAATACCCAAAGGATCGGAGAAACACCTTAATATTCAGGAAGACGGAACCCGATATAGAGCTGAAAGAATTTTGGTGCCAAAGTTTGGAGATGTGAGAGAAATGGTACTTAAGAAAGCACATAAAACCAGATATTCAATACATCCCGGAGCGGGGAAGATGTACAAAGATCTCAAGAAACACTTTTGGTGGCCGGGTATGAAAGCCGATATTGCTAAATACGTAGGAGAATGTTTGACGTGTTCTAAGGTCAAAGCTGAACATCAGAAATAATCAGGTCTACTTCAGCAACCTGAAATCCCAGAATGGAGACGGGAAAACATTACCATGGATTTCATTACTAAATTGCCAAGGACTGCAAGTGGTTATGATACTATTTAGGTAATAGTCGATCGTCTCACCAAATCAGCACATTTTCTGCCAATAAGAGAATATGACAAAATGGAGAAGTTGGCGCGATTATACTTGAAAGAAGTTGTCTCCAGACATGGAATACCAATCTCTAATATCTCTGATAGGGATGGCAGATTTGTTTCAAGGTTTTGGCAGACATTATAGCAAGCATTAGGAACTTGTCTAGACATGAGTACTGCCTATCATCCACAGACTGATGGGCAGAGCAAAAGGACGATACAAACGCTTGAAGACATGCTACGAGCATGTGTTATTGATTTTGGAAACAGTTGGGATCGACACCTATCGTTAGCAGAGTTTTCCTACAGCAACAGTTACCACTCGAGTATTGAGATGGCACCGTTTGAGGCACTTTATGGTAGAAAGTGCAGGTCTCTAATTTGTTGGAGTGAAGTCATGGATAGACAAATTACGGGTCCGGATATAATTCAAGAAACTACCGAGAAGATCATTCAAATTCAACAACGGATAAAAACCGCCCTAAGTCGACAAAAGAGCTACACGGACATTAAAAGAAAAGATATAGAATTTGATATGGTCATGCTTAAGGTTTCACCTTGGAAAGGTGTTGTTCGATTTGGTAAACAGGGGAAACTAAATCCAAGATACATCGGGCCATTCAAGATTATAGATCGTGTCGGACCAGTAGCTTATCGACTTGAGTTACCTCAACAACTCGCGGGTGTACATAACACTTTCCAAGTCTCGAATTTGTAGAAATGTTTTGCTAAAGAAGATCTCACTATTCCGCTAGACGAAATCCAAATCAATGAAAAACTACAATTCATCGAAGAACCCGTCGAAATAATGGATCGTGAGGTTAAAAGGCTTAAGCAAAACAAGATACCAATTGTTAAGGTTCGATGGAATGCTCGTAGAGGATCCGAGTTCACCTGGGAACGTGAAGACCAGATAAAGAAGAAATACCCGCACTTATTTCCAGAAGATGCGTCAACACCTTCAACCGCTTAAAATTTCGGGACGAAATTTATTTAACGGGTAGGTACTGTAGTGACCCGAACTTTTCCATGATTATATATTAAATGAAAACTATATTTTCATGATTAAATATTTCCAACAAGTTAAGCAATCAAACTTGTTAAGACTTGATTAATTGAAATGAGTTTCATGTAGACAATTGACCACCCAAGTTGACCGGCGATTCACGAACGTTAAAAACTTGTAAAAACTACATGATGATATATATATGTGGATATATATGGTTAACATGAGATTATGATAAGTAAGTATCTTACTAAGTGTATTAACAATGAGTGATATACATAAAAATGAGATTATTGAATTAAGAAACTCGAAAAGATATATATAACGATTATCGTTATAACAGCATCTTACTAAATACATATGAATCATATTAAGATATAGATACACTATGTCTAACATGATAAAATGATAATTAAGTATATCATTAAGTGTGTTAACAATGAACTACATATGTAAAAACAAGACTACTAACTTAAGGATTTCGAAACGAGACATATATGTAACGATTATCGTTGTAACAACATTTTAATGTATATATATCATATTAAGATATATTCATACTTCATAATATCATTATAATGTAATAATTTAACATCTCATTAGATATAATAAACAATGGGTTAACAACATTAAATGAGATCGTTAACTTAAAGGTTTCAAAACAACACTTACATGTAACGACTAACGATGACTTAACGACTCAGTTAAAATGTATATACATGTAGTGTATTAAGATGTATTTGTACACTTTTGAAAGACTTCAAGACACATATCAAAGTACTTCTACTTAACAAAAATGCTTACAATTACATCCTCATTCATTTTCATCAACAATTCTACTCGTATGCACCCGTATTCGTACTCGTACAATACACAGCTTCTAGATGTATATACTATTGATATATACACTTCAATGATCAGCTCCTTAGCAGCCCATGTGATTCATTAAACATATGGGAACCATCATTTGGCAACTAGCATGAAATATCTCACAAAATTACAAAAAATATTATAAATCATTCATGAATTATTTACATGAAAACAAACTTACACATCCTTTATATCTAATCTATATACCAACGACCAAAAACACCTACAAACACTTTCATTCTTCAATTTTCTTCATCTAATTGATCTCTCTCAAGTTCTATCTTCAAGTTCTAAGTGTTCTTCATAAATTCTATAAGTTCTAGTTTCATAAAATCAAGAATACTCTCAAGTTTACAAGTCTACTTCCAAGCTTTCTAATCCATTTCAAGTGATCATCCAATCTCAAGAAATCTTTCTTATTTAAAGTAAGATATCTTTCTAATTCAAGGTAATACTCATATTCAAACTTTGGTTCAATTTCTATAACTATAACAATCTTATTTCGAGTGATAATCTTACTTGAACTTGTTTTCGTGTCATGATTCTACTTCAAGAACTTTCAAGCCATCCAAGAATCCTTTGAAGCTAGATCAATTTTTGTCACTTTCAGTAGGTTTACCTACTAAACTTGAGGTAGTAATGATGTTCATAACATCATTCGATTCATATATATAAAACTATCTTATTCGAAGATTTGAATATGTAATCACTAGAACATAGTTTAGTTAATTCTAAACTTGTTCGCAAATAAAGTTAATCCTTCTAACTTGACTTTTAAAATCAACTAAACACATGTTCTATATCTATATGATATGCTAACTTAATGATTTAAAACCTGAAAACACGAAAAACACCGTAAAACCGGACATACGCCATTGTAGTAACACCGCGGGCTGTTTTGGGTTTGATAATTAAAGACTATGATAAACTTTGATTTAAAAGTTGTTCTTCTAGGAAAATGATTTTTCTTATGAACATGAAACTATATCCAAAAATCATGGTTAAACTCAAAGTGGAAGTATGTTTTTCAAAATGGTCATCAAGATGTCGTTCTTTCGACGGAAATGATTACCTCTTTAAAAAAATGACTTGTAACCTGTATTTCCAACTATAAACTTATACTTTTTCTGTTTAGTTTCATAAATTTCGGTTCATTATGAAACCATAGCAACTTGAATCACTCAAAACGGATTTGAAACGAAGAAATGACGGGTAAAACGAAATTGGATAAATTTGCTAGTTTTAGCTACGAAAATTTTGTAACAAATCTAGACTAAATATATCCTAACTAATTTATATTGTATTATACATATTATGTAATCTTGGGATACCATAGACACGTATACAATGTTTTGACATATCGTATCGACCCATCTATATATATATATATTTCGAAACAACCATAGACACTCTATATGCAGTAATGTTTGAGTTAGATACAGGGTTGAGGTTGATTCCAAAATAATATATATACTTTGAGTTGTGATCTAGCCTGAGACTTGTATACACTGGGTCGTGGATTGATTCGAGATAATATATATTGATTTATTTCAGTACATCTAACTGTGGACAACTAGTTGTAGGTTAATAACGAGGACTGCTAACTTAACAAACTTAAATCATAAAAATGTAATAAAAAATGTTGTGAATATATTTGAATCATACTTTGATATATATGTACATATTTGTTATAGGTTCGTGAATCGACCAGTGGCCAAGTCTTATTTCCAACGAAGGAAAAATCTGTGAAAGTGAGTTATAGTCCCACTTTTAAAATCTAATATTTTTGGGATGAGAATACATGCAGCTTTATAAATGTTTTACAAAATAGACACAAGTATGCGAAACTACATTCTATGGTTGGATTATTAAACCGAATATTGCCCCTTCAAGTCTGGTAGCCTAAGAATTAGAGAAATGACCCATAATTGACGCGAATCCTAAAGATAGGTCTATGGGCCTAACAAACCCCATTCTGGAATTTGGAATGCTTTAATACTTCGATTTATATGGTGATTGCGATTGCCAATTTATGACATACTTGCGAGTATGCAGGGAATATTCTATATGCATTATGTTAATGTCGGTTACCAGGTGTTTATCATAGAATGATTTTTATACACTTGCGAGTGTAAGATTATTGAATAAATGAAATCTTGTGGTTTATTATATTAATTTGATAATATATAGGTTAAACCTATAACTCACCAACATTTTTTATTGACGTTTTAAGCATGTTTATTCTCAGGTGATTATTAAGAGCTTCTGCTGTTGCATACTAAAATAAGGACAAGATTTGGAGTCCATGATTGTATGATATTGTGTAAAAACTGCATTCAAGAAACTTATTTCGATGTAATATATTTTTATTGTAAACTATTATGTAATGGTCGTGTGTAAACGGTATATTTTAGATTATCATTATTTGATAATCTACGTAATGTTTTTTTAAAAACCTTTATCGATAAAATAAAGGTTATGGTTGTTTTAAAAATGAATGCAATCTTTGAAAAACGTCTCATATAGAGGTCAAAACCTCGCTACGAAATCAATTAATATGGAACGTTTATAATCAATATAAACGGGACATTTCAGAAATTACATCGAAATTAACGTGCCCAAGTCTATTATGCCAAAGCTCATATGACCCACGTAAGTTGCGAGTGTATAAATGCGAGAGGAATGCATTTTGTCCTCGCTCAAGTACATACAATTCGCGATCTCATCTACCTGTTGCTAAAACATCCTTTGTGTGCCTATTCATAATAAGAAACGAATTGTCGGAGAATATGATGTCAACAGGATTATCATTAGTGAGCTTGCTAACAGAAAGCAAGTTTTTGGTGAGATAGGGCACTACAAGTACATCAAGCAACTTAATGTCTTTAGAAAAAGCTGTAAAACCTTGGTGAGTAATAGATAAATTGGTACCATCACCAATGGTTACTTTTTGATTACCTGTATAAGGAGTATGTGAGTCCAAGGTCGACGATGATGGTGTCATATGGACTGTAGCACCAGAGTCAACACACCAAATAGGTGTGTTATTTTGAACGTGGCAACCAGAATGAAAAGCTTGTGCCAGATTCGCATCATGGCCGTGACGAGCATATGTTGGCAATTTAGGGCAAATAGACGCATAACGTCCTTTAGTTCTACAGAGTTGACAACGAGGAGCCCGACGACCATAATATCGACTAGTTGATGTAGATGAAAAAGGTCGCATACAAGTAGCCATAAAAAATGCAACAAGAGAAGAATAAAGTAACACACTCCTGATTATTTATTTATGTATTTATTTGTTTATTGTGTGTTTCGTTCAGACAAAAGAGAAGGGAGTGTTTGAATTTTTTATTTTAGCTGCCGAACATAGATTAACACGCACACAAAATATCTGTGTGAATTTCGTTATTCATAAGAGAATAAGCATAAGAAAATAAGGATAGGGATAAACAATAAAATATAAGAAAATAAGGATAGGGATAAACAATAAAATAAAAAGGTTAAGTACCAGGAATCAAATAAGAGTTGTGGTTTATGGATGCTACGGCCCCCTTTTTTTTTTTTTAATCGATCTTAAAGATAACAGATACACACGTAGAAGGTGATTGGGATTAGAAGAAAAAGAAGAGGTAAAGAATTTTTAAAGAGAGAATCGATTAGGCTGATACCATATAAGAATGAAATCTCCACATTTTGTGGGATGTAATTCATTTAATATTTATAATGAGTACAAGTCTTGGAGACCAAGTAAATTACAACTAACTTAGGGAATACAATATGGAAACATATAAATTATCTATTTCCTAATTTAACGGATCTTATCTTTGGCTCCAAGTAATTGATTTTGTCGAGTATCTCCAATACTCTTTACCTGAGTAATATAGATAACACCCTAAAGGATAAAATGGTTATAAGTTCAACACGCATTCGTTAATACAAATTTACGTATATCTTCCTGGTGAGAAATATTCATTTGAGTCCATAAATTAAGTTGAGATTCAAGGGATCAAAGAGAGCGCGACACGTGTCGCGAAAATCACATGTGATTGAAAAAAAAAAAATTGAAAAAAAAAATTTTAAATTTTTTTCGGAATTTTTAAAAAAAAAAAATTTAAAATTTTTTTTTTTACAATCACATGTGATTTACCTGCACAATCACATGTGATTAGATTTGCCATGCATAATCACATGTGATTGAGTTTACAATCACATGTGATTGGGTTTACAATCACACGTGATTGACATGCGTAATCACATATGATTTTTTTTTTAAAAATTTCGAAAAAAAAATTTTCGGAAAAAAAAATTTGAAAAAAAAATTTTCGAAACAAAATTAAAAAAAAAATTTTTGTTTCGATTTTTTTTTTCCAATCACATGTGATTTTCGCGCCACATGTCGCGTTCTCATTGGTCCCTTTGTTTTCAAGCAAATTTATGGATGCAAGTGATTACAACTCATCTTCCTGGTAGTGTTAGTTTTCCTTTTTTTAAAAAACTTATTTTTATTTTAGCAAATGGCGTAGACGACTAGACGAGAACCCAAACTCGGTGTTTTGTATGAAAACAATCACCTAATAATTGAATGCATAATTGGGATATTCTTCCTATGTGGTAGGAACGAGATTAATCCCACTCTGTTAAGATGGTACATTCTTAACACGAATGGGGATCAACACCGCACCCACATTTACAAAGTAATCGGTACCATTTATGCCGAAACGTTTCACTATTTTATTTTGAAGGAAACTAGAGAAATTGCCCTCGCTTTGCGTCGGAAGAATGTTTGTTAAATTCGATTGTCAAAAAGAGAGGAAAAATTTGAAGCAAAGGAGAAAAAGTGAAGTGGGTGAAAAATGAAGATGACAAAATAAGAAAATATAAATATTTTTGATAATAATAGTAGTAATAGTAATAATGAAATAGTGGTAGTAGTAGTAGTAATAATATAGTAATAATAATATAATAATAGTAATAATAATAGTTGTAGTAATAAAATGATAGTGATAAAAAAAGTTTTGTGTTAATGTGTAAAGAATGTAGTTTTTTGTAGTTAATATGTAAAAAATAAAGAGTTTTGTGATAAATTTTAGGAGTTTAAAAATTTTGTGTTTGATTTGGAAGGGCTAAAAGTTTTGTAGTTGGTGTTGAAAAAGTGGAAAGTCTACTATTTATTTGGATTATGTCAAATAGATATATAGAGTAACAAGTTTTTGAGTTACCCGCGCGTTGCGGCGGGTAAGTTTTAATCAATTAAAAAAATTTGATGTTAAAGATTGAACCTAAAACTACATGAAGCATAGTAACACCCTTAACCACCCAAACAACAATGCAAAGATGTTAAATATTAAGAAGTAGGAGTATACATCTAGTGAATTTGTATATTTTTAGTAAAAAAAAATATAAAATAAAAATAAAATATGACCAAACCGTGGGTCGAACTCGCAACCTTTCGCTTGGAATTGGACTCCACAACCATCCATACAACAGTTAATATATATTAAATCGAAATAATATGGTTTAAAAGTCAAGTATGGTTTAAAAATCAAGGCTTGAAGTTGAGTTTTTTTACAATTGGGTCCCAATTGAACAGTGCCCTTTTTTTGTTTTCTATTTGAATCTATACAAGTTTTGATGTTAGCCGCGCGCTGCGGCAGAAGATGAAATGTCCCGTTCTTATTGATTAAAAACGTTCCATATTAATTGATTTCGTTGCGAGGTTTTGACCTCTATATGAGACGTTTTTCAAAGACTGCATTCATTTTAAAACAAACCATAACCTTTATTTCATCAATAAAGGTTTAAAAAGCTTTACGTAGATTATCAAATAATGATAATCTAAAATATCATGTTTACACACGACCATTACATAATGGTTTACAATACAAATATGTTACAACAAAATAAGTTTCTTGAATGCAGTTTTTACACAATATCATACAAGCATGGACTCCAAATCTCGTCCTTATTTAAGTATGCGACAGCGGAAGCTCTTAATAATCACCTGAGAATAAACATTCTTAAAACGTCAACAAAAATGTTGGTAAGTTATAGGTTTAACCTATATATATCAAATCATAATAATAGACCACAAGATTTCATATTTCAATACACATCCCATACATAGAGATAAAAATCATTCATATGGTGAACACCTGGTAACCGACATTAACAAGATGCATATATAAGAATATCCCCATCATTCCGGGACACCCTTCGAATATGATATAAATTTCGAAGTACTAAAGCATCCGGTACTTTGGATGGGGTTTGTTAGGCCCAATAGATCTATCTTTAGGATTCGCGTCAATTAGGGTGTCTGTTCCCTAATTCTTAGATTACCAGACTTAATAAAAAGGGGCATATTCGATTTCGATAATTCAACCATAGAATGTAGTTTCACGTACTTGTGTCTATTTTGTAAATCATTTATAAAACCTGCATGTATTCTCATCCCAAAAATATTAGATTTTAAAAGTGGGACTATAACTCACTTTCACAGATTTTTACTTCGTCGGGAAGTAAGACTTGGCCACTGGTTGATTCACGAACCTATAACAATATATACATATATATCAAAGTATGTTCAAAATATATTTACAACACTTTTAATATATTTTGATGTTTTAAGTTTATTAAGTCAGCTGTCCTCGTTAGTAACCTACAACTAGTTGTCCACAGTTAGATGTACAGAAATAAATCGATAAATATTATCTTGAATCAATCCACGACCCAGTGTATAAGTATCTCAGTATTGATCACAACTCAAACTATATATATTTTGGAATCAACCTCAACCCTGTATAGCTAACTCCAACATTCACATATAGAGTGTCTATGGTTGTTCCGAAATATATATAGATGTGTCGACATGATAGGTCAAAACATTGTATACATGTCTATGGTATCTCAAGATTACATAATATACAATACAAGTTGATTAAGTTATGGTTGGAATAGATTTGTTACCAATTTTCACGTAGCTAAAATGAGAAAAATTATCCAATCTAGTTTTACCCATAACTTCTTCATTTTAAATCCGTTTTGAGTGAATCAAATTGCTATGGTTTCATATTGAACTCTATTTTATGAATCTAAACAGAAAAAGTATAGGTTTATAGTCGGAAAAATAAGTTACAAGTCGTTTTTGTAAAGGTAGTCATTTCAGTCGAAAGAACGACGTCTAGATGACCATTTTAGAAAACATACTTCCACTTTGAGTTTAACCATAATTTTTGGATATAGTTTCATGTTCATAATAAAAATCATTTTCTCAGAATAACAACTTTTAAATCAAAGTTTATCATAGTTTTTAATTAACTAACCCAAAACAGCCCGCGGTGTTACTACGACGGCGTAAATCCGGTTTTACGGTGTTTTTCGTGTTTCCAGGTTTTAAATCATTAAGTTAGCATATCATATAGATATAGAACATGTGTTTAGTTGATTTTAAAATTCAAGTTAGAAGGATTAACTTTTGTTTGCAAACAAGTTTAGAATTAACTAAACTATGTTCTAGTGATTACATGTTTAAACCTTCGAATAAGATAGCTTTATATGTATGAATCGAATGATGTTATGAACATCATTACTACCTTAAGTTCCTTGGATAAACCTACTGGAAAATAGAAAAATAGATCTAGCTTCAACGGATCCTTGGATGGCTCGAAGTTCTTGAAGCAGAATCATGACACGAAAACAAGTTCAAGTAAGATCATCACTTGAAATAAGATTGTTATAGTTATAGAAATTGAACCAAAGTTTGAATATGATTATTACCTTGTATTAGAATGATAATCTACTGTAAGAAACAAAGATTTCTTGAGGTTGGATGATCACCTTACAAGATTGGAAGTGAGCTAGCAAACTTAAAAGTATTCTTGATTTTATGTAACTAGAACTTGTAGAATATATGAAGAATACTTAGAACTTGAAGATAGAACTTGAGAGAGATCAATTAGATGAAGAAAATTGAAGGATGAAAGTGTTTGTAGGTGTTTTTGGTCGTTGGTGTATGGATTAGATATAAAGGATATGTAATTTTGTTTTCATGTAAATAAGTCATGAATGATTACTCATATTTTTGTAATTTTATGAGATATTTCAAGCTAGTTGCCAAATGATGGTTCCCACATGTGTTAGGTGACTCACATGGGCTGCTAAGAGCTGATCATTGGAGTGTATATACCAATAGTACATACATCTAAAAGCTGTGTATTGTACGAGTACGAATACGGGTGCATACGAGTAGAATTGTTGATGAAACTGAACGAGGATGTAATTGTAAGAATTTTTGTTAAGTAGAAGTATTTTGATAAGTGTATTGAAGTCTTTCAAAAGTGTATAAATACATATTAAAACACTATATGTATATACATTTTAACTGAGTCGTTAAGTCATCGTTAGTCGTTACATGTAAGTGTTGTTTTGAAACCTTTAGGTTAACGATCTTGTTAAATGTTGTTAACCCAATGTTTATAATATCAAATGAGATTTTACATTATTATATTATCATGATATTATCATGTATGAATATCTCTTAATATGATATATATACATTAATTGTCTTTACAACGATAATCGTTACATATATGTCTCGTTTAAAAATCATTAAGTTAGTAGTCTTGTTTTTACATATGTAGTTCATTGTTAATATACTTAATGATATGTTTGCTTATCATAGTATCATGTTAACTATATATATATATATATATATATATATATATATATATATATATATATATATATATATATATATATATATATATATATATATATATATATATATATATATATATATATATATATATATATGTCATCATATAGTTTTTACAAGTTTTAACGTTCGTGAATCACCGGTCAACTTGGGTGGTCAATTGTCTATATGAAACATATTTCAATTAATCAAGTCTTAACAAGTTTGATTGCTTAACATGTTGGAAACATTTAATCATGTAAATATCAATCTCAATTAATATATATAAACATGGAAAAATTCGGGTCACTACAGTACCTACCCGTTAAATAAATTTCGTCCCGAAATTTTAAGCTGTTGAAGGTGTTGACGAATCTTCTGGAAATAGATGCGGGTATTTCTTCTTCATCTGATCTTCACGCTCCCAGGTGAACTCGGGTCCTCTACGAGCATTCCATCGAACCTTAACAATTGGTATCTTGTTTTGCTTAAGTCTTTTAACCTCACGATCCATTATTTCGACGGGTTCTTCGATGAATTGAAGTTTTTCGTTGATTTATATTTCATTTAACGGAATAGTGAGATCTTCTTTAGAAAAAAATTTCTTCAAATTCGAGACGTGGAAAGTGTTATGTACAGCCGCGAGTTGTTGAGGTAACTCAAGTCGGTAAGCTACTGGTCCGACACGATCAATAATCTTGAATGGTCCAATATACCTTGGATTTAATTTCCCTCGTTTACCAAATCGAACAACGCCTTTCCAAGGTGCAACTTTAAGCATGACCATCTCTCCAATTTCAAATTCTATATCTTTTCGTTTAATGTCAGCGTAGCTCTTTTGTCGACTTTGGGCGGTTTTCAACCGTTGTTGAATTTGGATGATCTTCTCGGTAGTTTCTTGTATAATCTCTGGACCCGTAATCTGTCTATCCCCCACTTCACTCCAACAAATCGGAGACCTGCACTTTCTACCATAAAGTGCTTCAAACGGCGTCATCTCAATGCTTGAATGGTAGCTGTTGTTGTAGGAAAATTCTGCTAACGGTAGATGTCGATCCCAACTGTTTCCGAAATCAATAACACATGCTCGTAGCATGTCTTCAAGCGTTTATATCGTCCTTTCGCTCTGCCCATCAGTTTGTGGATGATAGGCAGTACTCATGTCTAGACGAGTTCCTAATGCTTGCTGTAATGTCTGCCAGAATCTTGAAATAAATCTGTCATCCCTATCAGAGATAATAGAGATTGGTATTCCATGTCTGGAGACGACTTCCTTCAAATACAGTCGTGCTAACTTCTCAATCTTGTCATCTTCTCTTATTGGCAAGAAGTGTGCTGATTTGGTGAGACGATCAACTATTACCCAAATAGTATCAAAACCACTTGCAGTCCTTGGCAATTTAGTGATGAAATCCATGGTAATGTTTTCCCATTTCCATTCCGGGATTTCGGGTTGTTGAAGTAGACCTGATGGTTTCTGATGCTCAGCTTTGACCTTAGAACACGTCAAACATTCTCCTACGTATTTAGCAACATCGGCTTTCATACCCGGCCACCAAAAATGTTTCTTGAGATCCTTGTACATCTTCCCCGTTCCAGGATGTATTGAGTATCTGGTTTTATGAGCTTCTCTAAGTACCATTTCTCTCATATCTCCAAATTTTGGTACCCAAATCCTTTCAGCCCTATACCGGGTTCCGTCTTCCCGAATATTAAGATGCTTCTCCGATCCTTTGGGTATTTCATCCTTTAAATTTCCCTCTTTTAAAACTCCTTGTTGCGCCTCCTTTATTTGAGTAGTAAGGTTATTATGAATCATTATATTCATAGATTTTACTCGAATGGGTTCTCTGTCCTTCCTGCTCAAGGCATCGGCTACCACATTTGCCTTCCCTGGGTGGTAACGAATCTCAAAGTCGTAATCATTCAATAATTCAATCCACCTACGCTGCCTCATATTCAGTTGTTTCTGATTAAATATGTGTTGAAGACTTTTGTGGTTGGTATATATAATACTTTTGACCTCATATAAGTGGTGCCTCCAAGTCTTTAATGCAAAAACAACCGCGCCTAATTCCAAATCATGCGTCGTATAATTTTGTTCGTGAATCTTCAATTGTCTAGACTCATAAGCAATCACCTTCGTTCGTTGCATTAATACACAACCGAGACCTTGCTTTGATGCGTCACAATAAATCACAAAATCATCATTCCCTTCAGGCAATGACAATATAGGTGCCGTAGTTAGCTTTTTCTTCAATAACTGAAACGCTTTCTCTTGTTCATCATTCCATTCAAATTTCTTCCCTTTATGCGTTAATGCAGTCAAGGGTTTTGCTATTCTGGAAAAGTCTTGGATGAACCTTCTGTAGTAACCAGCTAGTCCTAAAAACTGGCGTATGTGTTTCGGAGTTTTCGGGGTTTCCCACTTTTCAACAGTTTCTATCTTTGCCGGATCCACCTTAATACCTTCTTTGTTCACTATGTGACCGAGGAATTGAACTTCTTCCAACCAAAATGCACACTTTGAAAACTTAGCGTACAATTCTTCCTTTCTCAATACTTCTAACACCTTTCTCAAATGTTCACCGTGTTCTTGGTCATTCTTTGAGTAAATAAGTATGTCATCAATGAAAACAATGACAAACTTGTCAAGGTATGGTCCACACACTCGGTTCATAAGGTCCATGAACACAGCTAGTGCATTAGTTAAACCAAACGGCATGACCATAAACTCGTAATGACCGTAAAGTGTTCTGAAAGTAGTCTTTGGAATATCATCTTTTTTCACCCGCATTTGATGATACCTGGAACGTAAGTCAATCTTTGAATAAACAGACGAGCCTTGTAGTTGATCAAATAAGTCGTCGATTCTCGGTAGTGGGTAGCGGTTCTTGATGGTAAGTTTGTTCAACTCTCGGTAGTTGATACACAACCTGAATGTACCATCTTTCTTCTTGACAAACAAAACAGGAGCTCCCCACGGTGATGTGCTTGGTCGAATGAAACCACGCTCTAAAAGTTCTTGTAATTGGCTTTGCAGTTCTTTCATCTCGCTGGGTGCGAGTCTGTAAGGAGCACGAGCTATTGGTGCAGCTCCTGGTACAAGATCTATTTGAAATTCAACGGATCGATGTGGGGGTAATCCCGGTAATTCTTTCGGAAATACATCGGGAAATTATTTTGCAATGGGAATATCATTGATGCTCTTTTCTTCAGTTTGTACTTTCTCGACGTGTGCTAGAACAGCATAGTAACCTTTTCTTATTAGTTTTTGTGCCTTCAAATTACTAATAAGATGTAACTTCATGTTGCCCTTTTCTCCGTACACCATTAAGGGTTTTCCTTTTTCTCGTATAATGCGAATTGCATTTTTGTAACAAACGATCTCTGCTTTCACTTCTTTCAACCAGTCCATACCGATTATCACATCAAAACTCCCTAACTCTACTGGTATCAAATCAATCTTAAATGTTTCGCTAACCAGTTTAATTTCTCGATTCCGACATATATTATCTGCTGAAATTAATTTACCATTTGCTAATTCGAGTAAAAATTTACTATCCAAAGGCGTCAATGGACAACTTAATTTAGCACAAAAATCTCTACTCATATAGCTTCTATCCGCACCCGAATCAAATAAAACGTAAGCAGATTTATTGTCAATAAGAAACGTACCCGTAACAAGCTCCGGGTCTTCCTGTGCCTCTGCCGCATTAATATTGAAAACTCTTCCGCGGCCTTGTCCATTCGTGTTCTCCTGGTTCGGGCAATTTCTAATAATGTGGCCTGGTTTTCCACATTTATAACAAACTACATTGGCATAACTTGCTCCGACACTACTTGCTCCGCCATTACTCGTTCCGACACCATTTGTTCCTTTCGTTCTATTAACCCCTGGTCCGTAGACCTCACACTTCGCCGCGCTATGACCATTTCTTTTACACTTGTTGCAAAATTTGGTGCAGAACCCCGAGTGATACTTTTCACACCTTTGGCATAGCTGCTTCTGATTGTTGTTGTTGTTGCGGTTATTATTGTTGTTGGGATGATTGTTGTAGTTGCTGTTGTTGTTGTTGTTGTTGTTGGGCCGTTTGTTGTAGTTGCGATTGATGTTGCGATTGTCGGGATAATTGTTGCGATTATTGTTGTAATTGCTGTTGTTGTTGTATTGGTGATTCTTATCACCGTTTTCCTCCCACTTTCTTTTGACTTGCTTCACATTGGCCTCTTCAGCAGTTTGTTCTTTAATTCTTTCTTCAATCTGGTTCACTAGTTTGTGAGCCATTCTACATGCCTGTTGTATGGAGGCGGGCTCGTGTGAACTTATATCTTCTTGGATTCTTTCCGGTAATCCTTTCACAAACGCGTCGATCTTCTCTTCCTCATCTTCGAATGCTCCCGGACACAATAGGCACAATTCTGTGAATCGTCTTTCGTACGTGGTCATATCAAATCCTTGGGTTCGTAACCCTCTAAGTTCTGTCTTGAGCTTATTGACCTCGGTTCTGGGACGGTACTTCTCATTCATCAAGTGCTTGAATGCTAACCATGGTAGTGCGTACGCATCGTCTTGTCCCACTTGCTCTAGATAGGTATTCCACCATGTTAACGCAGAACCTGTGAAGGTATGCGTAGCGTACTTCACTTTGTCCTCTTCAGTACACTTACTTATGGCAAACACCGATTCGACCTTCTCGGTCCACCGTTTCAATCCGATCGGTCCTTCGGTTCCATCAAATTCAAAAGGTTTGCAGGCAGTGAATTCTTTGTAGGTGCATCCTACACGATTTCCTGTACTGCTAGATCCAAGGTTATTGTTGGTATGTAGCGCAGCCTGTACTGCGGCTATGTTTGAAGCTAGAAAAGTACGGAATTCCTCTTCATTCATATTCACGGTGTGTCGAGTAGTCGGTGCCATTTCCTTCAAAATAGTTAAATGGAACAAGTTAATCATACAGAATATTAAGAGTAGTTAATAGTATTTCGTAGCATAATATGAACTCATTTATAAAAGCTTTTTTTTCATATTAGCATTTTATAAGTTTAAATTCGGGTAGTACCTACCCGTTAAGTTCATACTTAGTAGCTAATATACAATTCAACTACTACAATTCTATATGAAAAACTGATTATAATAATATTTCGAGTTCAAACTTTTACAAAATATTTTACAAACTTACAATACCGCTTATTTTACATATAGCATGAAATATAGCACACAATAAATTTGATACAAGATGGTTGCGAAGATAATTCTAGCTAGTACACAAGTCGTTCAGCAAAGGCAATAAAGACACGTAATTCATACGTCCAGAAACAAGTCATGCATTCTGGTTTTACTAGGATTACTTCCCATCCTTGGTCTTGTGGAACATCACCGTTATGGCCGTTGATAAGACAGCGTGTTGTAACGTTGTCAAAGGGACGAGGGTTACGTAATGTCCAACAGTCCCGTAACAATCTAAAAACCTCATTTCTTACCCCAATTACCAACTCCGTCACTTGTGGGAACGTTTTGTTTAATAGTTGTAGCCCGATGTTCTTGTTCTCACTTTGGTGAGAAGCGAACATTACTAATCCGTAAGCATAACATGCTTCTTTATGTTGCATGTTAGCCGCTTTTTCTAAATCACGAAGTCCAATATTCGGATATATTGAGTCAAAATAATTTCTTAACCCATTGCGTAAAATAGAATTTGGGTTCCCCGCAATATATGCGTCAAAGTAAACACATCGTAACTTATGGATTTCCCAATGTGATATCCCCCATCTTTCGAACGAAAGCCTTTTATAAACCAAGGCATTCTTGGAACGTTCTTAGAATGTCTTACAAACTGATCTCGCCTTAAATAGTTGTGCCGAAGAATTCTGACCGACTCTAGACAAGATTTCATCAATCATGTCTCCGGGTAGGTCTCTTAAAATATTGGGTTGTCTATCCATTTTGTGTTTTTATACTGTAAAATAGACAAGAGTTAGATTCATAAAAAAAAATACTTATTAATACAAGCAATTTTTACATATATCATAAAGCATAAGCACACTATATTACATATATTACACCACACGAATACAACTATCTTATTCCGACTCGCTTGTTTCTTCTTCTTCGGTTTTGGTTCGTTTTGCCAAGTTTCTAGGGATATATGATGTTCCCCTAATACGAGCCGTCGTTTTCCACATTTGTTTAGAAAAACCTGGTGGTTTAGAGGTTCCCGGGTCATTGTTACAACTTAAGGACTTCGGGGTTGACGATACATATAAAGTTCATCGGGGTTGGAATTAGATTTCTCTATTTTTATGCCCTTTCCCTTATTATTTTCTTTTACCTTTTTAAATTCAGTTGGGGTAATTTCTATAACATCATCGAAATTCTCCTCGGAATCCGATTCATCGGAGAATTGGTAATCCTCCCAATATTTTGCTTCCTTGGCGGAAACACCATTGACCATAATTAACCTTGGTCGGTTGGTTGAGGATTTTCTTTTACTTAACCATTTTATTATTTCCCCCGCCGGTTCTATTTCTTCATCCGGTTCCGATTCTTCTTCCAGTTCCGATTCTTCTTCCGGTTCCGACTCTTCTTCCGGTTCCTCTTCGGGAAGTTGTGAATCAGTCCACGAATCATTCCAATTTACATTTGACTCTTCATTATTATTAGGTGAGTCAATGGGACTTGTTCTAGAGGTAGACATCTATCACATAATATCAAATGTGTTAAGAGATTAATATATCACATAATATTCACATGTTAAAAATATATAGTTTCCAACAAAATTTGTTAAGCAATCATTTTTCAAGTAAACACGGTCGAAGTCCAGACTCACTAATGCATCCTAACAAACTCGATAAGACACACTAATGCAAAATTCTGGTTCTCTAAGACCAACGCTCGGATACCAACTGAAATGTCCCGTTCTTATTGATTAAAAACGTTCCATATTAATTGATTTCGTTGCGAGATTTTGACCTATATATGAGACGTTTTTCAAAGACTGCATTCATTTTAAAACAAACCATAACCTTTATTTCATCAATAAAGGTTTAAAAAGCTTTACGTAGATTATCAAATAATGATAATCTAAAATATCCTGTTTACACACGACCATTACATAATGGTTTACAATACAAATATGTTACATCGAAATCAGTTTCTTGAATGCAGTTTTTACACAATATCATACAAGCATGGACTCCAAATCTCGTCCTTATTTAAGTATGCGACATCGGAAGCTCTTAATATTCACCTGAGAATAAACATGCTTAAAACGTCAACAAAAATGTTGGTGAGTTATAGGTTTAACCTATATATATCAAATCATAATAATAGACCACAAGATTTCATATTTCAATACACATCCCATACATAGAGATAAAAATTATTCATATGGTGAACACCTGGTAACCGACATTAACAAGATGCATATATAAGAATATCCCCATCATTCCGGGACACCCTTCGGATATGATATAAATTTCGAAGTACTAAAGCATCCGGTACTTTGGATGGGGTTTGTTAGGCCCAATAGATCTATCTTTAGGATTCGCGTCAATTAGGGTGTCTGTTCCCTAATTCTTAGATTACCAGACTTAATAAAAAGGGGCATATTCGATTTCGATAATTCAACCATAGAATGTAGTTTCACGTACTTGTGTCTATTTTGTAAATCATTTATAAAACCTGCATGTATTCTCATCCCAAAAATATTAGATTTTAAAAGTGGGACTATAACTCACTTTCACAGATTTTTACTTCATCGGGAAGTAAGACTTGGCCACTGGTTGATTCACGAACCTATAACAATATATACATATATATCAAAGCATGTTCAAAATATATTTACAACACTTTTAATATATTTTGATGTTTTAAGTTTATTAAGTCAGCTGTCCTCGTTAGTAACCTACAACTAGTTATCTACAGTTAGATGTACAGAAATAAATCGATAAATATTATCTTGAATCAATCCACGACCCAGTGTATACGTATCTCAGTATTGATCACAACTCAAACTATATATATTTTGGAATCAACCTCAACCCTGTATAGCTAACTCCAACATTCACATATAGAGTGTCTATGGTTGTTCCGAAATATATATAGATGTGTCGACATGATAGGTCAAAACATTGTATACGTGTCTATGGTATCTCAAGATTACATAATATATAATACAAGTTGATTAAATTATGGTTGGAATAGATTTGTTACCAATTTTCACGTAGCTAAAATGAGAAAAATTATCCAATCTTGTTTTACCCATAACTTCTTCATTTTAAATCCGTTTTGAGTGAATCAAATTGCTATGGTTTCATATTGAACTCTATTTTATGAATCTAAACAGAAAAAGTATAGGTTTATAGTCGGAAAAATAAGTTACAAGTCATTTTTGTAAAGGTAGTCATTTCAGTCGAAAGAACGACGTCTAGATGACCATTTTAGAAAACATACTTCCACTTTGAGTTTAACCATAATTTTTGGATATAGTTTCATGTTCATAATAAAAATCATTTTCTCAGAATAACAACTTTTAAATCAAAGTTTATCATAGTTTTTAATTAACTAACCCAAAACAGCCCGCGGTGTTACTACGACGGCGTAAATCCGGTTTTACGGTGTTTTTCGTGTTTTCAGGTTTTAAATCATTAAGTTAGCATATCATATAGATATAGAACATGTGTTTAGTTGATTTTAAAAGTCAAGTTAGAAGGATTAACTTTTGTTTGCGAACAAGTTTAGAATTAACTAAACTATGTTCTAGTGATTACAAGTTTAAACCTTCGAATAAGATAGCTTATATGTATGAATCGAATGATGTTATGAACATCATTACTACCTTAAGTTCCTTGGATAAACCTACTGGAAAAGAGAAAAATAGATCTAGCTTCAACGGATCCTTGGATGGCTCGAAGTTCTTGAAGCAGAATCATGACACGAAAACAAGTTCAAGTAAGATCATCACTTGAAATAAGATTGTTATAGTTATAGAAATTGAACCAAAGTTTGAATATGATTATTACCTTGTATTAAAATGATAACCTACTGTAAGAAACAAAGATTTCTTGAGGTTGGATGATCACCTTACAAGATTGGAAGTGAGCTAGCAAACTTGAAAGTATTCTTGATTTTATGTAACTAGAACTTGTAGAATATATGAAGAATACTTAGAACTTGAAGATAGAACTTGAGAGAGATCAATTAGATGAAGAAAATTGAAGAATGAAAGTGTTTGTAGGTGTTTTTGGTCGTTGGTGTATGGATTAGATATAAAGGATATGTAATTTTGTTTTCATGTAAATAAGTCATGAATGATTACTCATATTTTTGTAATTTTATGAGATATTTCATGCTAGTTGCCAAATGATGGTTCCCACATATGTTAGGTGACTCACATGGGCTGCTAAGAGCTGATCGTTGGAGTGTATATACCAATAGTACATACATCTAAAAGCTGTGTATTGTACGAGTACGAATACGGGTGCATACGAGTAGAATTGTTGATGAAACTGAACGAGGATGTAATTGTAAGCATTTTTGTTAAGTAGAAGTATTTTGATGAGTGTATTGAAGTCTTTCAAAAGTGTATAAATACATATTAAAACACTACATGTATATACATTTTAACTGAGTCGTTAAGTCATCGTTAGTCGTTACATGTAAGTGTTGTTTTGAAACCTTTAGGTTAACGATCTTGTTAAATGTTGTTAACCCAATGTTTATAATATCAAATGAGATTTTAAATTATTATATTATCATGATATTATCATGTATGAATATCTCTTAATATGATATATATACATTAAATGTCTTTACAACGATAATCGTTACATATATGTCTCGTTTAAAAATCATTAAGTTAGTAGTCTTGTTTTTACATATGTAGTTCATTGTTAATATACTTAATGATATGTTTACTTATCATAGTATCATGTTAACTATATATATATCCATATATATGTCATCATATAGTTTTTACAAGTTTTAACGTTCGTGAATCACCGGTCAACTTGGGTGGTCAATTGTCTATATGAAACATATTTCAATTAATCAAGTCTTAACAAGTTTGATTGCTTAACATGTTGGAAACATTTAATCATGTAAATATCAATCTCAATTAATATATATAAACATGGAAAAATTCGGGTCACTACAGCAGACCCCTTATTTTTTGTATATAACATAATTAGCTAGATTTTCGTTGTACACAACTTATGTTTTACATTAAAATTTAAACGTTAATAACCCTAACAAAATCAAAGATACAATATGTTTCAAATCAGTAATTAAAATCAACATAATTTGAATATTCGTGTAATTTAATAGTAAAGTGTGGGAAGAGAGAAAATATTGTAATAATAAAGAGAAAAAAAAAGGAGTTTAAAAAAGATTTTAAATAAATAATATATATAAGAAAAGTGATCAAGAAAAATTAAAGAGTTATATAAATTTCGTAAGAAAGATTACATTAAAAAGAAATGGAAGTAGGAGGACTAATGCAAAAATAAAAAATATTAAAGAGTTTATTATGAAAGATTAAATAAAAATGAGGATTAAAGGTTAAGGTTGTATTATGAAAAGGTAAATAAAAATGAGGGTTAAAGGGGTAAAATATAAATAAATAAGTGAATGAAAAAGGGGTAGAGGGGATTTGAACCTAGACCCTTTGATCACCAAGAAACACATAAAGCAACTCGACCAACCTTTCAATTAATTGATAATTATGATATGTAATATTTAATATTGAAAATAAATGGGTTTAAAAAAAAAGGTTGAATATATATATATATATACAATATAATATGATACAAAAAATATATTTGGACGAGATAATTACACACAAAATATACACTACAACAATACTTTTTATTATCCATTAAAAATCAACAAACATAAAATTTCTCTATTTATACATATTTTCTAATCGGAGGAAAAAGTAACAACACCACTGCCGTCGACAAACCCAGCCCGGAAAAAGTCAATAGCACCGTTAAGACGAAAAACAGCCCGATACCAATCGGAACCCATATCGGACTAGTTACAATCACAATAGGTACAAAAAATACGAAACTCATAACGAAGGTAATAAAAGTGATGCCCGTGAGTATCAACAAGATTCCAGATGAGACAATCAAGGCCATAAACCCCATGAGTTGGGTTGATACCAGCAAGTGGACCCCCCGGATTCTACGGAAAGATTTTGTTCCATTGTTGCTGATGATGGTTGAAATTGTTGGTTGGTTTTTGAGGTGGTGTTGGCCGGTGATTTTGTAGCTATCGGCCATTTTTGAGGGTGGCTTTTGATGGATGGATTATTTGTGTTTTTTAAGATGATAATGGAAATAGATTAGAGTGACACGTTAACTGGTAAAATAAATTAAAAATGACAGGTGGTGTGTTGTGCGTAAATGAGCTATAAGATTTTGTTTGTTGATGTGTGAGTGCATTGGTATGTACCATGGTGTTTGGATTTATTATTATTTTATTTTTTTCAAAATACCCTTTAGGTTTTGGTTGTTACGTTCACTTTTTGTTGGTCACGATGTTTGTTAGTGTTGCTTGTATCTTTGGCTCGTCGCTTTTTTTTTTTTTTAAAGCAATTATATATATATATATATATATAAACAAGATACAAGATACAACAATTACGATGTTGAAGATGGGAGAAAACATCCACCAACATCATGAAAAGCAGTAGCCACCAGACATTATAAACAAGCTACTGCATTCGAATCACTATATGTCTATATATACATGGTAGCGAAAAACACAAATACTTATTCGCACATGTAAGAAGCTGAGTCCGTCACCCTGGATCCAGATTGTTGATACGAGGTTGGCCCAAGCTAGAAGGGTCGAGCAGCCATTGTAGCGACTCGGAGATCTTTCGTCTCGAACGATTATTAATCCACTCGTAGGTTTTGACTCGAATCTCGTTAATGACCTTTGCTGATGCCCATTCATCATTGCGGAACACTTTCAGACTTCTATTCTTCCATATGAGGTATGCCGTTACCCACTCGATCACTTGCCAAATTTTTTTTGAAGAACCCGATAATCCATGATAGCCAATACCCAAAAATGAATGACTGACATTGGCCGAAATAGGTGCATTTGCTCTCCACCATTTGTATATACCTTCCCACACTTCTCTAGCATACTTACATGAAATAAGAGCATGCTCCACAGATTCGATCGTATTATAACACATTGGACAAAGTAGGGTGTCGAGATCAATGCCCTTCTTGTCTAACTCAGATCTAACCGGAAGTCTTCCTCGCCTAGCTCTCCAAGCGAAAATACCAATTTTTTGTGGCACAAGATTGTTGCCAAGTCTTCCACGAAAATACCATTTTTTTATTGATGAGTCGTGAGCTCGCTTTATAGTTTATTGTTTAGTTGGACTTGTAAATTCTTTATTAGGACTTCAATTTTTTAAATGGAGAGGGGTAAGCCAACTAAAAGCTCAAATGTTTTTGATGAATTCGGTGAATTGTGTCATTTCGGCATTTTGAACGGGTCTTTTTTCCTAGGATTTTTCGGTTTCATTGCCGGGTTAGGCGAGTTCGAAGAATTGATAAGAACGGCTTCGACTTTTTCACTTTCTAATCCTTTCTTAAAATTATCAAGTCACAAACAAGGAGCCCGAAGGAGCATTAGACTCCTCGGCAATCGACTAGCAAACAATAGGACTTTTATCTGTATTCTGCTTCAAGCGTTTTGCAACCGATGCAAAATTGGATAATTCTTCCATATCATTAGGAACACTGAAAATGGATTCAACAAAACCAACACCCGAAGAGGAACATTTACTAAAGATACGATTGGACTCATCAACTTCAACATTAACGTCAACAAAAATAATGGAATTACCATCGATTATAAGGGCGGCTTCGGAAATCCCGCTAAACACGTCCTTAAAAAGTGCCCATGAAGACGAAGTCACGACAATCAGCGAGTCAGCCGCAATCGAAACAACGGGAATATTACTCTCGTTAACAACAACATCAACACATTTCACTAAAATATATTGATTCAAATTAGAAAGATCATTTGAAGGTTCGGTGAGAGTATTAGAATATGCAACAGAAAGGCCATGGACCAAATCGGATGGAGCAAAAGCTGAATAATCTTTCAATGCTTGATTTACCAAAACATATTGATCAATGTACATCTCCACCCAAATCGTAGAACAACCGGGATTCATCATTTGACTCGCAACAAGACCAAATCCAGGATTTATCCTGAAAACAACACACTCAGACAATAGTTCATCCATGAGGACCGAACGATTAATAGAAGCAATCAAACCGGATCAAATTCGTAACAAAACTCGAGCAGGAGGACTTCAAATCTGAAACCTCGTTATCCCGATTCAGGAAGGAGTTCAAACACAAGTTGCTTTTCACAATTATTTTCCAAGTTAACATTTGAAGCATGACTTTTTAATTTGATGAACGTGTGGGCAACACCAAGGAGTTTTAAATCAACAGAGGACCAAGCAACAGGGGCAGATCTACTATGTGATCCGTGGTTGTACGGGACGCTATTGAAATACGCGATGTAGTGGAAATTTTTTTGGGTTTGTTGTCATACCCCCAAATAGGGCCGGGGTAATATGACTTCACAATATCACAACACAAGTATGTATAAACGAGAACGACTCTATATGAGATGTTTTTAATATAAACCAATGTATTAAAACAGCGGAAAGAACTAAGTCATTACAATTGTATACTTTAATGTTCTAATGCAATAATATGAATGTATATATGCGGACTCCAAAAGCAGCAAAGTCCATATAGCAAATAACCTTTAGCAATCTTCAGCTGAGACAAAACATGCTTAAAGTGTCAACCAAAAATGGTTGAGTGAACAACATAGGTTTAATAATTATAACAAGTTTTTAGACCACAAGATTTAGTTTAGGGTTGACTGATATAAAATTAATCAATAGGATGAAGTGTGTTTATTAATATAATGAATATATTAACAGTGACCGATGAAGTTTGTTTATTAATATAACGAATATATTAACAGTGACCGATAAAGTTTGTTTATTAATATAACGAATATATTAACAGTGACCGATAAAGTTTGTTTATTAATATAACGAATATATTAACAGTGACCGATAAAGTTTGTTTATTAATATAATGAATATATTAACAGTGACCGATAAAGTTTGTTTATTAATATAACGAATATATTAACAGTGACCGTTATTGTCAACAGACAAAGTATGTTTACTAATATAACGAATTATATTAGCAGTGACCGTTATTGTCAACAGACAAAGTATGTTTACTAATATAACGAATTATATTAGCAGTGACCGTTATTGTTAACAAACAACATGTATATAGCTAACATTTGAGTACTTGTGTCTAATCATAAAAACAGTTTAAAAACAAGCATGTGTCTCACCCCAAAGTTTATAAAACAGTTAAGAAATAGTAAAAAGAGGGGCTATGAAGTTCACCTTAATAGCAGATAGATATTCCACGCAAGTTAAATGATCAGAGTGATGAACACGAAGATCTCAACCTAGAGATATTATGCTTGA
Organism: Rutidosis leptorrhynchoides; assembly: GCF_046630445.1. Classification (NCBI taxonomy): domain Eukaryota; kingdom Viridiplantae; phylum Streptophyta; class Magnoliopsida; order Asterales; family Asteraceae; genus Rutidosis; species Rutidosis leptorrhynchoides. The sequence continues at coordinate 422,107,918 of NC_092334.1, forward strand.
TTAGTTAATGTCTAATAGACATAAAGTTTGTTTATTAACATAGTAAACTATATTTCGAAAAAGTTATATTCATATGAGTGATAATATAATTAGTGTTCATTAAGTGTTACTATATAGGTATGTGTATAGGTTATACTAGTAATAGTATTATTAATCTTTAATTATTCAACTTTTATATATATCTCCCATTATGTGTTACATCTATAAATGTACTTCTATGTGATACATACATATACCTATATTCTTTATTATTATTATTCATGCATGTATTCATAACTATACAATATATTTATATATACATTAGATGTTACATATTGATAATGCTAAAAACGAACATATATTTCATAGCATTATTCCTCAAGAAAGACAAGCTTTTAGTTGCAATTGTTCTATTTACAAGTGATATTCGTTTAAATAATAAAAGGTGAAGACAAAAGACAGATTCGACGAATTGAAGACGCAAACGATCAAAAAGCTCAAAAGTACAAAAGACAATCAAAAAGGTTCCAATTATTGATAAGAAACGTCTCGAAATTACAAGAGTACAAGATTCAAAACGCAAAGTACAAAATATAAAATTGTACGCAAGGACGTTCGAAAATCCGGAACCGGGACCAGAGTCAACTCTTAACGCTCGACGCAACGGACTAAAAATTACAAGTTAACTATGTATATAAATATAATATAATATATAATTAATTATATTAATTATATATATATTATATATATATTATAAAACCGTCGGCAGAGAAAGACTCCAAGGGTGTGAGCTGTAAATTCATTCTCCGCGACTCGCAGAGTTTCAAGAGGTTTTCACCGCGAGTCGCGGAGCCCCAAAAATCGACTCTGGCTATAAAGCAAACCGAATTCTGATCATTTTTCATAATCTATTTCTCTCTTCTCTCATATATACGTAAAATATATATATATAATTTATATTTTAATTTTAATTTTAATTATAATTCTAATAATAAGGGTATGTTAGCGAATGTTGTAAGGGTGTAAGTCGAAATTCTGTCCGTGTAACGCTACGCTATTTTTAATCATTGTAAGTTATGTTCAACCTTTTTATATTAATGTCTCGTAGCTAAGTTATTATTATGCTTATTTAAAACGAAGTAATCATGATGTTGGGCTAATTACTAAAATTGGGTAATTGGGCTTTGTACCATAATTGGGGTTTGGACAAAAGAACGACACTTGTGGAAATTAGACTATGGGCTATTAATGGGCTTTATATTTGTTTAACTAAATGAAAGTTTGTTAATGTTAATATAAAGATTTACAATTGGGCGTCCCTATAAATTACCATATACACTCGATCGGACACGATGGGCGGGGTATTTATATGTACGAATAATCGTTCATTTAACCGGACACGGGAATGGATTAATAGCCACTAGAATAATTAAAACAGGGGTGAAATTACATTCAAGGGTAATTGGTGTAATTGTTAACAAAGTAGTAAAACCTTGGTTTACACGCAGTCGATAACCTGGTGTATTCATTAAACAAAGTATTAAAACCTTGTTACAATTCGAATCCCCAATTAGTTGGAATATTTAACTTCGGGTATAATAATAATTTGACGAGGACACTCGCACTTTATATTTATGACTGATGGACTGTTATGGACAAAAACCAGACGGACAGATTAAATAATCCAGGACAAAGGACAATTAACCCAGGGGCATAAAACTAAAATCAACACGTCAAACATCATGATTACGGAAGTTTAAATAAGCATAATTCTTTTATTTCATATTTAATTTCCTTTATTTTATATTTAATTGCACTTCTAATTATCGCACTTTTATTTATTGTTATTTAATCGCACTTTTAATTATCGTACTTTTTAATTATCGCAAGTTTATTTATCGCACTTTTATTATTCGCAATTTCATTATCGTTATTTACTTTACGCTTTAAATTAAGTCTTTTATTTATTAGGTTTTAACTGCGACTAAAGTTTTAAAATCGACAAACCGGTCATTAAACGGTAAAAACCCCCCTTTATAATAATAATATTACTTATATATATGTTTGTATTTTTATAAAAGTAAACTAATATAGCGTTGAGCTTTGTTTAAAGATTTCCCTGTGGAACGAACCGGACTTACTAAAAACTACACTCTTTACGATTAGGTACACTGCCTATAAGTGTTGTAGCAAGGTTTAAGTATATCCATTCTATAAATAAATAAATATCTTGTGTAAAATTGTATCGTATTTAATAGTTTTTCCTAGTAAAATATAAACTATTTTGTATACACCTCGCTTTGACATCAAGTATTTTTGGCGCCGCTGCCGGGGACACTCTTAAACGCCGGAAGCGCAACGCTAATAATAAAAAAAAAAATTTTTTTGTTTACTTTTATTAAAATTTGCTTTTGTAAAAATACGTTTTAAATATTCGAAAATATAAAAAGAAAAACAAAAATATAAGTATTTTTTTAGTATTTTTTTTAAATATTTAAGTTTTATAAGTTTCTTTATTCTTATTTTAATTTATAAAAATATAAGTTTTATTAAATATCTTTTATATATAGAAAAAACAGAAAACAGAAAATAAAAAAAAAAAATAAAGAAAAACGCGTAAAAATTTCAAACTGCTCCAGATCTGAAATTCTGAACCCCGCGACTCGCGGGGTTTGATGCAATAAATACCGCGACTCGTGGAGTTTACCTGACACACGGACAGAAGCCCTAATTCAGCATTAATTACGGTTTATTATTAATTATAATTATTATTTAACCCTAATTATTATTATTAGTTTTATTTTTACTTTTACTTTTTATTTAATTTATGTATTTAGTATTAATTAGTTTTATTAAATTGTAAAATTAGTAGTTTTATTAAATAAATAATATAAAAATAATATTTTTATAAAAATTGTACTTTTTACAACTTTTTGTATATTTTTATATTTTGTCCCTTTTTAATCGTTGTAGCATAATATTTGTATTTTTCTCTCATAATTAATTTTAAATTTAGTTTTTGCCATAGTTATTTTTACTCCTAGATTTTTAGGCTTTGCCGTAGAATTCCTTAAGTGCTTTTTCTTTAGACTAAGATTTAGGTGCTTTAGAATTTTGCGACACCTTTTTAAGTTTTAGTTTCTTTTTAAGTTATTTCCATTTGGGATTTAGTTTTTCCTGTAAGCTTTAATATTTTTAGACACCTTTTACTATGTATCAATTATCATTCCAATTAGTAATTTCAATTTGCGATTATAATTTTAAGTTAGTTATAGTAATAAGGTTAGGTTAGTCAAGTATTTTTAAGTTTTTATAAGTTTCTTTTATTTTTCCGTCACCTTTTATTTTTCAACCATTTTTTTTTCTTTTTCGACCTTTTGCGACGAACTCTTTTTCTCTCTTATTTCTCGCCATTCTAGTTTTTAGGACTTAGAATTTTTTCTACTTCTTATCTAAATTTCTTAAAATTACGAAAATTTATTTTAAGTGGTTAAATTAATAGACATCAAAATTTTCTGGTTCGTAGTAATAGTTGGATTTGTACGTGGACCGGGTTATTGGAGCCAAACAGTCCTCAATTATATTGAGACCAAACGAATCCTGCCCCTCTGCTGCATCTTTTGGCTATTCGAAACGTGGGCAAAATCAGAAAAGTCTATTGATTGGATAACTTATTATAATTTTTCTTTCCTTTTAAAAACTAATAGGATATTCAGTGAATGCACCGAGCAAGACGTTCACCACATTTTGTACGTTCACCACCTGTAACTAGATCAAGACATTTAGCAAATATAACCGCCGTTGATTTTTCTTTAGAATCGTCATCAAGTCGACCAAATCCTCAAACTCAAATTTCCGATAATCCAGTTTTTGAAACAAACCTCACAATTGAGAATCCGGAAAATATTCAGGAACGGTTCATAGATCCTGAACCATTAAACTTTCCTCCGGAACCACTAATCAATCAAACAGAGATTGTTGAGGAACGAACCATTAAAACAGAATCATCTAGTGATACCGATTCAACAAATTCAATTATGGAGAATCTGGAACCTTTAAGTATGGAAGACCGAATGAGAGCTAAACGCACTGGCCAAGGTCACGCAATTACTCATCCAGACATTAATGCGCCAGATTATGAAATCAAAGGACAAATTTTACACATGGTGACTAATCAATGCCAATTTAGTGGTGCGCCGAAGGAAGATCCAAATGAACATCTACGTACCTTTAATAGGATCTGCACACTATTTAAAATCAGAGAAGTGGAGGATGAACAGATATATCTCATGTTATTTCCCTGGACTTTAAAGGGAGAAGCCAAAGATTGGTTGGAATCGTTACCTGAAGGGGCGATCGATACATGGGACGTTTTAGTTGACAAATTTCTTAAACAATTCTTTCCTGCATCTAAAGCCGTAAGACTTCAAGCAGAAATTGTTACGTTCACACAGAAGCCAAATGAAACTCTATATGAGGCGTGGACAAGATATGGAAAGTTGTTAAGAGGATGTCCGCAACATGGTTTAGACACTTGTCAAATAGTACAAATATTCTACCAAGGATGCGACATCACTACAAGAAAAGACATAGATATAGCAGCTGGTGGTTCTATTATGAAGAAAACCGAAACTGATGCTTACAAAATTATTGATAATACTGCTTCCCACTCACATGAGTGGCACCAAGAAAAAGACATCATTAGATCATCTAAAGCAGCTAGAGCCGATTCTAGCCATGACTTAGATTCCATTTCCGCAAAGATAGATGCTGTGGAGAGACGAATGGAAAAGATGACTAAGGATATTCATTCAATACGAATTAGTTGTGAGCAGTGTGGAGGACCACATTTGACAAATGATTGTCTCAGTATTGAATTAACAATGGAACAAAGAGAGAATATTTCATACATAAACCAAAGGCCTGGAAATAATTATCAGAATAATTATCAACCGCCAAGACCGATTTACAATCAAAACCAGAATTATAACCGAAATATTCCATGCAACAACCAACAAGGTCCTAGCAATCAACAAGTATCCAATAATGCTTATAATCAGCAAAGACCTAATTTTCAAAACAAACCACCACAACAAACCGATGATAAAAAGCCGAATTTAGAAGATATGATGACGAAGCTAGTTGAAACTCAAACGCAGTTTTTCACATCTCAAAAACAAACAAATGAACAAAATGCTCAAGCATTTAGAAATCAACAAGCTTCTATTCAAAATCTGGAACAAGAAGTAAGTAACCTAGCAAGGTTAATAGGTGAAAGAAAACCGGGAAGTCTACCTAGTGATACAAATGCTAACCCCCGGAATGAAACAGCTAAAGCTATTACCACAAGAAGTGGTACAACACTTAAACCACCTGAAATACCTGTAACTTCTGATGAAAATATTCCTACTCCACAAGAACCACAACCTGATCAAGATAAGGAAAAAGAACCGGTAGTTGAGAAGGTTAATGAAGATAACACAGTTAAGGATAAACCTTATGTTAAACCATACCAACCACCACTTCCTTATCCGAGTAAAATGAAGAAAGAGAAACTTGAAGCCGAGCAATCCAAATTTTTGGATATGTTTAAACAGATAAATGTAAATCTTCCTTTCATTGATGTGATTTCAGGAATGCCAAGATATGCTAAATTCTTGAAAGATCTAATCTCAAATAGAAAGAAAATGGAAGAACTCTCGGCTGTTACTATGAATGCTAATTGTTCAGCAGTGCTGTTGAATAAGATACCAGAAAAACTATCTGATCCAGGAAGTTTCACAATTCCATGTTTTCTGGGTAGTCTTAGTTCAATAGAAGCATTGGCAGACTTAGGTGCTAGTATAAATCTAATGCCGTATTCACTATACGCTAAACTAGACCTTGGAGAATTGAAACCAACCAGAATAAGCATACAACTAGCCGATAGATCAATAAAATATCCTAGAGGGATAATGGAGAACATGCTAGTTAAAGTTGGTACTTTAGTATTTCCAGTAGATTTTGTTGTTTTGGACATGGAAGAAGATTCTCAAGTTCCTCTCATATTAGGAAGACCATTCTTAAACACGGCTAAAGCAATGATAGACGTGTTCGGTAAGAAACTGACCCTAAGTATAGAGGATGAGAGTGTTACCTTTTCAGTTGATAGAGCAATGCAACAACCACAATCTGCAGATGATACATGTTATTATATTCAAACTATAGATGCACATGCAGAATTATTAGAAGAATTTCCAGAATTACAAGGAACAGGAGAATGTTCTTTAGGAGAAGGTAATGAACCAATTGATGAAGCTGAAATGTTAGCTACACTTATAGCTAATGGATATGAACCAACAACAGAAGAAATTAAAATGCTAAAAGAAGAAGACAGATATCGATATAAATCATCGATAGAAGAACCTCCGAAATTAGAATTAAAGCCACTTCCAAACCATTTGGAATACGCTTATTTACATGGTGAATCTGAATTACCTGTAATAATATCGTCTTCTCTTACTGAAAATGAGAAATCACAACTCATTTCTGTGTTGAAAGCTCATAAACCAGCCATTGCATGGAAGATTCATGATATTAAAGGAATAAGTCCTTCGTATTGCACACATAAAATCCTTATGGAAGAAGGTCATAAAACGTATGTGCAACGCCAACGAAGACTAAATCCTAATATGCAAGATGTAGTTAAGAAAGAGATTATTAAACTGCTAGATGCAGGTTTGATATATCCAATTTCTGATAGCCCATGGGTAAGCCCAGTTCAATGCGTGCCTAAGAAAGGTGGCATGACTGTCATTACAAATGAGAAAAATGAGCTTATTCCTACTAGGACTGTAACAGGATGGCGTGTATGTATTGATTATAGAAAATTAAATGACGCCACCAGAAAAGATCACTTTCCCTTACCTTTCATTGATCAAATGTTGGAAAGATTAGCCGGAAATAGTTACTATTGTTTTCTAGATGGATTTTCCGGATATTTTCAAATTCCAATAGCACCTGAAGATCAAGAGAAAACCACTTTCACGTGCCCTTATGGTACTTTTGCTTACAAACGCATGCCATTTGGACTTTGTAACGCCCCTGCAACCTTTCAAAGGTGTATGATGGCGATTTTTCACGACATGATAGAAGAATGCATGGAAGTATTCATGGATGACTTTTCAGTCTTCGGTGATACATTTAAATCATGTCTAGTTAATCTGGAACGAATGCTAATTAGATGCGAAAAATCAAATCTAGTACTTAATTGGGAGAAATGCCATTTCATGGTTAAAGAAGGCATCGTTCTTGGACATAAAATTTCAAAAGAAGGAATTGAAGTGGATAGAGCTAAAGTAGATGTAATTGCTAAACTTCCACATCCCACAAATGTTAGAGGAGTTAGGAGTTTTCTAGGGCATGCCGGTTTTTACCGACGTTTCATAAAAGATTTTTCTAAAATTGCCACTCCTATGAATAAACTCCTAGAAAAGGATGCGCCATTCATCTTTTCAGATGAGTGTATCAAATCTTTTAATATTCTTAAAGAAAAACTCACTAATGCACCGATCATGATAACACCAAATTGGAATCTACCATTTGAACTAATGTGCGATGCAAGTGATTTTGCAATGGGAGCCGTTTTAGGACAAAGGATTGAAAAACGATTTCAACCTATATATTATGCTAGTAAGACATTACAAGGAGCACAAACAAAGTATACAACTACTGAAAAAGAACTCCTTGCTATTGTCTTTGCTTTTGACAAATTTCGATCATATCTCGTTCTAGCAAAAACGGTGGTCTATACCGACCATTCTGCTCTTAGATACCTATTTTCAAAACAAGATGCTAAACCAAGATTAATCCGTTGGATCTTACTCTTACAAGAGTTTGATATTGAAATCCGAGATAAAAGAGGAGCAGAAAATCTCGCCGCTGATCATCTTTCTCGTCTTGAAAATCCCGAATTAGAAGTTCTGAATGAATCAGCCATACAAGACAACTTTCCTGATGAATATCTATTGAAGATAGATTATAAAGAAATTCCATGATTTGCAGACTATGCAAACTACTTAGTTTGTGGATTCCTTGAAAAAGGATTATCGTACCAAAGACGAAAGAAATTCTTCAGTGATATAAAACACTATTTCTGGGAAGATCCACACCTGTTTAAAAGTTGTCCCGATGGAATAATACGCCGATGTGTATTTGGAGATGAAGCTAGTAAAATTTTAAACCATTGTCACACAGGACCAACAGGAGGGCATTATGGGCCTCAACTAACAGCAAGAAAAGTTTATGAAGCTGGATTCTATTGGCCTACAATTTACAAAGACGCACACCTTCTTTGCAAATCCTGTGATGCATGTCAAAGGGCCGGAAAAATAAGTCAACGTGATGAAATGCCACAAAATGTCATCCAAGTATGTGAAGTATTTGACATTTGGGGTATTGACTTTATGGGTCCATTTCCAAAATCTCATAATAATCTATATATACTCGTAGCCATTGATTATGTATCTAAATGGGCGGAAGCACAAGCTCTCCCAACTAACGATGCACGAGTTGTAGTCAACTTTTTAAAACGTCTTTTTGCAAGGTTTGGAACACCGAAAGCTTTAATAAGTGATCGGGGTACTCATTTCTGTAATAATCAACTTGAGAAAGTTCTTAAAAGATATGGAGTAACTCATAAAATCTCCACCGCATATCATCCACAAACAAGTGGACAAGTTGAAAATACCAACCGAGCTTTAAAACGTATTCTAGAGAAAACCGTAGGATCAAATCCGAAGGAATGGTCCATTAAATTGGAGGATGCACTCTGGGCTTTTAGAACAGCCTACAAAACTCCAATTGGAACCACACCTTTTAGACTTGTTTATGGAAAAGCATGTCATCTTCCAGTAGAAATTGAACACAAAGCATTTTGGGCTTTGAAGACATGTAATCTTGATTTACATGAAGCCGGACGTCTACGATTAAGTCAACTAAATGAATTAGATGAATTAAGACATGAAGCATACGAAAATTCGTTAATCTATAAAGAAAGAACGAAGAAATGGCATGATAAAAGAATCAGAAGTTCAAAAGAATTTAAAGAAGGAGACAGAGTTCTTCTTTTCAATTCACGATTCAAGCTATTTCCTGGAAAATTGAAATCAAGATGGTCTGGACCATTCATAGTAAAAAGAGTTTTCCCATACGGAACGATAGAATTGATAAATTCAAATGGGATTGAATTTAAAGTTAATGGTCACAGAGTTAAACATTACATACATGGTCCGATGGAAGTCGACAACGAAGTTAATCACAATTTCGACACCACAGCTAACTAAGTGTGGGGAGAATCAAGTCTTTAAAGGATAATATGTATTTCTGTTAGAGTTAGATTGTCTGTTTTCGTGTAGTTCTCGAAAATGGAACCCGAATGGTCTTTCCCTAGCAGACCCTAAAGAACTAGTCTTCTCCCCCCATTCTGAATTTTTATTTTTTTTTAGGTTTTTACAAAATGAAGACTGCCTGTGAACTAAACCATGGTCTAATGCTACACGCTTTGATCACTAAACGTAATAATGACATACTTCCGAGTGAAATAATATCAGTAATCAGAGAAAGAATGGACGGAGTTAGAAAAGAATCCAGATGCGAAGATAATAAGTTACAATTTGGTAAAGGAAAATCAAAATCCGCAGCGAAAAGAAGAGCACGACACCTAGAACGATGTCACAAATGCGGAAAATGGTCACATGGAGGTAAATGTTCAAATAATCAAACCTATTCAAATACCGAATTTGTTACTTTATGTAGAGACGGACCGTTCATATGTTTAGAAGAAAAGACACTGAATGCTCGAGGTTACGCCTATGTAGCCATGGAAAACCAATTAAACCGACTATCTTATGAATGGGATAGATCATATAACTAAGAAATCTATTTCACAAGTATGTCTGTACAGTTTTTATTTTTATTTTTATTTTTAACCTTTTGATAATAAACGCTAATTTGTTCGCTAAAAAGTATTAAATTGGTATTGAATAAAATTAGGTTTGGCGACCGAAATTATTGATATCATTCAAAAATTTATTACATCACTGCGAAATTTAACGTTTATTCTTAAGGTATAAATATCTTTAATCAATCAAACCAAAATATTTCAAAAATTCGTCATAAGTTAAATTAGGTCTTGGAACCGAAATTACTTTACCGAAAAGAGGGGCGCATATTTTTGATAATATTTGATTGATTAAAGTGGGATAAAAAAAAAAGATTTTTAATTTTATTTTTACCATATGTTTAAAAATTAATATTTAAATCTTAAATTAATATTGTAAACTTTGTAAAAACAATATATTTAAAATTGTAAATATTTGAAAAATTAATATAAGTTTGGTGTGAATTTATAATATGAATTTTTAAATTAAGATTGGTGTGAATTTTTTTTATTTTTAAAATATGAATTTTTAATTTTATGCATTTCAAATTTTAAGTTTGGTGTGAATTTTTAATTTTTAATTTTTAATTTTGAATTTTATATTTAAGTTGTGTGAATTTAAAAACAAAAATTTACTTTATCTCATTAAGTTAAGAATATGATTTTTAAAATTCGTCGTAAGTTGAAGACTAGGTCTTTGAACCGAAATTGCTTTACCCGAGGGAGGGACGAGAACTTTTATTATCATTATTTTTAATCTTATTGAATTAGAGTATGCCAAAAATATTGAAAAAACCCAAAAATCTTAGCTTTTAAAACAATCGCTACAAAAAGACAAATTTTAAAATTTTGTCGAAGGACGGACTAGGACATCGATCCGAAACGACCTCGTCCTAAATAACAAGGGAAACAAAATTTTAAAATTAATTTCTTAATTGTTTTCAAAAGTTAATGATTAAAAAAAAAAAAAAAAAAAAAAAAAAAAAACAAACTCCGCGAGTCGCGGAGTTTGAAGAGTATTTCACCGCGACTCGCGGAGGGACCAAAACCCAGAAAAAAAAATAAAACGTAAAAACAGATCAGTTTACTCCCCACAAAAACACACTGCGAAGAACACAGCGAAAAAACCCCGAAAATACACGAAAAACACCCCCAAAAATCCCAATTTTTAACCGTTAATCACCAAATTTTTTGCTAAAATCATGTTGAGAAGGATGCTATCTAAGAATTACTCAAGAAAAACGGTAAATTTCTACACCTAAACACCATTTAATTCGAAATTTGATGTTCTTGAGCAATTTTATCCCCAATTTGATTTTGATGCTTTTTAGTGTAATTAGGCTTAAATTGTTTATGTATTATGCTTGTATAACCTAGATTGATGCTGTTTAACATGATTAGAAGCCTTAAACTTCAAATTTTGAGTAATCTAGGGTTTGTGTTCTTGAGCAAATTTGGGGCTTTTTGATATAAACAGGTTATGGCCGATTTTTGTCATGAATTGTTGCTAAATTGAGTAGTGTAACATGTCTAGGTAGTTAAATGATCCAAACTTTGAGCCTAAACATGATTTTGAGAATTAAAGTGGACTTTTTCAAGTCTAAAATTCATGAACTTGATTTTTGAAAGATAATGCCATTTGAGACTTGTTTAATTGCTAGTAATGATTATTTTGACATGTTATTTGAGTTGAATGCTTATGAACTTGGCGAACATTTTCGTATATGCTTATTTGAAAAGGTGTAGATTTGATGAAAATATGAAAATGAGCTTAAGTTTGATATAAATTGATAATGTCATTGTAATTATTTTAATTGATGATTTTGCTGACACTAATGCATATTTGGATGCACAAAAATTGTGTTTGATGTGTTTTGCAGAATGAAAGGGGTGAATCTTCATCCCAAGCCCGCAATGCTCCTGCTGAGAATTTGGAACAACAGGAGGTGGATAACTACTACAAGCAGGATATACCTCATCTAGTCATGACCTTTTCTGATATGCACTTGGAAGAGTTGCACCCGAGCCTGAGATTTGACAGACTTTAGATAGATTATCCAAAATATCAAAGGGGTTTGCATACTCTTCATTCTAAGGTTGTTGAGGTATCGAGGGTCATAGAATGGGGACCCTTAGAAGCTGTAGAATTGGCCGGGCCAATTAGGGAATTACTTGTACAGAGGTATGGTAATTCTTCTTTTAATGACTGGATATGTTTATTCACCATACGTAGACCTGTATATAAAGTATGGTGTGAAGAATTGTTATGTAGTATAGAGTTGAATGATCGGGTAGCTAGTTTAACCGATCGTTCTTTTATTAGATTTTTGTTAGGCGGTTCGATGCGCCACATGTCTTTACTGGACATGGCTCAGGCTTTACGTATATATACGCCTGAGGAGTTAGCGTCTGCCGATTGTAGAGGATTGATACTAAACGGTAGAAAGATAGATGAGAATTTTGATACACACGGTGTGTGGAGTCAAATGACAAGCCATCACCGTTTCAAAGGGGGAAATTACTCTTATTTGGATATAGATAGAGCCGAATTAAGAGTGATACATAGGTTTTTAGCTAATTCGATTACACAAAGGGGTAAGAACAAGGAAAAAGTAAATGAACAAGATTTGTTTTACCATATGTGTATTCGAGACCCACAAAGCGCTGTAAGTATACCATATTGTGTGGGTTATTATTTATCAGCTATGGTTCGGGGGATGCGACCACATAGCATAATAGGAGGTGGTATTTTTATTACTTTGATTGGTGAATATCTCGGTGTGGATATAAGTCGGGGGGGATTATTACTAGAAGAGCCGGAACCCCGCGATACTATAGGTTTAAATGTATACCATGGTGCGAAAGTTTTGAAGAGGCGAAATAACGCCGCAGTACGATACCATGGTAGACATCCACAGGTGGAGAGAAACCAACAACAAGGTAATGTAGGAGGGGGGAATGAGATGCAAGAAATGCATAGGTTTATAGCTTCTCAGGAATACGAAAATGCTAGACAGAGAGCATTTGAAGATTGGCAAGTTCATCAGAACCAGATCATAGCTCATTACCAACATATAGGTAGAAACTATATTCCTACACCGAAACCCATCTTCCCTCCTTGGTCTATAGAGATGCAGCCACCGTATCCTACGTATGACCCTGCCGAAGCATTCTATAGCACTTATGGTTATGCATGGAACCCCTATTGGTACCAATATCATCCTTAGTTTAATTATTATTTTTTATTTTATTTTGTAATTTGTAATTATTGATACGTTTAATACTTTTGTTAATATTGTAATCATTTTTATAATTATCTAACTTTTATTCTCAGATTTTAATAATTTTTGAATGTGGGGTAATATACCAAACTTCAAAAATATGTATATATGTTTGCAGTTTATCTTATGTACACAACAGGGTAAAACAACGCATTTTCAAAGACTGGCATTAAGTTCAGCAAAAGCAACTAATTTTGACGACAAGATGCAAAATATATGTGAAATAACAACAAGACGGAATGAACAAATGATGTGCACCATTTATCATTCAGCAAACAAACACCAATATAATTGGAAACTTTGGTAAAAATTTAATCATTTTCACACTAATCACCCTCAATAATTTAAATTGTTACTGATTTCTTGCAAATAAGGGCATTGCAAGATCTTAAGTGTGGGAAGGGGTTAAATTCTTTCGGATTTTAAAATTTTTATCTTAAACACTTGGTTACCATTAAAAATACTAGTAAAGCAGTAGTTGTATTAGAATCTAGTGCTCTCTGATAAAAAAGAACAGCCCTAGTCTTATATACTGACTACCCAATTCTAGTAAAAATTTTTAAAATTTTCAATTAAATGAATTCAAAATCATGTTTATACATATTTATGAACGATAAAACTAGGTTTTAATACCGAAATTATTGTTACCTCGGAAAGGACATAAATTGAGAAACAAACTAAAATGTTAAAATTCATTTAAAATGGAATAGAGGACGATAAAAAGGAAAATAAAAGCCAAGTGTGGGAAAATTTACCAAGATATTTTAAACATATGTCACATATATCTGTAACAAATAACTGAAAATACTTTTGCTTTGAACTAAACTAAACTGTTTTACCCAATGAAAGAAAAGAAGAGATGGATCTACACGATGAATCAATTCCATCATTAAAAGGAAGTAAAGTCTTCCGAAAAAGAAACGCGCTTCTTGATTTAGGTCATGAAGTTGTCGTCCAGACCAGCTGTAGGTTGACGAAAAATCTAGAAAAGTCATCACTAAAATCAGCAGGAAATCCACGGACCTCAGCATTAAACAGGGTCGCCAAGTGGTCGGATTTATCCTAACCATGAGAAGGATTTATCTCGTACAATGGGGGGGCACCATGCAAATTAGCTGGATAAGACTAATGAATCAGATCCCCAGAAAGGATAATCTCCTTAAAGATTAAAAATCAGCTTTTAAGACTGATATTACTCAATCCTAGAGATTGACCTTAAAGATTGAGAATTCAAACTCATGGAATTCAATGATATCTAAACTCAAGCTTGAACGAGAAAATATTTTGATCAAAATTATAAACCGATTTGTTTTCTGAAAACCCTATTTTCAATGCGTTCATTACCATTGAACGTAAAATCCTAGGAATTCACCTGGAATTCATTAGGTCGCCTGAACTAAATCGGGTGTCAACCGTAAGAACGGTGGTTGCATAGCATGGTCAAAGACAGGACCTTGTGCCATACCGAAAAATTATGAGGGTGAGCTTTACTATTGCTCCTACCAAGGATAGTAATTGCGTCCGACACGTTACAGACCATAATTAAAAGCATGTCAGGGGACATTGCCTTAACAGTTGCTTGTTCAACGCTTTCCTTTACAACCGGACGGTAGTTTATCGAAAGGTAATATACGGGACAAGTAAACTGGACGTGTTGCTTTCCAAATACAAGGTTAGCAAGTGGGTGACACAAAACCGCAAGTTTTGAGCTAAAATTTTCAAATCTGAAACCCACCAAACCCACAAAAATATTTTGCAAACACCGGTAAAGGGTTATCCCGGAAAATTTATCTAGGGTAAAAACTAGATTTAATTTTCAAAAGATCAAATGTTTTCATAAAGATCCAATTACCTTAATGGATCTAAATTTTTATAGTCATGTGGGACTGTAAACCATATCGTTACTACCATTGTTTATACCGCCGTATAGAAATCACTGATGTACAAAGTGTGAAGAATAAAGAAGTGATTCTAGTATTTCAAGACAATATTGCTTGAGGACAAGCAACGCTCAAGTGTGGGAATATTTGATAATGCTAAAAACGAACATATATTTCATAGCATTATTCCTCAAGAAAGACAAGCTTTTAGTTGCAATTGTTCTATTTACAAGTGATATTCGTTTAAATAATAAAAGGTGAAGACAAAAGACAGATTCGACGAATTGAAGACGCAAACGACCAAAAAGCTCAAAAGTACAAAAGACAATAAAAAAGGTTCCAATTATTGATAAGAAACGTCTCGAAATTACAAGAGTACAAGATTCAAAACGCAAAGTACAAAATATAAAATTGAACGCAAGGACGTTCGAAAATCCGGAACCGGGACCAGAGTCAACTCTTAACGCTCGACGCAACGGACTAAAAATTACAAGTTAACTATGTATATAAATATAATATAATATATAATTAATTATATTAATTATATATATATTATATATATATTATAAAACCGTCGGCAGAGAAAGACTCCAAGGGTGTGAGCTGTAAATTCATTCTCCGCGACTCGCGGAGTTTGAAGAGGTTTTCACCGCGAGTCGCGGAGCCCCAAAAATCGACTCTGGCTATAAAGCAAACCGAATTCTGATCATTTTTCATAATCTATTTCTCTCTTCTCTCATATATACGTAAAATATATATATATAATTTATATTTTAATTTTAATTTTAATTATAATTCTAATAATAAGGGTATGTTAGCGAATGTTGTAAGGGTGTAAGTCGAAATTCTGTCCGTGTAACGCTACGCTATTTTTAATCATTGTAAGTTATGTTCAACCTTTTTATATTAATGTCTCGTAGCTAAGTTATTATTATGCTTATTTAAAACGAAGTAATCATGATGTTGGGCTAATTACTAAAATTGGGTAATTGGGCTTTGTACCATAATTGGGGTTTGGACAAAAGAACGACACTTGTGGAAATTAGACTATGGGCTATTAATGGGCTTTATATTTGTTTAACTAAATGAAAGTTTGTTAATGTTAATATAAAGATTTACAATTGGGCGTCCCTATAAATTACCATATACACTCGATCGGACACGATGGGCGGGGTATTTATATGTACGAATAATCGTTCATTTAACCGGACACGGGAATGGATTAATAGCCACTAGAATAATTAAAACAGGGGTGAAATTACATTCAAGGGTAATTGGTGTAATTGTTAACAAAGTAGTAAAATCTTGGTTTACACGCAGTCGATAACCTGGTGTATTCATTAAACAAAGTATTAAAACCTTGTTACAATTCGAATCCTCAATTAGTTGGAATATTTAACTTCAGGTATAATAATAATTTGACGAGGACACTCGCACTTTATATTTATGACTGATGGACTGTTATGGACAAAAACCAGATGGACAGATTAAATAATCCAGGACAAAGGACAATTAACCCAGGGGCATAAAACTAAAATCAACACGTCAAACATCATGATTACGGAAGTTTAAATAAGCATAATTCTTTTATTTCATATTTAATTTCCTTTATTTTATATTTAATTGCACTTCTAATTATCGCACTTTTATTTATTGTTATTTAATCGCACTTTTAATTATCGTACTTTTTAATTATCGCAAGTTTATTTATCGCACTTTTATTATTCGCAATTTCATTATCGTTATTTACTTTACGCTTTAAATTAAGTCTTTTATTTATTAGGTTTTAACTGCGACTAAAGTTTTAAAATCGACAAACCGGTCATTAAACGGTAAAAACCCCCCTTTATAATAATAATATTACTTATATATATGTTTGTATTTTTATAAAAGTAAACTAATATAGCGTTGAGCTTTATTTAAAGATTTCCCTGTGGAACGAACCGGACTTACTAAAAACTACACTACTTTACGATTAGGTACACTGCCTATAAGTGTTGTAGCAAGGTTTAAGTATATCCATTCTATAAATAAATAAATATCTTGTGTAAAATTGTATCGTATTTAATAGTTTTTCCTAGTAAAATATAAACTATTTTGTATACACCTCGCTTTGACATCACATATAGATAGGTGTAAGATGATACATATATATATACTCATTACTTTTTTTTATTATTATGTTTACTAACTTATGTATCTTACATAATGCACATTCATACATACATTCACACGTACATATACATACTTATATACACATACATATACACGTATGCATATATTTACATATACACACACACATATACATACAGTGTATACATGCACATATGTACGTATGCATGCATGCATGCACGTACACCATGATCATAACTATGTTACGAAACCATAATTATAACCTAATTCTTTTGATCACAATCTTTATAACTTAACATAAAATCATAGGTTTTTAACTTAATAACTAGTAGTCTTTCTAGCCAATATCAATTTATAATCTCTAACTATCTTTTCTAACTAATTAACCACCTTTCACATAAAATCATAACCATTATTATTATTACTAACCAACTTTAATTATCCTACTTAACCTTTTAATCACAACATCAATAACCATATTCCTACATAAAATCATACTATCTATTAACAACTAGTTATATTACTTGATCGATCCTTAGCCTTTTACAATATCATAAGTCTTTATCTACTTATTAATCAAACACTAATCTTCTTTTTAACAATATTAACTCATATTCATAATCTACTTTAATCTTTTTCACCTACATAAAATAATAAACCTCATATTTAGATTAACCATATTATTAACATAACCCTTACAATTTAACCTACTTATCTCATTATCATAACATCTTTAACATAAAATCATAATCATTCATCTTTTATTAACTAGCTTGTTGTTAACCAATAACCCTAATCATTATCCTTTTAATCCTGATCATCTCCATAACATTCATAAATCTTTATTAACTTATTATAATACTTGATCAACATCACTTCATACTCATAATCCTTATTCATACTCACTAGTTATCTCATAAAATCATAAACTACTTCCATAATTTATTCATATTGCTAATCATAATTCATACTTAATATAATACTTATATGAATAACTTAAAAGTAGTAAATTTAAATGTATGATTAAGATAGGGTTTATTAGTTATACCTTAGGGTTTAAGATAAAGGATTGGTGATGATAATGGTGTGTACAGAAACAGAAAGCAAGCAGCAGCAACAGCAGGTAAGTCACGACCCAATAGGAAGCTGTTTGGGTCCTTTATGATCACGACAGAAACCAGAAGAAAACCAACGAAAATGCAGCAACAAATCCATCAAACTAAAGGGTTTTTCTTGGGTCCTTTTGTTCGACAGAAATAGCAGAAAATAGCAGCAACAATGGTTCGCTAATGGGACTGTTGGATCACGATTGAAACAGCACAGATGCAGCAGCAATGGATCACTTTTAGAGCCTGGTTTGAGATCGCAAACAAGCAGATACAAGCTGCAGGATAGGACGGTTTATGGGCTGAACAGGAGGGTTTTGTAGCAAGAACACAGCAGGTTTGTGAGGATATTTGTCGACAACAGGAGAGGGTTTTTGGGTTGTGCAGTTCGACTGAAACAAGGCTGCAGGATGTGCAGTTTTAGTCGACAGAAAAATAGAAGAGGGAAACAGGAACTAGTCGACAATGGCAGGTTTATTTTGTGTAGATTATTATGGAATACATGATGCCTTTTATAGTTGTAGGAGGTTTCCTAGTTGCAATCAAATACTTGGAGATTAAGGATCCTAATTATAGATTAACTAGGATATGGAAACTTAGTGTTCAAGTTGCTAATCTCTTGTTAATCCCTATAATTGATATACGTGAATGATACATATGATCTTATTTCTTTTTTTTTATACGGCTTATTTATTTATTTATTTATGTATTTTATTTTTATTTTTCGACATTTATTAATTGATTTATGTATTTAATATTTTTATTATTATTATTATTATTATTATTATTATTATTATTATTATTATTATTATTATTATTATTATTGAAATTACATTTACTAAAAACATTTAGTTTAATTATTAGTCCCTAACCTTAATAAATTTTTATTTGGTTCCAATTAGGTTACTAGTTTTTAATAGTTATAAGTTGTCACATTTAATATTAATACACATAGTTTATATTATTTATTAAGTACTAGGGTTAGGGTTCATTATTTAATATTTAATGGTATTTGGGTTTTATATCATATTAGGGTTTTTAATAATAATTACGATCATTTAATGAAAGTATAAATGTTCGTTTGTCGAAATGGATAACAACCCTAATGATGATGCACAGAATATGGCATTGAAACCCTAAGGACAACTTGGTGAATTCGGAAGGGAAAAATGAGGGTTGTTATAGTACCTCCCCGTTAATTTAAACTTCGTCCCGAAGTTTCAGGAAGACTTCTCGAATGCATCAGCGAGTGAGAATAGATGTGGGTAGTTCCGTTTCATCTGGTCTTCACGTTCCCAGGTATACTCGGGGCCTCTTCGTGAATTCCAACAGATCTTAACAACAGAAGTAACACTTTGTTTCGAACGTTTAACCTCACAATCCAGAATTTCTATAGGTTTTTCGATGAAGTACAATTAATGCGAAGATCATTCAAGGGAATAACGAGTATGTTGTCATCAAGACACTTTTTAAGATTCGAGATGGGAAATGGATGAACTTTAATTAATAGGAAGTGCTGACTAAAAATTTGCATTCGGTCAACGTTTTGTTAAAGCAAAGTTTACACTTGATTACAGTGGGGACCTACTTGAATGAGAGTTGATATTGTATGAAGTTTCAGCTAAAAGAGCCTTGGTGATTAGAATATCTAGTCTTATGGACTTCCTCCATGACTAGTCCTTGAAAATTTCTGATTAATGGTGATTTTTATTGGATCGACATGTATTCCTTCACTATTAACTACATGTCCAAGGAATTGTACGATTCATAGCCAAAGTTCACACTTGGAAAAACTTGGCATACAGTTGTTCCTTCTTTAAGAGCTCTAGATTCAATCACAGATGTTACTCATGCTCTTTTCTCGCTCTTGGAATAGATTAAGATGTCATCAATGAAAACGATCACGAATTGGTCAAGGATGGGTTTGCATACATGGTTCATAAGATCCATGAATATAGCAGGAGCATGGGTTAAGCCAAAAGACATGACAAGGAACTTATAGTGTCTATAACGAGTTAGGAAAGTAGTCTTAGAAACATTGGTTTCCTTGACTCTCAATTGATGATAACCCGACCTAAGATCAAGTTTCGAATAGATACTTGACCCTTGCAGTTGGTCAAACAGGTCATCAATAAGCGGGAATGGATAATGATTCTTGATGGTTAGTTTGTTGAGTTCTCGGCAACTAATACACATTCTCAACGTGCCACCTTTCTTAATGAAAAGAACGGGTGCTCCTCACGGAGGCAAGCTAAGACGAATGAAACCTTTCTCCAAAAGCTCTTGGAGTTGGCTGGATGATTCCTTCAGTTCGGGTGGAGCTAATCGGTATGATATCCATGCAATAGGTATAGCACCGGGCGTGGATAATTGATAAGTAGAAGATATACAATATCTAGGGTTGATATTTTTAGTTGACAATATAGTGATAAGGAGTATGTAATGGTACACAGTGGTCCTAAGGTTGATCAAATCTTATTCCCATCATGATCCATTAGGATTTCTGTAGGACTTATCATAATATAATGACGTTGATCAAGTGTCATTATATTATTCTAAATCATACTTTTATCACTCCATAATGTTACTACTATGTCATCCACTCAATATTCATCTTCATCGAGGTGAATGATTCAATGGAAAATGAAAGAAAAGAAAATAACATCATTCATTAAAAGGAAATAACTAGAGTATTTGATAATGCTAAAAACGAACATATATTTCATAGCATTATTCCTCAAGAAAGACAAGCTTTTAGTTGCAATTGTTCTATTTAAAAGTGATATTCGTTTAAATAATAAAAGGTGAAGACAAAAGACAGATTCGACGAATTGAAGACGCAAACGACCAAAAAACTCAAAAGTACAAAAGACAATCAAAGAGGTTCCAATTATTGATAAGAAACGTCTCGAAATTACAAGAGTACAAGATTCAAAACGCAAAGTACAAAATATAAAATTGTACGCAAGGACGTTCGAAAATTCGGAACCGGGACCAGAGTCAACTCTCAACGATCGACGCAACGGACTAAAAATTACAAGTTAACTATGTATATAAATATAATATAATATATAATTAATTATATTAATTATATATATATTATATATATATATTATAAACCGTCGGCAAGAAAGACTCCAAAAGGGACTGAGCTGTAATTTCAAACTCCGCGACTCGCGGAGTTTGAAGGCAAAAATGCCGCGAGTCGCGGAGCCCTAAAAGTCGAAAATCCCTATAAAAGCAAACGAATTCTGATCGCAAAAATTACCAAAAATCCATCCATCTCTCTATCTATATCGTATATATTTATATTTATATTTTAATTTTAATTTTAATTTTAATCCTAATAATAAGGGTATGTTAGCGAATGTTGTAAGGGTGTAAGTCGAAATTCTGTCCGTGTAACGCTACGCTATTTTTAATCATTGTAAGTTATGTTCAACCTTTTTATATTAATGTCTCGTAGCTAAGTTATTATTATGCTTATTTAATCCAAAGTAATCATGATGTTGGGCTAATTACTAAAATTGGGTAATTGGGCTTTGTACCATAATTGGGGTTTGGACAAAAGAACGACACTTGTGGAAATTAGACTATGGGCTATTAATGGGTTATATATTAACTAAACAATACCTTGTTAATTTAATATACAAACTTATAATTTGACGTATTTATATATAACCACATACGCTTGACTGGGTACGGTGGGCGGGATATCTATAAATACCAATAATTATTCATTTTACCGGATACAGAACTGGATTAATAGTTAATAAACTTGTTGAAATAGGGGTGAATTACATTCAAGGGTAATTGGTGTAATTGTTAACAAAATAGTAAAACCTTGGTTTACACGCAGTCGATAACCTGGTGTATTCATTAAACAAAGTATTAAAACCTTGTTACAATTCGAATCCCCAATTAGTTGGAATATTTGACTTCGGGAATAAGAATAATTTGACGAAGGCTTTCGCTCTTTATATTTATGACTGATGGACTATTATGGACAAATCCGTATGGACATATTAAATAATCCAGGACAAAGGACAATTAACCCATGGGCATAAAACTAAAATCAACACGTCAAACATCATGATTACGGAAGTTTAAATAAGCATAATTCTTTTATTTCATATTTAATTTCCTTTATTTTATATTTAATTGCACTTCTAATTATCGCACTTTTATTTATTGTTATTTAATCGCACTTTTAATTATCGTACTTTTTAATTATCGCAATTTTATTTTATCGCACTTTTATTTATTGCAATTTCATTATCGTTATTTATTTTACGCTTTAAATTAAGTCTTTTATTTATTTAATATTTTACATTAGGTTTTAACTGCGACTAAAGTTTTAAAATCGACAAACCGGTCATTAAACGGTAAAAACCCCCCTTTATAATAATAATATTACTTATATATATATATTTGTATTTCTATAAAAGTAAACTAATATAGCGTTAAGCTTTGTTTAAAAAGATTCCCTGTGGAACGAACCGGACTTACTAAAAACTACACTACTGTACGATTAGGTACACTGCCTATAAGTGTTGTAGCAAGGTTTAAGTATATCCGTTCTCTAAATAAATAAATATCTTGTGTAAAATTGTATCGTATTTAATAGTATTTCCTTGTAAACTTTAATAGTATTTTATACCCCTTAGCTTTCACATCATGTATTTTTGGCGCCGCTGCCGGGGAGTCTCTTAAAAGCCGGAAGCGCAACGCTAATATAAAAATTTTTTTTATGTATTTTTAAGATTTTGTTAAATATTTAAGTTTTATAAAGTTTCTTTATTTTTATTTTATAAAAACATAAGTTTTATTTAAGTATTTTGTTTTTATTTAAAAACATAAAAAAAAAATATATATATATATAAATCTAGTTTTAAGCATTTTATTTATTAAAATTATAAAGTAGTTCTATTATATTTAAGTTTTTAAAATATAAGTTTTTATTATACACATATATTTTTTTACATAAACAGAAAAATTAAAAACAGAAAAAAAAAAATTAAAAAAGAAAAAAACGCGTCAAATTCAAACTGTACCAGAGTTGAATTTTTGAACCCCGCGACTCGCGGGGTTTGATGCATTAAATACCGCAACTCGCGGAGAAAACCTGACACGCGACAGAAGCCCTAATCAGGCATTAATCACGGTGTAATTATTATTATTATTATTATTATTATTTAATTAAAAACCCTAAATAGGTTTTATTTATTTATTAATTAGTTTAGTTTATTAATTTAATTTGTTTTATTTGTTAAATTAGTTTAATTAAATTATAAAATTAGTAGTTTTATTAAATAAATAATATAAAAATAATATTTTTATAAAAATTGTACTTTTTATAACTTTTTGTATATTTTTATATTTTGTCCCTTTTTAATCGTTGTAGCGTAATATTTGTATTTTTAGCTCATATTTAGTTTTAAACTTAGTTTTTGCCATAGTTATTTTTACTTCTAGATTTTTAGACTTTGCCGTAGAATTCCTTAAGTGCCTTTTCTTTAGACTAAGATTTAGGTGCTTTAGAATTTTGCGACGCCTTTTTAAGTTTTAGTTTCTTTTTAAGTTATTTTTATTTGGGATATAGTTTTACTTGTAAGCTTTAATATTTTTAGACGACTTTTACCTATGTATCAATTATCATTCCAATTAGTAATCTCAATTTGCGAGTATAATTTTAAGTTAGTTGTAGTAATAAGGTTAGGTTAGTCAAGTATTTTTAAGTTTTATAAGTTTCTTTTATTTTTCCGTCACCTTTTATTTTTCAACCATTTTTCTTTTTCGATCTTTTTCGACGAACTCTTTTTCTTTCTTATTTCTCGCTATTCTAGTTTTTAGGACATAGATTTTTATTCTACTTCTTATCTAATTTTCTTAAAATTACGAAAATTTATTTTAAGTGGTTAAATTGATAGACATCAAAATTTTCTGGTTCGTAGTAATAGTTGGATTTGTACGTGGACCGGGTTATTGGAGCCAAACAGTCCTCAATTATATTGAGACCAAACGAATCCTGCCCCTCTGCTGCATCTTTTGGCTATTCAAAACGTGGGCAAAATCAGAAAAGTCTATTAATTGGATAACTTATTATAATTTTTTTTTCCTTTTAAAAACTAATAGGATATTCAGTGAATGCACCGAGCAAGACGATCACCACCTTTTGTACGTTCACCACCTGTAACTAGATCAAGACATTTAGCAAATATAACCGCCGTTGATTTTTCTTTAGAATCGTCATCCAGTCGACCAAGTACTTCAGTTCAAATTTCCGATAATCCATTTTTTGAACCCGACCTCACAATTGAGAATCCGGAGAATATTCAGGAACGGTTCGTAGATCCTGAACCATTAAACTTTCCTCCGAAACCACCAATCATTCAAACAGAGATTGTTGAGGAACGAACCATTAAATCAGAATCCTCTAGTGATTCCGATTCAACAAATTCAATTATGGAGAATCTGGAACCTTTAAGTATGGAAGACCGAATGAGAGCTAAACGCACTGGCCAAGGTCACGTAATTACTCATCCAGACATTAATGCGCCAGATTATGAAATCAAAGGACAAATTCTACACATGGTGACTAATCAATGCCAATTTAGTGGTGCGCCGAAGGAAGATCCAAATGAACATCTACGTACCTTTAATAGGATCTCCACACTATTTAAAATCCGAGAAGTGGAGGATGAACAGATATATCTCATGTTATTTCCCTGGACTTTAAAGGGAGAAGCCAAAGATTGGTTGGAATCGTTACCTGAAGGAGCGATCGATACATGGGATGTTTTAGTTGACAAATTTCTTAAACAATTCTTTCCTGCATCTAAAGCCGTAAGACTTCAAGAAGAAATTGTTACGTTCACACAGAAGCCGAATGAAACTCTATATGAGGCGTGGACAAGATATGGAAAGTTGTTAAGAGGATGTCCGCAACATGGTTTAGACACCTGTCAAATAGTACAAATATTCTACCAAGGATGCGACATCACTACAAGAAAAGACATAGATATAGCAGCTGGTGGTTCTATTATGAAGAAAACCGAAACTGATGCTTACAAAATTATTGATAACACTGCTTCCCACTCACATGAGTGGCACCATGAAAAAGATATCGTTAGATCATCTAAAGCAGCTAGAGCCGATTCTAGCCATGACTTAGATTCCATTTCCGTAAAGATAGATGCTGTCGAGAGACGAATGGAAAAGATGACTAAAGATATTCACTCAATACGAATTAGTTGTGAGCAGTGTGGAGGACCAAATTTGACAAAAGATTGTCTCAGTATTGAATTAACAATGGAACAAAGAGAGAATATTTCATACATAAACCAAAGGCCTGGAAATAATTATCAGAATAATTATCAACCGCCAAGACCGATTTACAATCAAAACCAGAATTATAACCGAAATATTCCATACAACAACCAACAAGGTCCTAGCAATCAACAAGTATCCAATAATACTTACAATCAGCAAAGACCTAATTTTCAAAACAAACCACCACAACAAACCGATGATAAAAAGCCGAATTTAGAAGATATGATGACGAAGCTAGTTGAAACTCAAACGCAGTTTTTCACATCTCAAAAACAAACCAATGAACAAAATGCTCAAGCATTTAGAAATCAACAAGCTTCTATTCAAAATCTGGAACAAGAAGTAAGTAACCTAGCAAGGTTAATAGGTGAAAGAAAGCCAGGAAGTCTACCTAGTGATAAAAATGCCAACCCCCGGAATGAAACAGCTAAAGCCATTACCACAAGAAGTGGTACAACACTTAAACCACCTGAAATACCTATAACTTCTGATGAAGCTATTCCTACTCCACAAGAACCACAACCTGATCAAGATAAGGAAAAAGAACCGGTAGTTGAAAAGGTTAATGAAGATAACACAGTTAAGGATAAACCTTATGTTAAACCATACCAACCACCACTTCCTTACCCGAGTAAAATGAAGAAAGAGAAACTTGAAGCCGAGCAATCCAAATTCTTGGATATGTTTAAACAGATAAATGTAAATCTTCCTTTCATTGATGTTATTTCAGGAATGCCTAGATATGCTAAATTCTTGAAAGATCTAATCTCAAATAGAAAGAAAATGGAAGAACTCTCGGCTGTTACTATGAATGCTAATTGTTCAGCAGTGCTGTTGAATAAGATACCAGAAAAATTATCTGATCCAGGAAGTTTCACAATTCCATGTTTTCTGGGTAGTCTTAGTTCAATAGAAGCATTGGCAGACTTAGGTGCTAGTATAAATCTAATGCCGTATTCACTATACGCTAAACTAGACCTTGGAGAATTGAAACCAACAAGAATATGCATACAACTAGCTGATAGATCAATAAAATATCCTAGAGGGATAATGGAGAACATGCTAGTTAAAGTTGGTACTTTAGTATTTCCAGTAGATTTTGTTGTTTTGGACATGGAAGAAGATTCTCAAGTTCCTCTCATATTATGAAGACCATTCTTAAACACGGCTAAAGCAATGATAGACGTGTTAGGTAAGAAATTGACCCTAAGTATAGAGGATGAGAGTGTTACCTTTTCAGTTGATAGAGCAATGCAACAACCACAATCTGCAGATGATACATGTTATTATATTCAAACTATAGATGCACATGCAGAATTATTAGAAGAATTTCCAGAATTACAAGGAACAGGAGAATGTTCTTTAGGAGAAGGTAATGAACCAATTGATGAAGCTGAAATGTTAGCTACACTTATAGCTAATGGATATGAACCAACAACAGAAGAAATTCAAATGCTAAAAGAAGAAGACAGATATCGATACAAATCATCGATAGAAGAACCTCCGAAATTAGAGTTAAAGCCACTTCCAAACCATTTGGAATACGCTTATTTACATGGTGAATATGAATTACCTGTAATAATATCATCTTCTCTTACTGAAAATGAGAAATCACAACTCATTTCTGTGTTGAAAGCTCATAAACCAGCCATTGCATGGAAGATTCATGATATTAAAGGAATAAGTCCTTCGTATTGCACACATAAAATCCTTATGGAAGAAGGTCATAAAACGTATGTGCAACGCCAACGAAGACTAAATCCTAATATGCAAGATGTAGTTAAGAAAGAGATTATTAAACTGCTAGATGCAGGTTTAATTTATCCAATCTCTGATAGTCCATGGGTAAGCCCAGTTCAATACGTACCTAAGAAGGGTGGCATGACTGTCATTACAAATGAGAAAATTGAGCTTATTCCTACTAGGACTGTAACAGGATGGCGTGTGTGTATTGATTATAGAAAATTAAACGACGCCACCAGAAAAGATCACTTTCCCTTACCTTTCATTGATCAAATGTTAGAAAGATTAGCCGGAAATAGTTACTATTGTTTTCTAGATGGATTTTCCGGATATTTTCAAATTCCAATAGCACCCGAAGATCAAGAGAAAACCACATTCACGTGCCCTTATGGTACTTTTGCTTACAAACGCATGCCATTTGGACTTTGTAACGCCCCTGCAACCTTTCAAAGGTGTATGATGGCGATTTTTCACGACATGATAGAAGAATGCATGGAAGTATTCATGGATGACTTTTCAGTCTTCGGTGATACATTTGAATCATGTCTAGTTAATCTTGAACGAATGCTTATTAGATGCGAACAATCAAATCTAGTACTTAATTGGGAGAAATGCCATTTCATGGTTAAAGAAGGCATCATTCTTGGACATAAAATTTCAAAAGAGGGAATTGAAGTGGATAGAGCTAAAGTAGATGTAATTGCTAAACTTCCACATCCCACCAATGTTAGAGGAGTTAGGAGTTTTCTAGGGCATGCCGTTTTTACCGACGTTTCATAAAAGATTTTTCTAAAATTGCCACTCCTATGAATAAACTCCTAGAAAAGGATGCTCCATTCATCTTTTCAGATGAGTGTATCAAATCTTTTAATATTCTTAAAGAAAAACTTACTAATGCGCCGATCATGATAACACCAAATTGGAATCTACCATTTGAACTAATGTGCGATGCAAGTGATTTTACAATGGGAGCCGTTTTAGGACAAAGGATTGAAAAACGATTTCAACCTATATATTATGCTAGTAAGACGTTACAAGGAGCACAAACAAACTATACAACTACTGAAAAAGAACTCCTTGCTATTGTCTTTGCTTTTGACAAATTTCGATCATATCTCGTTCTAGCAAAAACGGTGGTCTATACCGACCATTCTGCTCTTAGATACTTATTTTCAAAACAAGATGCTAAACCAAGATTAATCCGTTGGATCTTACTCTTACAAGAGTTTGATATTGAAATCCGAGATAAAAGAGGAGCAGAAAATCTCGCCGCTGATCATCTTTCTCGTCTTGAAAATCCTGAGTTAGAAGTTCTAAATGAATCGGCCATACAAGACAACTTTCCTGATGAATATCTATTGAAGATAGATTATAATGAAATCCCATGGTTTGCAGACTATGCAAACTACTTAGTTTGTGGATTACTTGAGAAAGGATTATCGTACCAAAAACGAAAGAAATTCTTCAGTGATATAAAACACTATTTTTGGGAAGATCCACATCTGTTTAAAAGTTGTCCCGATGGAATAATACGCCGATGTGTATTTGGAGATGAAGCTAGTAAAATATTAAACCATTGTCACACAGGACCAACAGGAGGGCATTATGGGCCTCAACTAACAGCAAGAAAAGTTTATGATGCTGGATTCTATTGGCCTACAATTTACAAAGACGCACACCTTCTTTGCAAATCCAGTTATGCTTGTCAAAGGGCCGGAAAAATAAGTCAACGTGATGAAATGCCACAAAATGTCATCCAAGTATGTGAAGTATTTGACATTTGGGGTATAGACTTTATGGGTCCATTTCCAAAATCTCATAATAATCTATATATACTCGTAGCCATTGATTATGTATCTAAATGGGCGGAAGCACAAGCTCTCCCAACTAACGATACACGAGTTGTAGTCAACTTTTTAAAACGTCTTTTTGCAAGGTTTGGAACACCGAAAGCTTTAATAAGTGATCGGGGTACTCATTTCTGTAATAATCAACTTGAGAAAGTTCTTAAAAGATATGGAGTAACTCATAAAATCTCCACCGCATATCATCCACAAACAAGTGGACAAGTTGAAAATACCAACCGAGCTTTAAAACGTATTCTAGAGAAAACCGTAGGATCAAATCCGAAGGAATGGTCCATTAAATTGGAGGATGCACTCTGGGCTTTTAGAACAGCCTACAAAACTCCAATTGGAACCACACCTTTTAGACTTGTTTATGGAAAAGCATGTCATCTTCCAGTAGAAATTGAACACAAAGTATTTTGGGCTTTGAAAACATGTAATCTTGATTTACATGAAGCTGGACGTTTACGATTAAGTCAACTAAACGAATTAGAAGAATTAAGGCATGAAGCATACGAAAATTCGTTAATCTATAAAGAAAGAACGAAGAAATGGCATGATAAAAGAATCAGAAGTTCAAAAGAATTTAAAGAAGGAGACAGAGTTCTTCTTTTCAATTCACGATTCAAGCTATTTCCTGGAAAATTGAAATCAAGATGGTCTGGACCATTCATAGTCAAAAGAGTTTTCCCATACGGAACAGTAGAATTGATAAATTCAAATGGGATTGAATTTAAAGTTAATGGTTACAGAGTTAAACATTACATACATGGTCCGATGGAAGTTGACAATGAAGTTAATCATAATTTCACCACCCAAGAAAACCTTCAAAATGAAAACATAAATATGTTATCAACAACATATGAAAAATCAAAATTGGAATATAGGGAGGATTCAAATTTGAGTGATGAAGAAGAATTCCTATACAAACCTCCCATTCCAAGAAACAAAGAAAAATGTGAACAAGAAATTCAAATAGAAATGAAAGAACCAAGGAAAGAACACCCGAAAAAGGTTTACAAACCAACTCGACTTACTAAAGCAGGAGACCCGGGTGAATTTATCATTTCTTGCTTACTTAATGATGGTGCTGTATATAATGGACTCGCAGATTTAGGAGCAAGTGCAAATATTATGCCTCTTTCCTTATACAAAAGATTAGGCATGGGTAAATTAAAACCAACCAAAATAGGTGTTCAATCATTTGACAAAACCATTAAACACCCGGTTGGAATAGCAAATAATTTACTTGTTAACGTGGGAAGTTTGACCTTTGTTGCAAACTTCATAGTGATTAATATGGAGGAAAACCTTGATATTCCTCTAATTCTAGGTCGCCCATTTTTAGCAACCACCGAGGCATTCATTGATGTAAGAGAAGGTAGAATGACACTTAGGGATGGTGATACATCGATCACCTTTGTGAACCGAAAGTTTAGATCTCCACAAACCAAAACTGTTAGACCAATAAAAATGCATAAGTGTGGGGAAGATGAAGAAACACTTAATGATGATCCAATCACAAAGAATGCCGTTGATGATTCGAAATTAGATGAACCCATTTTTAATAGTTCAACGAAGAAACTTTATAAAAGGATTCACGATGCTAAGATTAAAGGAAACTTTAAGTTATATAACCGATTAATATCCAATTTATCGTCAAAATAAAAGGCAATGTTAGTTGAATTTGTGAAAGTTACGGAGGAAATTAACAAATGGATTGAAGTAAAAGTCAAAGATATACAAGTTGTTGATGATTCAATTGAAAATAATGTTAATCACAATTTCGACACCACAGCTGACTAAGTGTGGGGAGAATCAAAGGGGTTTATGTATTAGAGTTAGATTGTCTGTTTTCGTGTAGTTCTCGAAAATGGAACCCGAATGGTCTTTCCCTAGCAGACCCTAAAGAACTAGTCTTCTCCCCCCATTCTGAATTTTTATTTTTTTTAGGTTTTTACGAAATGAAGACTGCCTGTGAACTAAACCATGGTCTAATGCTACACGCTTTGATCACTAAACGTAATAATGACATACTACCGAGTGAATTAGTATCAGTAATCAGAGAAAGAATGGACGGAGTTAGAAAAGAATCCAGATGCGAAGATAATAAGTTACAATTTGGTAAAGGAAAATCAAAATCCGCAGCAAAAAGAAGAGCACGACACCTAGAACGATGTCACAAATGCGGAAAATGGTCACATGGAGGTAAATGTTCAAATAATCAAACCTATTCAAATACCGAATTTGTTACTTTATGCAGAGACGGACCGTTCATATGTTTAGAAGAAAAGACACTGAATGCTCGAGGTTACGCCTATGTAGCTATGGAAAACCAATTAAACCGACTATCTTATGAATGGGATAGATCATATAACTAAGAAATCTATTTCACAGGTGTGTTTGTACAGTTTTTATTTTATTTATTTTTATTTTTAAACCTTTTGATGATAAACGCTAATTTGTTCGCTATAAAGTATTAAATTGGTATTAAATAAAATTAGGTTTGGCGACCGAAATTATTGATATCATTCAAAAATTTATTACATCACTGCAAAATTTAACGTTTATTCTTAAGGTATAAATATCTTTAAACAATCAACCCAAAATATTTCAAAAATTCGTCATGAGTTAAATTAGGTCTTGGAACCGAAATTACTTTACCGAAAAGAGGGGCGCATATTTTTGATAATATTTGATTGATTAAAGTGGGATAAAAAGCCAAAAAGATTTTTAATTTTATTTTTACCATGTTTTTAAAATTAATATTTAAATCTTAAATTAATATTGTAAACTTTGTAAAAACAATATATTTAAAATTATAAATATTTGAAAAATTAATATAAGTTTGGTGTGAATTTATAATATGAATTTATAAAATTAAGATTGGTGTGAATTTTTTATTTTATGAATTTTTAATTTTATGCATTTTAAATTTTAGGTTTGGTGTGAATTTTTAATATTAATTTTGAATTTTATATTTAAATTGTGTGAATTTAAAAACAAAAATTTACTTTATCTCATTAAGTTAAAAATATGATTTTTAAAATTCGTCGTAAGTTGAAGACTAGGTCTTTGAACCGAAATTGCTTTACCCAAGGGAGGGACGAGAACTTTTAATATCATTATTTTTAATCTTATTGAATTAAAGTATGCCAAAAACATTAAAAAACCCAAAAATCTTAGCTTTTAAAACAATCGCTACAAAAAGACAAATTTTAAAATTTTGTCGAGGGACGAACTAGGACATCGATCCGAAACGACCTCGTCCTAAATAACAAGGGAACCAAAATTTTAAAATTAATTACTTAATTATTTTATAAGTTAAAGATTATATATATATATATAAAAAAAAAAAAAAAAAACCAAACTCCGCGACTCGCGGAGTTTGAAGGGGAAAACACTGCGAGTCGCGGAGGGACTAAAAATCAGAAAAAATATAACCGCAGAACATATCAGTCCCCAACCCACAAAAACTAAAAACCTGCGAAAATACTGCCGAAAATAAGCGAAAAAAAACTCCCAAAATCACAATTTTTAACCGTTAATCATCAAATCTTTTACTAAAATCATGTTGAGAAGGATGCTATCAAGGAATTACTCAAGAAAAACGGTAAATTTCTACACCTAAACACCATTTAATCCGAAATTAGTGTTCTTGAGCAATTTTTTTCCCCAATTTGATTTTGATGCTTTTTAGTGTAATTAGGCTTAAATTGTTTATGTATTATGCTTGTATAACCTAGATTAATGCTGTTTAACATGATTAGAAGCCTTAAACTTCAAATTTTAAGTAATCTAGGGTTTGTGTTCTTGAGCAAATTTGGGGATTTTTGATATAAACAGGTTATGGCCGATTTTTGTCATGAATTGTTGCTAAATTAAGTAGTGTAACATGTTTAGGTAGTTAAATGATCCAAACTTTGAGCCTAAACATGATTTTGAGAATTAAAGTGGACTTTTTCAAGTCTAAAAATTCATGAACTTGATTTTTGAGAGATAATGCCATTTAAAACTTGTTTAATTGCTAGTAATGATTATTTTGACATGTTATTTGAATTGAATGCTTATGAACTTGGCGAACATTTTCATATATGCTTATTTGAAAAAGTGTAGATTTGATAAAAATGTGAAAATGAGCTTAAGTTTGATATAAATTGATCATGTCATTGTAATTATTTTGATTGATGATTTTGCTGACACTAATGCATATTTGGATGCAAAAAAATTGTGTTTGATGTGTTTTGCAGACTGAAAGGGGTGAATCTTCATCCCAAGCTCGCAATGCTCCTGTTGAGAATGCGGAACAACAGGAGGTGGATAACTACTACAAGCAGGATATACCGCATCCAGTCATGACCTTTTCTGATATGCACTTGGAAGAGTTGCACCCGAACCTGAGATTTGACAGACTTTGGATAGATTATCCAAAATATCAAAGGGGTTTGCATACTCTTCATTCTAAGGTTGTTGAGGTACCGAGGGTCATAGAATGGGGACCCTTAGAAGCTGTAGAATTGGCTGGGCCAATTAGGGAATTACTTGTACAGAGGTATGGTAATTCTACTTTTAATGACTGGGTACATTTATTCACCATGCGTAGACCTGTATATAAAGTATGGTGTGAAGAATTGTTGTGTAGTATAGAGTTGAATGATCGGGTAGCTAGTTTAACCGATCGTTCTTTTATTAGATTTTTGTTAGGCGGTTCGATGCGCCACATGTCTTTACTAGACATGGCTCAGGCTTACGTATA
The DNA here is from genome assembly GCF_046630445.1 of Rutidosis leptorrhynchoides. Taxonomy (NCBI): domain Eukaryota; kingdom Viridiplantae; phylum Streptophyta; class Magnoliopsida; order Asterales; family Asteraceae; genus Rutidosis; species Rutidosis leptorrhynchoides. The sequence continues at coordinate 422,141,894 of NC_092334.1, forward strand.
AATACGCCTGAGGAGTTAGCATCTGCTGATTGTAGAGGGTTGATACTAAACGGTAGAAAGATAGATGAAAAGACAGATTCGACAAATTGAAGACGCAAACGACCAAAAAACTCAAAAGTACAAAAGACTATCAAAGAGGTTCCAATTATTGATAAGAAACGTCTCGAAATTACAAGAGTACAAGATTAAAAACGCAAAGTACAAAATATAAAATTGTACGCAAGGACGTTCGAAATTCCGGAACCGGGACCAGAGTCAACTCTCAACGCTCGACGCAACGGACTAAAAATTACAAGTTAACTATGTATATAAATATAATATAATATATAATTAATTATATTAATTATATATATATATTATATATATATTATAAACCGTCGGCAAGAAAGACTCCAAAAGGGACTGAGCTGTAATTTCAAACTCCGCGACTCGCGGAGTTTGAAGGCAAAAATGCCGCGAGTCGCGGAGCCCCAAAAGTCGAAAATCCCTATAAAAGCAAACGAATTCTGATCGCAAAAATTACCAAAAATCCATCCATCTCTCTATCTATATCGTATATATTTATATTTATATTTTAATTTTAATTTTAATTTTAATCCTAATAATAAGGGTATGTTAGCGAATGTTGTAAGGGTGTAAGTCGAAATTCTGTCCGTGTAACGCTACGCTATTTTTAATCATTGTAAGTTATGTTCAAACTTTTTATATTAATGTCTCGTAGCTAAGTTATTATTATGCTTATTTAATCCGAAGTAATCATGATGTTGGGCTAATTACTAAAATTGGGTAATTGGGCTTTGTACCATAATTGGGGTTTGGACAAAAGAACGACACTTGTGGAAATTAGACTATGGGCTATTAATGGGTTATATATTAACTAAACAATACCTTGTTAATTTAATATACAAACTTATAATTTGACGTATTTATATATAACCACATACGCTTGACTGGGTACGATGGGCGGGATATCTATAAATACCAATAATTATTCATTTTACCGGATACGGAACTGGATTAATAGTTAATAAACTTGTTGAAATAGGGGTGAATTACATTCAAGGGTAATTGGTGTAATTGTTAACAAAGTAGTAAAACCTTGGTTTACACGCAGTCGATAACCTGGTGTATTCATTAAACAAAGTATTAAAACCTTGTTACAATTCGAATCCCCAATTAGTTGGAATATTTGACTTCGGGAATAAGAATAATTTGATGAAGGCTTTCGCTCTTTATATTTATGACTGATGGACTATTATGGACAAATCCGTATGGACATATTAAATAATCCAGGACAAAGGACAATTAACCCATGGGCATAAAACTAAAATCAACACGTCAAACATCATGATTACGGAAGTTTAAATAAGCATAATTCTTTTATTTCATATTTAATTTCCTTTATTTTATATTTAATTGCACTTCTAATTATCGTACTTTTATTTATTGTTATTTAATCGCACTTTTAATTATCGTACTTTTTAATTATCACAATTTTATTTTATCGCACTTTTATTTATTGCAATTTCATTATCGTTATTTATTTTACGCTTTAAATTAAGTCTTTTATTTATTTAATATTTTACATTAGGTTTTAACTGCGACTAAAGTTTTAAAATCGACAAACCGGTCATTAAACAGTAAAAACTCCCCTTTATAATAATAATATTACTTATATATACATATATTTGTATTTCTATAAAAGTAAACTAATATAGCGTTAAGCTTTGTTTAAAAAGATTCCCCGTGGAACGAACCGGACTTACTAAAAACTACACTACTGTACGATTAGGTACACTGCCTATAAGTGTTGTAGCAAGGTTTAAGTATATCCGTTCTCTAAATAAATAAATATCTTGTGTAAAATTGTATCGTATTTAATAGTATTTCCTTGTAAAATTTAATAGTATTTTATACCCCTTAGCTTTCACATCAGTATTACACAAACTTTAACGAAATCTTTCAAACTATAGAAGTGCTAAACGGTAACACAAAGAATACTATGAAAATTTAATTGACTCTTGTAGTTGTCAAAAACTCTTCATTGTGCCTCTTTATTCTTCTTCTTATCCAAGCATTGATTTTTGAAATGCCCTACTCCTCCACATTTATAGCAAGTAGGAACGGTTGCATTTGCCTTTGTGGCTGGAGTTTTGGCTGATGGAGTAACAACTCTACAAGGCTTGGCTACGTGACCCACCTTCTCGCATTTGGTGCACTTGGCCTTACACCATCCTTTATGATTTTTCTCACATCTCTTGCAATAGGGACGTTTTCCCTTATACAACTTGTTGAATTTGCTTTTTAAATTATCTCGCTCCATTCCTTCTCTCTTCCTTTTTGCACCTTCTTTCTCCTTATGTTTGTCGATGAAATAGCTTGCCATGCAAGCAGCTTCTCGTATGGTGCTCGGGTTCTCCAAGATAACATCTCTTCGGACTTCGTTAGGCAACCCATTGATGTAGCATTGGATTCCTAGATACTCGGGAGTAGCCATGAGAGCAAATTCTTGAAACCGGTTGGTGTAGCTCATGAGATTAGCATTCACCATTCCTATATTACTGAGCCCAGGTCTTTCAGTACTCTTGTATGTAGGGGGCGGGTAGTTTATGAAACTTTGATGAGAACGAATAGTCGAAAGGTTTCGCGGTACGCCATTTTTGCCATTGCCTTGAACAAGGGACTCGGACTTGGATTCTTCCTCAACTTCTTTTTCTTCAATCATCTCCTCCACAAACTCTTCCTCTTCGTCATCCCCCTCATAGTTAGCATTAGTGTGGGATTCTTCCAAATGAGTGTAGTGTAGAGGACTAGGAGGGACATAGTTTGGGTGGGTTGGTGAAAATGGCGGGGAAACGGGTCCATAAGTTGGTGTGTAGACAGATCTTTCGGAGTAGGATCCATCGGACTCATTGTTGGAGATGATGATCGGGCTATTGCGAGGCATCCTAGAAGACACGAAAGAACTAAGTTAGGCAAGTTCTAAGGATGACGCAAAAGCACGAATTAAAATGTAAGGAGAAAATGCACTAGGCACTAAAACAGGAAAGGTTATAGTCCTATAGATTGCTAAGGCACCTAACTAACACATAAGGCACACATAAATGCAATCCTGGTTCTCTATAACAACCTGGCTCTGATACCACTCTGTCATACCCCCAAATAGGGCTGGGGTAATATGACTTCACAATATCACAACACAAGTATGTATAAACGAGAACGACTCTATATGAGATGTTTTTAATATAAACCAATGTATTAAAACAGCGGAAAGAACTAAGTCATTACAATTGTATACTTTAATGTTCTAATGCAATAATATGAATGTATATATGCGGACTCCAAAAGCAGCAAAGTCCATATAGCAAATAACCTTTAGCAATCTTCACCTGAGACAAAACATGCTTAAAGTGTCAACCAAAAATGGTTGAGTGAACAACATAGGTTTAATAATTATAACAAGTTTTTAGACCACAAGATTTAGTTTAGGGTTGACTGATATAAAATCAATCAATAGGATGAAGTGTGTTTATTAATATAATGAATATATTAACAGTGACCGATGAAGTTTGTTTATTAATATAATGAATATATTAACAGTGACCGATAAAGTTTGTTTATTAATATAACGAATATATTAACAGTGACCGATAAAGTTTGTTTATTAATATAACGAATATATTAACAGTGACCGATAAAGTTTGTTTATTAATATAATGAATATATTAACAGTGACCGATAAAGTTTGTTTATTAATATAATGAATATATTAACAGTGACCGATAAAGTTTGTTTATTAATATAACGAATATATTAACAGTGACCGTTATTGTCAACAGACAAAGTATGTTTACTAATATAACGAATTATATTAGCAGTGACCGTTATTGTCAACAGACAAAGTATGTTTACTAATATAACGAATTATATTAGCAGTGACCGTTATTGTTAACAAACAACATGTATATAGTTAACATTTGAGTACTTGTGTCTAATCATAAAAACAGTTTAAAAACAAGCATGTGTCTCACCCCAAAGTTTATAAAATAGTTAAGAAATAGTAAAAAGAGGGGCTATGAAGTTCACCTTAATAGCAGATAGATATTCCACGCAAGTTAAATGATCAGAGTGATGAACACGAAGATCTCAACCTAGAGATATTATGCTTGATTAGTTAATGTCTAATAGACATAAAGTTTGTTTATTAACATAGTAAACTATATTTCGAAAAAGTTATATTCATATGAGTGATAATATAATTAGTGTTCATTAAGTGTTACTATATAGGTATGTGTATAGGTTATACTAGTAATAGTATTATTAATCTTTAATTATTCAACTTTTATATATATCTCCCATTATGTGTTACATCTATAAATGTACTTCTATGTGATACATACATATACATATATTCTTTATTATTATTATTATTCATGCATGTATTCATAACTATACAATATATTTATATATACATTAGATGTTACATATAGATAGGTGTAAGATGATACATATATATATATGTATATACTCATTACTTTTTTATTATTATGTTTACTAACTTATGTATCTTACATAATGCACATTCATACATACATTCACACGTACATATACATACTTATATACACATACATATACACGTATGCATATATTTACATACACACACACACACATATACATACAGTGTATACATGCACATATGTACGTATGCATGCATGCATGCACGTACACCATGATCATAACTATGTTACGAAACCATAATTATAACCTAATTCTTTTGATCACAATCTTTATAACTTAACATAAAATCATAGGTTTTTAACTTAATAACTAGTAGTCTTTCTAGCCAATATCAATTTATAATCTCTAACTATCTTATCTAACTAATTAACCACCTTTCACATAAAATCATAACCATTATTATTATTACTAACCAACTTTAATTATCCTACTTAACCTTTTAATCACAACATCAATAACCATATTCCTACATAAAATCATACTATCTATTAACAACTAGTTATATTACTTGATCGATCCTTAGCCTTTTACAATATCATAAATCTTTATCTACTTATTAATCAAACACTAATCTTCTTTTTAACAATATTAACTCATATTCATAATCTACTTTAATCTTTTTCACCTACATAAAATAATAAACCTCATATTTAGATTAACCATATTATTAACATAACCCTTACAATTTAACCTACTTATCTCATTATCATAACATCTTTAACATAAAATCATAATCATTCATCTTTTATTAACTAGCTTGTTGTTAACCAATAACCCTAATCATTATCCTTTTAATCCTGATCATCTCCATAACATTCATAAATCTTTATTAACTTATTATAATACTTGATCAACATCACTTCATACTCATAATCCTTATTCATACTCACTAGTTATCTCATAAAATCATAAACTACTTCCATAATTTATTCATATTGCTAATCATAATTCATACTTAATATAATACTTATATGAATAACTTAAAAGTAGTAAATTTAAATGTATGATTAAGCTAGGGTTTATTAGTTATACCTTAGGGTTTAAGATAAAGGATTGGTGATGATAATGGTGTGTACAGAAATAGAAAGCAAGCAGCAGCAATAGCAGGTAAGTCAAGACCCAATAGGAAGCTGTTTGGGTCCTTTATGATCACGACAGAAACCAGAAGAAAACCAACGAAAATGCAGCAACAAATCGATCAAACTAAAGGGTTTTTCTTGGGTCCTTTTGTTCGACAGAAATAGCAGAAAATAGGAGCAACAATGGTTCGCTAATGGGACTGTTGGATCATGATTGAAACAGCACAGATGCAGCAGCAATATATCACTTTTAGAGCCTGGTTTGAGCTCGCAAACAAGCAGATACAAGCTGCAGGATAGGACGGTTTATGGGCTGAACAGGAGGGTTTTGTAGCAAGAACACAGCAGGTTTGTGAGGATATTTGTCGACAACAGGAGAGGGTTTTTGGGTTGTGCAGTTTGACTGAAACAAGGCTGCAGGATGTGCAGTTTTAGTCGACAGAAAAATAGAAGAGGGAAACATGAACTAGTCGACAATGGCAGGTTTATTTTGTGTAGATTATTATGGAATACATGATGCCTTTTATAGTTGTTGGAGGTTTCCTAGTTGCAATCAAATACTTGGAGATTAAGGATCCTAATTATAGATTAACTACGATATGGAAACTTAGTGTTCAAGTTGCTAATCTCTTGTTAATCCCTATAATTGATATACGTGAATGATACATATGATCTTATTTCTTTTCTTTTTTTATACGGCTTATTTATTTATTTATGTATTTTATTTTTATTTTTCGACATTTATTAATTGATTTATGTATTTTATATTTTTATTTTTATTTTTATTATTTTTATTATTATTATTATTATTATTATTATTATTATTATTATTATTATTATTATTATTATTATTATTATTATTATTATTGAAATTACATTTACTAAAAACATTTTAATTATTAGTCCCTAACCTTAATAAATTTTTATTTGGTTCCAATTAGGTTACTAGATTTTAATAGTTATAAGTTGTCACATTTAATATTAATACACATAGTTTATATTATTTATTAAGTACTAGGGTTAGGGTTCATTATTTAATATTTAATGGTATTTGGGTTTTATATCATATTAGGGTTTTTAATAATAATTACGATCATTTAATGAAAGTATAAATGTTCGTTTGTCGAAATGGATAACAACCCTAATGATGATGCACAGAATATGACATTGAAACCATAAGGACAACTTGGTGAATTCGAAAGGGAAAAATGAGGGTTGTTATATTTGTGATCAGTGATACCAGTAGATAGTATAAATTTTTTTGTGTGATACCATTAAAATAAACCATCTAGTAGAAAAATTTCCAGAATTTTAATAGGTGACATCAGTGATCATCAATCATAGATTCGTCACTGCCAAGCAACATGGATTATTTTACCAAAAGAAGCAACTTCTTTAATGTTATATAAGGAGAAATTTAGCAACTTCTTTAATGTTTGGATTTTTTTTGTAACCATGAATATGTGGTGGATTATAAAACCATACTCTCAATTGTTTGATATTGAGGTGTGTTATTCATTTGTCTTTCATGACAACATGGATGACACTGAAGTGTTATTTATTGGTCGTCTATGAGTCACCCTCCCCTATGTGATTTCAAAGCATATTTCATCACGAGCTTTTTATTTGTTGTACATTGTGCATTATAAGTTATACATTATATTATTAATTAATATTGTGAGCTCAATTTGTTTTGAAAAAGATTGTGTTTATGATGGTTGACAGTCAATTTGTTATTCATTTGTGATGGGGAAGAAATGATTACGTGATGTAAATGTGACACTCTTTTTTTTTATGAAAATTGAATGATGATTGAGAGTTGTCTAAGTGAAATATGTTGTTCATGGTTTCTTTTTCAAAATACATGAAAATAAATTCCAATATGTCAAAAAAAATCTAAAATATTACTACAATATTGAGTCTGACTCGATAAAGTATGATTCAACTATCCATTTGACACGACTATTGAAACTAAATCAAGTTAAAACCCTGTACATTGCACAAATGCAAATTATTGAAAAACTAATGCGTGAAACTACAATTGAAACTTCCTTAAAACCTAACCCTACTTAAAAACGACGTTGAAACGTCCTTGAAATCCCAAAAATAACCAACCAACCGACTGCATCCACACGACAATAGCCACAAACAACCACAACCAAACTCGAACTAATTATCACTCTAACAACATCCAATAAACACCTCGCAATCGCAGACCCATGTAAAACTGTCAGAAACCAAACTCGAGTAGTAAACCCGACCAAATCTTAAATTTCACAACCGGGGATTGAAACTGGTATATAGATACTTGAAAAACATCCTTAAAACTCATGAATATGGATTGGATATAGATCAGATGATGCGATATCCATATCCATTTATTATTATTTTTATCTATATCCATTTAACTTCAGTTCTTTCGTGCATATCCATATTCGTTGGATTAAGCACATTAATGGATATCCATTGTATATTAAATAATAACGACGATTTGACATTTAAATATCGATTATAACAAATGTAAATGTATAATCTTTATGTTTTTAGGTTATAACACATATTTTGATTGTAATTTCTCATTAGTGACTCCTAACCACTGTTAAAAAAACTAAGATAGACTAAAAATACGATCTCAAAATTTTAGAAATGATGAAAAACTAATGACATTACATGCTCAAAACAACAAGTAGTTGCCGTAGTGATGGTGACATAACTTCTCATATGGGAGGTTAGGGATTCAACTACCACTCGCTGACAAACTTTTTCTTGTTGCCCGCTCATTCCATGGACATCGGAGTTTGCAGACGTCTTGAGTTCAAACTTCACTCGAGGAGGTTTTACCACACGTGATGTCTGTATGGATTCGTCGTAGACCTTCCTAATGAGGGGCAGTATGACTGTAATAGTTCAACCAAGAAAATAATCGGGTGAGTGGGTTCCGACATCTTATTCGGATCCCGCCACTAACTCCTTACCACCGTTAAAAAAGATAGTATATACAAAGAAGACTACATATCTAGTGAAAACGTACTCCGTATTTGTTTGTATTGTTCAATTACTAATCAAATAATGTGCATATGTGTTCGCGGCAATTCTAGGATCTTAGTGAAATTATATACATTTTGAGTGGTAATTTTTAAAAATATTTTTAAAAAATATTTTTTTACTTCTAAATTAATCATCAATTTTAGAAACATATGATACGTTCTACCTTTATATTTAATAACTAGTTTTATAAGCCCGTGCGTTGCACGATATTTGTATAAATTAGTTGTAATGACCTAAACCCGTTTATGAAAAACGACAAATTTTTTTTTTTAAACAAGGCGTTGCTGCCTGCACTTAGGCGCGGCACGCCACTCCCCAGCCGCGGCGCGGATCAAGCTGGGAGCTGAAGGTCAGCAGCCTTCAAAACGTCTGTCCCCAAATTACACTAAATCCCGCGGCGCGGCTTGGCTAACCGCGACGCGGCTATGTCTGAGATTTGATTCTAATTTCAGCATAAGGCTTAAGCCTCCCCGCTTCACAACTTTTAACATAACTTGACTCAAAAGGCTTCCCCGAAACAATATTAGACTAAAGTACATGTTTTCGACCACGACTGATGTAGTTTAACAACTGGGCCACATTTGCCCATTTACAAACCAAAATACAAGTTTCAACAGACAAGTTTAAATACCAAACAAAAACCCGAGCATGGTGTTTGGGGTTAAACTACCCAAATCCTAGGTCGAACTTCAAAAGCAACTCTCTAGCATAATCATATAGGGAGCCCGCTAGTCCAGACGAATACCCTTGCCTTTATCCACACCGGAGCCTAAAAAGGTAAACAACGAGAGGGTAAGCAAAACGCTTACTGAATGCAATAATTATACATATACATATATAATATACCTACTTGCATACACTTACACCCATACCGCATACATGCTAGCAATACAATTAGCATACCATCTCAAGTTCGAAGCTAAATAACCTCCAATACCGCAACTAACATAATCAATAGCATATAATCGAAACAATACAATATGCTACACTACAACACAACACAGCCAATGGTTAACCATGCGCGCATCATGGTGCTACCGGCTCCGTGGTTCAAACCATACGCATTGTCATGATGCTACCGGCTTCGTGCTTCACATCACAACCCGAGTCATACTCTTGTTGAGGCATTACCGGCTCCGTGGTGCACACATCAACACTCATGCTATAGTGTTACCGGCTCCGTGGTTCACACTACAACACACGTACTTTAGTGCTACTGGCTCCGTGGTTCACACTACAATACCCGTACCATGATGCTACCGGCTCCATGGTTTACATCATAGCACACTCGCACATACTATGGCACTTCCGGCTCCGTGGATCATACCATAGCATACAAGTAAATACACTATATACATACATGCATAATTATTCCACTCACCTTAACGCCTTTTGTGAATGATATCCCGAGCTCGCAACCTTCAACGTAACGCACCTATTACATTATGCATGTAATCAATCACACGATCAAGTTGGTTAACCAACTCACTCACCATCTTAGAGTCATTTTGACCCATAGTGCAAATGTGACCCATTTGCACCTTGAACCCTCACACTAGGTCAAGTCTACACCAAATCGCTAACATCCACAGATTAAGGTCTTAATACACTTATTAACACAAGGTTAGTGCACTTTCACACACGCTAGGCAACTTAGGTTACTCAAGACCCATTTGACCCATTCCAAGGTTAACACACCCATTTAGGTCATCCACAACCCAAATTATTACCCATTCACTCAACATCAAGGTGTGCTAGTGACTAACTTAACCATTTGAGACCCATGACACAAATTTTAACTTTAAAACCTTAGTTTAGCCATTCTTGGGTTCTTTTAACTCCATCTTACCCAAAAACCCCCAAATCACTAACAAATGGGTTTTATGTTCACCATTGACCCAAACCTTAACCCTTAAACAAATCAAAGTAAAGAAAGTCAAGATTAGGACATACCACCACAATCAAAATGTAGCTAGTAACTAGATGAACAACTTTAATACTCGCGCTTTGACCCGAATCAAGCTTCTTCCTCCTTGATTTGAGCTTTCTCTCTCTCAAATGGGTTTTCTCTCTTTAAATTGAAGTGGAGAAGATAAGGTTGGTCAATGAGGTTAATGAGCCTCATCCATCCCTTTGATAACCTTAAAACTGGCCTCAAGTGTAAAATCCACAATACCCCTCCTTAAAATTAATTAAAACAAGATATCCACATCAGACGCTGGCCGCGCCGCGAGCCATTTGGCCGCGCTGCGGCCCGGTGCTGAAACATGAGCCCGCCAGCTCTTATTATATATACAAAAATGTAGATTTCGAACTTGGGTCTTACAACTCTCCCCCACTTGATTCGGATTGCGTCCTCGCAATCCAAGTCGCATGACAAGCAGGAAGATAAACCAAAACAAACTCTTCGGATTCCCATGTGAACTCGGAACCCTTTCGATGACGCCATTAGACTTTAAAAGTCCTCACCTCTTTATTGCGCAACATTTTAACCTTTTCATCAAGAATGGCAATCGGTTCCTCGATGTATTCTAACTTGTTGGTCAAGGAAGTCTCATCCAACGGTACCCACGAAGAGTCATCCGCAAGACACTTACGGAGATGGGAAACATGGAATGTGTTATGAATCCCCGCAAGCTCTTCGGGTAACTCTAGTCTATACGCAACTTCACCGACATGATCCAACATTTTAAAAGGACCAATAAATTGAGGAGCTAACTTTCCCCCGCTTTCGAAACTGTATAATACCCTTCCATGAAGAAACCTTAAGCATCACCATGTTGCTTTCTTGGAACTCAATCGGTCGCCTCCGCTTATCGGCATAAGATTTTTGCTATCTTGCGCTGCCTTTAGTCGAGCCTGTATCATCTCAATTTTACAATTCGTCTCCAAAACCAAATCGGTACTCCCGATTTCCTTTTGTCCCACTTCGCCCCAATAAACCGGAGTCCGACACCTTCGCCCATAGAGCATCTCGTAAGGCAGCATCCTGATACTAGTATGATAACTATTGTTGTACGAGAATTCCAACAAGGGTAAGTGCTCATCCGAACTACCACCGAAATCAATAACACACGCCCGTAACATATCCTCCAACGTTTGATTCGTGCGTTCGGTTTAACCGTCCGTTTGAGGATGATACGTCGTTCTCATCTTTAATTGTGTACCCATGTCTTCATGAAACTTGTAATGACCCGGAGATTTCCGACCAAATTTAAACTTTAAACTTTAAACTTGCATATAGTTATACACCTGAAAACTCTCGGAAAGTGAATCAACGTTTAACACGTAGCAGTGTTAACTTCTTTAGTGTTATTATTACCCAAAATAACTTTGCAATCCCTTTCCAAATTAGCCAATTCTGTCACAGCTTCAACAAGCTAACTCCAACTTCTCAGTAAAACTAGTCTTATTATAACCTCGATATATACACGTTATTCTTTCGCCGTTGTTACCAGAGAACCTTTTATATTCCACCATATTACCGTCAGCGTTTAATCATCTAAAAACACAATTCTCCTGAAACCACCTCAGTTTGATAACCGATGACCCAGATCCGTTAACTTTGAGAATGCTGACGAAGTAGCATGTTGTAGATGATCTTAATGGTCAACAGTTGATGATAAAGAAGGAAGTGTTAGGAACACTCAATAGAAAATTTAACACCGAAAAGTGGATTATGCGAAATTATGAAGAAAACCGTGAACAAATCACAAAGAGTAAGTTTGACTTCAAAGAATCCAAATGATTCAGTGCCTGCTGAAACCGTTAGTAAGAACTCTACTCCTTATTCTAAACCTTTCCAGATGATATTCTTCATCATCATTTTATCTTAGATATTATAAGATATCTTCACATCTTCCGTTATACATATTCTCCATATTTCTGGAGATATTTTCACAACTATTCTTATCTGAGATCATTTATCACTCCGTAATATCTGCATAAAAGAAACTGTGTTAGTTTCTAAATTCTGAAACCTCCGAGTTTAAAATACGAATGTCTTGAAGTAGTGTTGGAAATTGAAGCAAGAATTAGTATAATATAATGACACTTGATCAACGTCATTATATTACAGTAAGTCATGTTGAGTTTCTAATGGAATGTGATGATTCACAGTACCATCATCATGTGACATGTTACACGACTCTTTCATTCTACTTAATTTCTAAGCATATCACGGAAATATTTCCTTGATATTTCTGTTCTTCCGTAACTTCAACAATCTGCTAATAAATCGTGCTATTTCATTTTCTTCTAATTAGAAGATTTCCTTAAATTCCTTGAATTCCGAAAATCCACCATGATTACGTCAAAAGTTAAGACGAAAATTTTCACTCTTTTGTGATAGCTTCACTCGTGCGCTTCACATGATCGAATCGTTTTATCTAAATCTCTCAAAAATGATAAAACTCCATTATCACCTCATATTCGTAATGAAAACATTCTTATTGTTATCTATGACAACCTCTATCAAATTTCGAGGACGGAATTTCTTTAACGGGTAGGTACTGTAATGACCCGGAGATTTCCGACCAAATTTAAACTTTAAACTTTATATGTTTCCGATACGATAAGCAAAATCTGTTATGTTGAGTCTTGAAAGTGTTGAAATCAATATTCATGTCATCAAATACCCTTCGACTACTCTCGATGATTCACGAACAATTAAGTGAAAATAGATATGTGTGTATGTATATATATTGTAAATGGAAATAATAAAATTTAATTATTGGAATTAAGAATGTAAGGTAATATATAAGATAATAATATGATTAAAGCTATATATAAATGTATGATCCCTATAAAGAAGTATTATGATACTTGTATATATATACAAGAAATATAAATATTATGTGCATTTTACATATATTATTAGATATTGCATAATTAGATGTAATATTAAAATATTAAAAATTTCAATTTAAAATATAGTTATTATATTATTACTTTTATTATAAATATTAATATTAACATTATTAATATTACTATACATAATAGATAGATATGAAATTTAATACATTTAAATTGTTATAAGAATATTACTACCAATATTATTAAGAATTATTATTATTATAAATTATCATCATTATTATAACTAATAAAAAAATATATAACACAATTTAATTGTTATTATCACTTTATGACTTGTGTTCTTATTATTATTATTAATTGTATTTAGGTTATTATTAACATAATTATAATTATGTAATACAAAAATTAAGTTTAAAATACATAATCAGATGCATAATTAGTTTCTGTTACATATGCACACCGAGCTATATTTTTTTGTTTCTATCTGCTTAATTGCTTCCCTCAAATCGAATCTCAGACATCAATAACTTACAAAAATCCATTGCACGTCCCAATCTACTTCCTATTTGTTTTATTTAATTCCCTGTTGTTTTACTCATCCTGTCGATCATCAATCTTCTATATATACGGCCCTAATTTGTTGTTATAGGATACCAATCAACCTATGTAGCAATTCACCATTTCAACATTATCATTCAACACACACACTTCTAGTTTTATGTTTTCATTCGACTAACAAACAACCATCCACCACCCTCTTTGTTGATTCACTACCAAAATTATCACTAAACCCATTTAACCACCATCTCCATGAGCACCATCGGCCAACCATATCAACCACCTTACACCATCACCATTAAAATAATCACACTTAAAACACCACAACTCGGCTACCCTAAACCCACTTAATCATAACTACTATTTTCGTGTATGATCAATAACCGAAGAACTACCATTTTTTTCTGTTTTTACAGCTCCAATAAACCACCACGTGGGGTGTACACTGCAATCCTCACTGTCACCACCTTCCTCTAAACCCATCACCATAATTATCATTAATCTACTTGAATAATTAAAGACTATTGCTACTCTTACTAACCGGAACCGTCACTCAAAACCATTCTTCTTCAATCACCACACGCCACTATCATTAGAACCGCCACCCTCGACCATAATATAAACCACGATGACCACCGTATGATTTCTAATTTTGTTCCTGTTTTCTGTCCCGTTACCACCAAACAACACCAATATCGACACCCACATCATTATCTTGTAAACCACTAGCAATCACCATTGTCAAACCATTAATTTCTTATTGAATAACCCCACTTGTGACTGCTGCAGTCTCTATTCCTTGTTCCTGGTCGATCAGACACTAGCACAAACCATCATCGTTTAACACCATCACAGCCACCTTCATCAACCATCATGGGTTACTATTGCTGTGCACCTATTTATGGGTATATTGAATATTAATATACATCGCAAATTGAGATGCAAGTGGGACTTTATTAAACTTTGTGGCAGACAAAAAGGATCCAAGGCCATGATATTTTTTTTTTAGATTAAGGAACAATTAGGTGGATTCGGTGGAGTAACCAAATCCCAAAAACCTTTGTGAATTCAATTATTGACTGATTATCGATTGGAGTAATGGATCACCACATTCTTAATTTAATTTGGGCCGTTATAACTTGTTATCCAAATGTACCGAAGCCCAAACCCATTTAAGTTAAAGAGAGTGTGACAGTTTAACAAAAATTGATGAGGTGAACCGTATTTTTTTTCTGATAATGGGTCGTACATCAAGATGCTGTTGAATGGATTGGACACATACTTGTTTGTTGGGCCGAAACTCAAATAGGTAATATCAATCCTTGAGTGAACGTAAGATTTGATGATGATTTTAAAAGAGGAAAGGAACTGATAGTTAAGCGGGATATATAGTGGTTAATTTGGGTTTATAATAGAAAAACATGTTTGCATGGATGGTTAAATGTGTTGTTGATGTTCGCGAGGTCTCGGGTTCGAGACCCGGTTGCGACACTTTTTTTTTATCCCGAATTTTTAAAGTAGTTTTCAAGTTTTAAATTGATTATTATTATTACTATTATTATTATTATTATTATTATTATTATTAATTTTATTAGTAAATCATTAATATCATGATTATCATAAACAAGTAAAATTAATATTGTTACAAATACTATTATTAATATTATTGTTATTATCACTAATAGGGTTATTATTAATATATGTATATTAGTAATTTTATTATCATTATTTATGTTTACTAAAAATAATTTAGTATGATATAATTACTGTTTTGATAAACAAATTAAATACATACATGAATATGTATATTCAACACATATAATATAACCAAATTTAATATTTTTATGTATATACAAAATGAACATATAAAACGTATATATATTATTATTAACATAAAAATGATATAACTAATACATTTATATATATATATATATATATATATATATATATATATATATATATATATATATATATATATATATATATATATATATATATATATATATATATATATATATATATATATATATATATATATATATATGTGTGTGTGTGTGTGTGTGTGTGTGTGTGTGTGTGTGTGTGTTCAATTACAAACATGAATAATAATAAAAATACAAATGATATAGGTTCGTGAATCCGAGGCCAACCCTATACTTGTTCAACGATGTTATATGTATTTTTACTACAAAATACAGTATGGTGAGTATATAGTCCCTTTTAAACTCTAAATATTTTTGGGCTGAGAATACATGCGCTGTTTTTATAAATGATTTGCGTTATGAACACAAGTGATCAAAAATAAAATCTATGTTGAGTTGTACCATGGCATATTTCTTTATACTTGGTAGCTAATATTTACGTGAGGAGCGTAAACGCGAATCCTGTTGATAGATCTATCGGGCCTGACAACCCCAACCTGGCTGGACGACCAGTTTTAAACGGTTGCACAGTACTTCGTCTCTGTATGCTACACTTGGTACGGTGTAGTGGTTATTTAAGAATATGCTGCTGTGATTTAAATGTTAAGTATGGTTACCAAGTGCTCAACGACTTTTCCATACACTTGCGAGTGTATTATGTATGTATATGAAATATTGTGGTCCATAGTTATTACGCTGCAAGCATCAAACCTATATATCTCACCAACTTTATGTTGACGTTTTAAAGCATGTTATTCTCAAGTACGAATTAAGTCTTCCGCTGTACATTTGCTCACGTTAAGGATATTATTTGGAGTCGATCATCGCAATGGGACCAGATGTTGATGATTTCGTCAGGGGGACTTGGACGGGGTCCTTTCAGTTGGTATCAGAGCGTTGGTCTTAGCGAACCAGGTCTTGCCTTAGTGTGTCTAGCTGATAGTTGTTTAGATACATTAGCGGGTCTGGACTTCGACCGTGTCTGCATGTCAAAAGTTTTGCTATCATTTTGTGTCGAAAATTAACTGCTGATCATTCTAAGTCTAGACACGTCCTACTGCCTTTATTGCATAGATAGTGTACCGACAAATCTATATCTTAGCGTATCTGCTAATTCATATCTTAGCGTATCTATTACGATAAACTTTGCCGGATATCTCCCGTAAATTTCTCCGTAATTTAAGGAATCCTGGTACTATATATATCTATGCATATTATGCATTGAGAATATCATTCAACTATCAGTTGCTGTCACTAAACATTTTATACCAAAATTATTTTCTGTGATCGCAAAAGATGGCCTCTACGAATCGTCCAAGTTCCTCTGACTCCGAAGACAGTGTGACGGGAGCACACCAACCAATCAACTACCGTGATTACTGGAGAAGATAGGGGTGGGTTCGTGACATACTCACCCTATGGAGAAGGGAAGAAGGTACTCCATATTATGAACCGAATCTACCACCTAACCTTGGAGTACTCGACCCGCTCACCGGCGAACCTGTTCGCAACACCGTTTATACCCTTTTTGCGAGAATTTTTCGTCTTGAGACTACCATTAACGGAACTAGAGAAGATATCCGATCTCTACCTCACACTGATAACCAACCAGGGTTAGTAGAAGAAGTTAAAGAACTTCGAGCTCGAGTGCTAACCTTGGAGAATATGGTTCAAAACTTACAAGCACCAGCAGCATCACCGGCACTAACAGTACCACCGACATCAGTATCACCAACACCAGTAACATCACCAGCCTCAGCACCAACAACACTAGTACCACCAATAACAACATTCGCGTCACCAGCTTCGACATCTCATTCTGTACCTCGAGTATAATCATCGTTCTACGTATCGTTCTATCTACTTTATCTTCGTCCTACATATCGTTCTACATCGATTATCTTCGCTCAATATGGCGATTATGTAATTCCTAAAAGTTTTAGAGATTATGTAATCTAGTATTAACGATAAATCAAATGAGTTTAATATCTTATTGACTCATTAAATCCATAATTACATCTGAAGAAAATATGTATGTATATATATTTTCATGAAGATTGTGAAAAAAAAAATTTCTTTTGTACAAACTGTTAATGGTGAAAATATTTTAACGGGTAGGTAATACCCGAGGAATATTTAGATTTCACATTAATCAGTTACACGGTACATTCTTCGACTCTGATTCAACAGACAGTCACTATCCTACTTGTATCCATAGATATACGTATCCGTTCACCACAGAACCCATTTTTGTTCAATTTCATATTTGGATTTTGATCTATCAAAATCCAACAAGTGGCATAATGAAGAAAACATCGGACAAAGTAAAATTTGTTAGAAACAAACGAACTAACTAATTGAAATATTGTTAAGAATCCACGCTAAATGTTCCTAGCTAACTGGTTACATTTTATTTATCGCAATTTAATTATCGCAATTTACATTCTCGCAATTTTATTTATCGTCATTTAATTTCTGTATTTATTTTATGCACTTTAAATAACGGGACACGTATACAAGGTTTCGACCTATCATATCGACCCATCTATATATATATTTCGGAACAACCATAGACACTCTATATGTGAATGTTGGAGTTGGCTATACAGGGTTGAGGTTGATTCCAAAATATATATATGGTTTGAGTTGTGATCAATACTGAGACCGGTACACGGGTCACGATACGTATTAATTAATTCGAATATTATATATTAAATTATATATGAATATATTGGACTATTGGACAATTGGACTATTGGACTGCTAACTTTAGACAATTAAAATGAATTAAAATATTGATTATAATATATGAAACTAAACAATTCTTCAAGTTTGCCACTTGATTTCATCTTAAACCTCAATTGTACCTCGACAGTTACAATCCGTGTTCAAATCTCTTCATGATTCTTGAAAACACCTCAACCGAGAAGTTGAACCAACCGCACCTCATCTACGAAAGAAAAGATTCTTGCATATAGTTATACACCTGAAAACTCTCAGAAAGTGAGTCAACGTTTAACACGTAGCAGTGTTAACTTCTTTAGTGTTATTATTACCCAAAATAACTTTGCAATCCTTTTTCAAATTAGCCAATTCTGTCACAGCTTCAACAAGCTAACTCCAACTTCTCAGTAAAACTAGTCTTATTATAACCTCGATATATACACGTTATTCTTTCGCCGTTGTTACCAGAGAACCTTTTATATTCCACCATATTACCGTCAGCGTTTAATCATCTAAAAACACAATTCTCCTGAAACCACCTCAATTTGATAACCGATGACCCAGATCCGTTAACTTTGAGAATGCTGACGAAGCAGCATGTTGTAGATGATCTTAATGGTCAACAGTTGATGATAAAGAAGGAAGTGTTAGGAACACTCAATAGAAAATTTAACACCGAAAAGTGGATTATGCGAAATTATGAAGGAAACCGTGAACAAATCACAAAGAGTAAGTTTGACTTCAAAGAATCCAAATGATTCAGTGCCTGCTGAAACCATTAGTAAGAACCCTACTCCTTATTCTAAACCTTTCCAGATGATATTCTTCATCATCATTTTATCTTAGATATTATAAGATATCTTCACATCTTCCGTTATACATATTCTCCATATTTCTGGAGATATTTTCACAACTATTCTTATCTGAGATCATTTATCACTCCGTAATATCTGCATAAAAGAAACTGTGTTAGTTTCTAAATTCTGAAACCTCCGAGTTTAAAATACGAATATTTTGAAGTAGTGTTGGAAACTGAAGCATGAATTAGTATAATATAATGACACTTGATCAACGTCATTATATTACAGTAAGTCATGTTGAGTTTCTAATGGAATGTGATGATTCACAGTACCATCATCATGTGACATGTTACACGACTCTTTCATTCTACTTAATTTCTAAGCATATCACGGAAATATTTCCTTGATATTTCTGTTCTTCCGTAACTCCGACAATCTGCTAATAAATCGTGCTATTTCATTTTCTTCTAATTAGAAGATTTCCTTAAATTCCTTGAATTCCGGAAATCCACCATGATTACGTCAAAAGTTAAGACGAAACTTTTCACTCTTTTGTGATAGCTTCACTCGTGCGCTTCACATGATCGAATCGTTTTATCTAAATCTCTCAATAATGATAAAACTCCATTATCACCTCATATTCGTAATGAAAACATTCTTATTGTTATCTATGACAACCTCTATCAAATTTCGAGGACGGAATTTCTTTAACGGGTAGGTACTGTAATGACCCGGAGATTTCCGACCAAATTTAAACTTTAAACTTTATATGTTTCTGATACGATAAGCAAAATCTGTTATGTTGAGTCTTGAAAGTGTTGAAATCAATATTCATGTCATCAAATACCCTTCGACTACTCTCGATGATTCACGAACAATTAAGTGAAAATAGATATGTGTGTATGTATATATATTGTAAATGGAAATAATAAAATTTAATTATTGGAATTAAGAATGTAAGGTAATATATAAGATAATAATATGATTAAAGCTATATATAAATGTATGATCCCTATAAAGAAGTATTATGATACTTGTATATATATACAAGAAATATAAATATTATGTGCATTTTACATATATTATTAGATATTGCATAATTAGATGTAATATTAAAATATTAAAAATTTCAATTTAAAATATAGTTATTATATTATTACTTTTTTTATAAATATTAATATTAACATTATTAATATTACTATACATAATAGATAGATATGAAATTTAATACATTTAAATTGTTATAAGAATATTACTACCAATATTATTAAGAATTATTATTATTATAAATTATCATCATTATTATAACTAATAAAAAAATATATAACACAATTTAATTGTTATTATCACTTTATGACTTGTGTTCTTATTATTATTATTAATTGTATTTAGGTTATTATTAACATAATTATAATTATGTAATACTAAAATTAAGTTTAAAATACATAATTAGATGCAGAATTAGTTTCTGTTACATATGCACACCGAGCTATATTTTTTTGTTTCTATCTGCTTAATTGCTTCCCTCAAATCGAATCTCAGACATCAATAACTTACAAAAATCCATTGCACGTCCCAATCTACTTCCTATTTGTTTTATTTAATTCCCTGTTGTTTTACTCATCCTGTCGATCATCAATCTTCTATATATACGACCCTAATTTGTTGTTATAGGATACCAATCAACCTATGTAGCAATTCACCATTTCAACATTATCATTCAATGCACACACTTCTAGTTTTATGTTTTCATTCGACTAACAAACAACCATCCACCACCCTCTTTGTTGATTCACTACCAAAATTATCACTAAACACATTTAACCACCATCTCCATGAGCACCATCGGCCAACCATATCAACCACCTTACACCATCACCATTAAAATAATCACACTTAAAACACCACCACTCGGCTACCCTAAACCCACTTAATCATAACTACTATTTTCGTGTATGATCAATAACCGAAGAACTACCATTTTTTTCCTGTTTTTACAGCTCCAATAAACCACCACGTGAGGTGTACACTGCAATCCTCACTGTCACCACCTTCCTCTAAACCCATCACCATAATTATCATTAATCTACTTGAATAATTGAAGACTATTGCTACTCTTACTAACCGGAACCGTCACTCAAAACCATTCTTCTTCAATCACCACACGCCACTATCATTAGAACCGCCACCCTCGACCATATTATAAACCACGATGACCACCGTATGATTTCTAATTTTGTTCCTGTTTTCTGTCCGGTTACCACCAAACAACACCAATATCGACACCCACATCATTATCTTGTAAACCACTAGCAATCACCATTGTCAAACCATCAATTTCTTATTGAATAACCCCACTTGCGACTGCTGCAGTCTCTATTCCTTGTTCCTGGTCGATCAGACACTAGCACAAACCATCATCGTTTAACACCATCACAGCCACCTTCATCAACCATCATGGGTTACTATTGCTGTGCACCTATATATGGGTATATTGAATATTAATATACATTGCAAATTGAGATGCAAGTGGGACTTTATTAAACTTTGTGGCAGACAAAAAGGATCCAAGGCCATGATATATTTTTTTTTAGATTAAGGAACAATTAGGTGGATTCGGTGGAGTAACCAAATCCCAAAAACCATTGTGAATTCAATTATTGACTGATTATCGATTGGAGTAATGGATCACCACATTCTTAATTTAATTTGGGCCGTTATAACTTGTTATCCAAATGTACCGAAGCCCAAACCCATTTAAGTTAAAGAGAGTGTGACAGTTTAACAAAACTTGATGAGGTGAACCGTATTTTTTTTTCTGATAATGGGTCGTACATCAAGATGCTGTTGAATGGATTGGACACATACTTGTTTGTGGGGCCGAAACTCAAATAGGTAATATCAATCCTTGAGTGAACGTAAGATTTGATGATGATTTTAAAAGAGGAAAGGAACTGATAGTTAAGCGGGATATATAGTGGTTAATTTGGGTTTATAACAGAAAAACGTGTTTGCATGGATGGTTAATTGTGTTGTTGATGTTCGCGAGGTCTCGGGTTCGAGACCCGGTTGAGACACTTTTTTTTTATCCCGAATTTTTAAGGTAGTTTTCAAGTTTTAAATTGATTATTATTATTACTATTATTATTATTATTATTATTATTATTATTATTATTATTATTAATTTTATTAGTAAATCATTAATATCACGATTATCATAAACAAGTAAAATTAATATTGTTACAAATACTATTATTAATATTATTGTTATTATCACTAATAGGGTTATTATTAATATATGTATATTAGTAATGTTATTATCATTATTTATGTTTACTAAAAATAATTTAGTATGATATAATTACTGTTTTGATAAACAAATTAAATACATACATGAATATGTATATTCAACACATATAATATAACAAAATTTAATATTTTTATGTATATACAAAATGAACATATAAAACGTATATATATTATTATTAACATAAAAATGATATAACTAATACATTTATATATATATATATATATATATATATATATATATATATATATATATATATATATATATATATATATATATATATATATATATATATATATATATATATATATATATAAATGTGTGTGTGTATGTGTGTTCAATTACAAACATGAATAATAATAAATATACAAATGATATAGGTTCGTGAATCCGAGGCCAACCCTATACTTGTTCAACGATGTTATATGTATTTTTACTACAAAATACAGTATGGTGAGTATATAGTCCCTTTTAAACTCTAAATATTTTTGGGCTGAGAATACATGCGCTGTTTTTATAAATGATTTACGTTATGGACACAAGTGATCAAAAATAAAATCTATGTTGAGTTGTACCATGGCATATTTCTTTATACTTGGTAGCTAATATTTACGTGAGGAGCGTAAACGCGAATCCTGTTGATAGATCTATCGGGCCTGACAACCCCAACTGGGCTGGACGCCCAGTTTTAAACGGTTGCACAGTACTTCATCTCTGTATGCTACACTTGGTACGGTGTAGTGGTTATTTAAGAATATGCTGCTGTGATTTAAATGTTAAGTATGGTTACCAAGTGCTCAACGACTTTTCCATACACTTGCGAGTGTATTATGTATGTATATGAAATCTTGTGGTCCATAGTTATTACGCTGCTAGCATCAAACCTATATATCTCACCAACTTTATGTTGACGTTTTAAAGCATGTTATTCTCAGGTACGAATTAAGTCTTCCGCTGTGCATTTGCTCACGTTAAGGATATTATTTGGAGTCGATCATCACAATGGGACTAGATGTTGATGATTTCGTCCAGGGGGACTTGGATGGGGTCCTTTCAAAACTTGTTCCAAAATTGAGAAGAAAAACGAGTGTCTCGATCCGAAACAATAGATATAGGAACCCCATGTCTCGATATCACATCCTTGATAAACAACTTAGAAAAAATATCCGACGATATCTTCTCTCGAATGGGAAGAAATAATGCACTTTTCGTCAACCGGTCAACTATCACCCAAATTGTATCAAATTGAGTTCTCGCCGTCTTTGGTAACTTGGTAATGTGCTCCCATTTCCATTTCGGGATTTCTAACGGTTGTAACATACCATACGGCTTTTGGTGTTCGGCCTTAACTTGCAAACACGTAATGCATTGTTCAACATACTTAACAACATCACGTTTCATGCCGGGCCACCAATACTCTTTCTTCAAATCAAGATACATCTTTGTCGCACCCAGATGGATGGAATAATTTAACTTATGTTCTTCATTGAGTAGCACTTGTCGGTAATCACCCATTTTAGGCACCCACACTCTTCCTTGAAAGGACAACAAACCATACAGGGCTAAGGTGATAGACTCCTTTTGCCCTATGATTTGTTCTTCACGCTTATTGTTAACAAAAGCTTCAATTTGAATCTCACCAAGCTTTACAAGAAAATTGTTAGTAATAGTCATGCGTAACGATCCTACTCATATCGCCGGATGTTGACTCTTTCAACTCAACGCGTCTGCGACCACATTCGCCTTACCCGGATGGTAAAGTATTTCACAATCATAGTCTTTACCAAATCGATCCAACGTCGTTGACGATTGTTCAAATCTCGTTGATCGAAAAGATGTTTCAAACTTCTATGATCCGAATATATGGTATACTTGACACCATACAAGTAATGGCGCCAAATCTTCAATGCATGAACCATCGTCGCCAATTCAAGATCATGAGTCGAATATCTCTTTTCGCGTTCCTTTAGTTGTCTAGAGGCATAAGCAATGACTTTACCCCGTTGCATTAGAACACACCCGAGCCCATTGAATAAGGCATCACAATAAACCGTCATATCTTCTACACCTTCCGGTAACACCAAAACCGGAGCTTGACGCAATTTCTCTTTCAACAATTGGAAAGCAATTTCTTGCTCATTTTCCCAATTAAATCTCGCGTTCTTCCTTGTCAACTTTGTCAATGGAGAAGCGATCTTAGAAAAGTCTTGGATAAACCGACGATAATAACCGGCCAATGCGAAAAAACTTCGAATTTCCGTTGGTGTAGTCGGTTGCCCCTAACCCTTCACCGCCTCTATCTTCCCCGGATCTACTTGAATACCTTCCTTATTCGTAATATGGCCAAGGAATTGCACTTCCCTTAACCAAAATTCACACTTGAAGAATTTAGCGTACAACTTCTCCTTCCGCAATGTGACGACCCGGAAATTTCTGAACAAATTTAAACTTTATCTTTATATTATTCCGACACGATAAGCAAAGTCTGTTAAGTTCAATCTCAAGAATTTTAAACTGTGTTCATACATTTATTTAACCTCGACCAAATTCCAATGATTCACGAACCATTATATGAACGGATATGATTATATATGTATATGTGTATATATTATAACTTGAAAAAATTAACAAAGTATTAGACGTATAATACTTTACATAAACGTATTTGTTTCAAAATATATTCAAATAATTATCGATGGAATTAGAAGATGATATCAAATAATTGATTTATCAGATACATTGAATGATGATTACGAGTCCCTACTGAGAGGTCCACTTTGATTTAGAAAATCTTTCCTTTTTAACGATATTCGAAATAAATGGTAAAGTGATCTTCGAGTAAGGATAAAGTGGCAAGTAACAGGAGCTAGCCAAATTGGTGGAAATTCCTGTTAAATTCCAATACATGCCCTACAATAATTGCCCCGTAACTTTGATAAATTAACCTACATATTATGTATTGTGAAAGTGAAATTAGGGAATATAGGTAAATTAGAAAATAGATATGGACAGGATTAATAGATCAAAATTTTACATTAAGATGATTCCTTACGTTTGATTTTTCCTTTAGACTTAATCCTACGAGTTATGATTAAACTGGAAGTTAAAACCTTGAAACCTGATATGATTCATATATGATTTTATGAAAACGTCTTTTCAATATAATAGACTTTTTAAGAACGTCTTATGACATAACAACTTCTACTATTATAACATTTGTAATAAAATGATTTGGAATATAAAGTAATTGGAATATTAAAATGTCTTTGTAAACGTTTTTATATAAATAAAGTATATCAATTTTAAACTTTAAAAATACAAATGTTACGAAATAATATTCCTTATCATTTAAACAATTTCAAGATATATAAATTTGAATATTATTAGTTTTGAAAAACTATATATTATATATTGTCCCAAATTTATATTTCGAAATGAAAATATAAAAATATATATATTTTAACTTAGTCATAAAACGTCTTGATTTAAAATAATATATTTTGATAAACAACGAGCCACTGATTTATAGAAGCAAATGACCACAACGCTCAATTTTATAAGTTACATTTTTTATAAGATAATTTATTGATGAGTAAGTCAAATTATTAATAAGAGTACACGTCGCGAAACGTAAAAGGCTAGTTTTCTAAACGTACGAAAATGCGTTCGAAAAACCGAAAGTGGTACATGAGTCGAGTGACAATGTACGAGTCATTTGAACAAAAATTACATTTTTACCATACACGTAAATATAATATAATATATAATTAATTATATAAATTAAATATATTATATATGAAATATATTAAACAAACTGTCGGCATCCTTGATTGATCGAATGTTAGCTGGAACTAGGCCTCATGCAAGTGCATGACTTCTCCTCACAAACCTCATGCAAGTGCATGAGAGGGTTGGTGAAGTTACATCCTTTAAATGTCGAACGTTTTTTGCTTCTCTGATTCATTTATCCATCTATATCGCATTTATCTCTCTATATATATTATTATTATAATTATTATTATTATTATTATTATTATTAATATTAAGATTAATATTATTATTAGAAATATTATTATTAGTAGTGTTATTATTATTATGTATTATACATAAAATACTACGACAAGGGGTACGCGCGAGTTATTTCAAAATGGGTTTTCGAGCGGGATAGAGCTAAGGAGATTATGGGTTATAGCTATGGAGGTAATGGGTAATGTTCGAGGGTATGCTCGTGAGGTCAAACTAGTGTTTATCATCTCCGTTGCGTCTACGTACCCTTTCTGCAATATTGAATCTCAATATTGATATGTAGTACTCATAATTTAACTTTTATATATTAATAGTGTATCCCTGACTAGTGCTCGAGTATATAGGATTATGCATGCTTGTACTTTTGATATTGCCATTAGAAAGGTTATGTTGAATCCTGAATTAGTTACATATGCAGTTGAGATAAGGTATAGGATATGCGTGTAGTTGGAAAGCTAGCGAAAAATTAAGAACTTTTCATTTTGATATCGAATGGTTTCGATGAACGGATTAGAAGTTATAGTCAATTGAATTTTTGTATTATTATTAAAAATGATTATTATTATCATCGTTATAGTTTTTATCTAATTATTATTATTATTATTATTATTATTATTATTATTATTATTATTATTATTATTATTAGTATTATTATTAGTATTATTATTATCATTTTCAATAAAAGGTATTATCATTAAAAATTGTTATTTTTATTATTATTACTATCGTTGTTATCGTTAAAGTTATAATTTGTATTATTATTATTATTATTATCATTAAAATAGTTATTAGTATTATCATTAATATTATCATGACATTTATTATCATTAGTATTATTATAATTAAAACTAATATTAGTAACACCTAACTATTATGATTACTATTATTATTATGAACGCGATATAAAAGATGATTAAAAGCTATTAAACAAATCGATTAGGAAATAATGAGTATGAGTATCATGATGAAATTTAAAATATTGTAAGATATTGATTTAGATAAAATTATCGTTTTTCATTATTTTTATCACTATTATTATTAAAAGTATTATTAATATTAAAAATATCATTTTTTACAAAAATTATTAATTTTAATAGGAATATCATTGTTAATATAAAATTTCATTATTATTATTAATAAGAATTATCATTTTATCATAATACCATTTTTCATAAATATAAATATTGTTATTATTATTAGTAGAATAATAATAATTATTTTTATAAAATAATACAACTTTTACTTACTATTATTATTATCGATATTATTTTATCAAATAAATATGTAATACAAAGATATTTTACTACGTGTAATATAATTACATTAATACTACCTATCATATTATTATTTTTATGATATTAAATTAACTTTATAAATTTTATTACTTAAGATATATAAAAGTATATTTTTTATATAAAATTTTATTTATTAATAAATGAATTATATTATTTACTCTATTAAATCTTTTAAAAATTTCCAAAAATATAAAGCGACAATATTTAAACTATATAGTAATCATGTATAAATTTTGGAAATCATTTTGAGTCAAATTGACTTTTGTTGACCTTTGCATATTAGTCTCGAGCATTAGAATTGTGGTACACTATGACATAACTTAAATTGTTAGACAAATATTGACCAACATATGAATATATATATAATTAATTTAGGTCCGTGAATCCGAGGCCAACCTTGCACTTGTTCAATGATGTTATATGTATTTTTACTATGAAATACAGTATGGTGAGTTTCATTTGCCTTTTTACCCTTTATATTTTTGGGTTGAGAATATATGCGAAATTTTTATAAATGTTTTACGAAATAGACACAAGTAATCGAAACTACATTATATGGTTGAATGATCGAAGCCGAATATGCTCCTTTTTGCTTGGTAGCCTAAGAATTAGGGAACATCACTTATTTTGAGAATTAGTGCACGTCTAATTGACGCGAATCCTAAAGATAGATCTATTGGGCCTAACGTGTGACAACCCGGAAATTTCCAATCAAATTTAAACTTTATCTTTATATTATTCCGACACGATAAGCAAAGTTTGTTAAGTTAAATCTCAAGAATCTTAAATTGTGTTCATACATTCATTATAACCTCGACCAAATTCAGACGATTCACGAACCGTTATATGTAAATAAATATGTATATATATGTATATATATATATATTATAACTTGAGAATATTAATAAAGTATTAAACGTATAATACTTTACATGATCGTATTTGTTTCAATATGTTTATCGATGGAATTAGAAGATAATATCAAATTGTTGATTTATCAGATACATTATGATATGATTACGGGTCTATGTTATGAGGTCCACTGTGATTTAAGAAATCTATTCTTTTTGACAACATTCGAAAAATGGTAAAGTGATTTATAAGTAAGAACGTGAAGTGTAAATAACTTAGATGTTGGATATCGACAAGTTAAGTAACTCGACATTTTTCATTAAGATGATTTCATACGTTTATTTAACCTTTGAACTTTATCCCATGCTTCACCAACAAACTGTAATTTAAAAACTTGAAACCTATTATGAATATATATGATTCTATTTTTTTAAACATTTTATGATATAACGATTTCCATTATTTTAACCTTTAAACAAAATGATTCTTAAAAATATATTTGGTTTT
Organism: Rutidosis leptorrhynchoides; assembly: GCF_046630445.1. Taxonomy (NCBI): domain Eukaryota; kingdom Viridiplantae; phylum Streptophyta; class Magnoliopsida; order Asterales; family Asteraceae; genus Rutidosis; species Rutidosis leptorrhynchoides. Next base: position 422,171,345 of record NC_092334.1, read on the forward strand.
GGAAAAAAAAAATTATTATATTTATTTGATTTAGTTTCAAACGTACAAAAACGTTTTCAGTTTAAAAAGAACTTTATTATTAAAACGTATATAACTTTTATAAATATCTAGAACCACTTTTGACAACTCATTACTTAACCAGTATGATAAAGATAACGATATTTATATTTTATTTTATTAAATATATATAACGATTTAAATTAATATTATATATATTTATACGCGTATTATACGTACATAGTTTTATACTTTTACTATACTTAAACTTTACCTTTACTTTATTTTTACTTTACTTTAACTTTAATAATTCACTTTAATAATTCATACTTTAATAATTCACTTTAATAATTCATACTTTAATAATTCACTTTAATAATTCATACTTTAATAATTCACTTTAATAATTCATACTTTAATAATTCACTTTAATAATTCATACTTTAATAATTCACTTTAATAATTTAAAAATCTATTATAAATAGAATTCAATAGGTTTTATTATTTCATAGAAACTTGAAAATATTTTTCTCTAAACTCTCTCAATCGATTTACATATATATATTTACTCCGTATTATTTCAAGATATTATTAGTATACATAAAATATTACGTCAGAGTGCTGTCCGAGTGATTTCGAAATTGTTTTTCGAGTGGGATTGGATTAAGAAAATTATGGGTTATAGCTATGGAGGTGATTGGTATGGTTCATGGGTATGCTCGTGAGGTCAATATAGTGTTTATCATCTCCGTTGCGTCTACGTACCTTTCCTGCAATATTGAATCTCAATATTGATACGTGAGTACTCATAATTTAACTTTTACATACTAATAGTGTATCCCTGACTAGTGCTCGAGTATATAGGATTATGCATGTTTGTACTTTTGATATTGCCTTTAGTTAGGTTATGTTGAATCCTGAATTAGTTATATATGCGACTGAGATAAGGTATAAGATATGCATGTCGTTGGAAAGCTAGCGAAAAATTAAAAACTTTTCATTTAGATATCGAATGATTTTGATGAACGAATTTGAAGTTATAGTCCATCGAATTTTTGTATTATTATTAAAAATGATTATTATTATCTTCGTTATTATCGTCGTTCTAGTTTTATCTTATTATTATTATTATTATCTTTATCAATAAAAGGATTTATCATTAAAAATTGTTATTTTTTTTATTATTACTATCGTTATTATCGTTAAAGTTATAATTAGTATTATTATTATTATCCAATTATTATTATTATTATTATTATTATTATTATTATTATTATTATTATTATTATTATTATTATTATTATTATTATTATTGGTATTATTATTATTATTATCATTATTAATATATATATCATTATTAAAAAATGGTTATTGTTATTGTTATTATTATTATTACTACTATATTATCATTAAGATAATTATTAGTATTATCGTTAATAATGTTATAGTAACTATCATTATTAATATTAGTGTAATTAAAACAAATATTTGTAACACCTAATTATTTTGATTACTATTATTATCATTATTACGAACACGATATAAAAGACGATTAAAAGCTATTAAACGAAACGATTAGGAAATAATGGGTAAGAGTATCATGATGAAATTAAAATATTATAAGATATTGATTTAGATAAAATTATCGTTCTTATTATTTTTATCATTACTATTATTATTAAAATTATCGTTAGTATTAAAACTATCATTTTAACAAAAATTATCATTTTAATAGAAATGTCATTGTTACTATAAAATATCATTATTATTATTATTTTAAATAGAATTATTATTTTAAAGATAATATTAAAAATTATCGTAAATATTAAAGTTATCATAATTAGAATTATCGTTTTATCATAATGTCATCTTAGTAATTATAAATATTGATATTTTTATAATAATAATTATTATTACAAAATAATACAACTTTTACTTACTATCATTATAGATATTATTTTATCAAATAAATATTTGATACAAACATATTTTACTACGTGTAATAACTTACTTTAATAATACGTATCATATTATCTTTATAATATTAAATGAACCCTATAAATTTTATTACTTAATATATATAAAAGTATATTTTATTATATAAATATAATATAAAATTTTATTTATTAATAAATAAATTATATTATTTACTCTAATAAATCTTTTAAAAATATTTAAAAATATAAAACGACGATATTTAAACTATATATTAATCATGTATAAATTTTTGGAAATTATTTTGAGTCAAATTTACTTTTGTTAACTTTTGCATATTAGTCTCGAGCATTAGGATTGTGGTACACTATGACTTGACCTATTTTGTTAGACAAATATTGACCAACACATAAATATATATAATTAATTTAGGTTCGTGAATCCGAGGCCAACCTTGCACTTGTTCAATGACGTTATATGTATTTTTACTACGAAATACAGTATGGTGAGTTTCATTTGCCTTTTTACCCTTTATATTTTTGGGACTAAGAATACATGCGCTTTTATAAATGTTTGACGAAATAGATACAAGTAATTGAAACTACATTCTATGGTTGAATTATCGAAATCGAATATGCCCCTTTTTATTAAAGTCTGGTAATCTAAGAATTAGGGAACAGACACCCTAATTGACACGAATCCTAAAGATAGATCTATTGGGCCTAACAAACCCCATCCAAAGTACCGGATGCTTTAGTACTTCGAAATTATATCATGTCCGAAGGAGGATCCCGGAATGATAGGGGATATTCTTATATGTATCTAGTTAATGTCGGTTACCAGGTGTTCACCATATGAATGATTATTTTTTGTCTCTATGCATGGGACGTATATTTATGAGAACTGGAAATGAAATTCTTGTGGTCTATTAAAATGATGGAAATAAATGATTATGATAAACTAATGAACTCACCAACCTTTTGGTTGACACTTTAAAGCATGTTTATTCTCAGGTGTTAAAGAAATCTTCCGCTGTGCATTTGCTCATTTTAAAGATATTACTTGGAGTCTTTCATAGCATATTTCGAAGAACGTTGCATTCGAGTCATTGAGTTCATCAAAGATTATTATTAAATCAATTTATAGTTGGATAGTGCATATTATGAAATGGTATGCATGCCTGTCAATTTTTGATGTAAAGAAAGATTGTCTTTTAAAAACGAATGCAATGTTTGTAAAATGTATCATATAGAGGTCAAATACCTCGCAATGTAATCGACTATTGTGAATCGTTTATAATGTCTATGAACGGGTCCTTTCAGTTGGTATCAGAGCGGTGGTCTTAGCGAACCAGGTCTGCATTAGTGTGTCTAACTGATAAGTCGTTAGGATGCATTAGTGAGTATGGACTTCGACCGTGTCTGCATGTCAAAAGTTTTGCTTATCATTTTTAGTCGGAAATCATCTGCTTATCATCCATAGGAAATTACCTGCTTATCATTATTAGTCTAGACACATCTTGCTACATTAATTGCATGAGTAGTGTATAGACAAACTTCATATCTTAGCGTATCTGCTAAATCATATCTTATCGTATCTGTTACTTTAAACTTTACCTGACATACCCCGCAAATTCCTCCGTAATCTATGAAATCTTTTGATCTCTATATATAGATATTCTATGTAAATAGAATACCACCCGATAGCCGAAAAATCATTTTTATATCGAAAATCCTTTATCCAATCGTACGAAATGGAATTTGTCATCAGTTCAAGTCACTCGGATTCCGAAATGGAATCTCACTCAAGCTCCGAAAGCAGTGTGACCGGAATGGATCAACCAATCAGTCATCACCTATTCTGGATGAATTGGGGATGGGTTCGTAGCCTCCTCAATCATTGGAAACAAGAAGAAGGCGATCCTTTCCATCCACGACATTGCCCTCTTGGTGAAGAACCTGAAGCACTTACCGGCGAACCTGTTCGAGACACCATTTTCTCTCTCATTTCCAGGGTATCTCATCACGATTATATACTACATCAAATTCTAGATTTTATTTATCCGCTCGTTCCGACCGACAATCATCCTGGAATAATAGAAGAAGTCAACGAACTTCGCGCTCGGGTAGTGGCTTTGGAGAATATTGTGCAGAGATTACAAACACCAGCAGCAGCACCAGCAGCATAACCAGTACCAACATCATCAACGCCAATAGTACCATTACCACCTCCAACCACAACCGCATTGTAAACCTCAACTTCACAATCTGTCCCACGAGCATCAATGTCATACGCACCATAGATACCAAGGAGTACCAACAACAATAACTGACGAAGTATTAATTCATAACTTCATTGGAGAAACATTCCGCGGCGATTATATAATCTCTAAAGTCTTAGAGATTATCTAATCTAGCCCTAACCATAAATCAGTTAAGCGAACCAAAATGATAGAAAGAAGAGTAGAAACCCTGACAAAAATGGTGTATGATTAACAAGTTAAACTTGTTTTACCAACAGCATCAACAGTACCGTCAACGTCACCAGCATCGTCAGTACAGTCAACATCAGAATCAACAACACCTATAACATCACAAACTCCGTCAGTTCAAGAATCACTGTGGACATCATTACGAATCAATAACGTGTATATTGTATCAACAAGTTATGAAGAATTAACTCATTCCCTCTGAAGAAATTATATATATATTTTATATATATATATATATATTTTGAAATAAAAAAATAAATCTTTCCGTGCTAAGCTATTTTGTGTGAATCTTAACTACTCAGTTAATTCATATTACAAATATGCAATAATGTACGTCCCTCACCCGCGACTTAACCATCGTTAACTACAATCTCTGTCTCAATTCAACAAATTCCAATTCCTAATAAATGAAGTATATATTTGATTTTACACTTCATCATTGATGTAACCGAAACTTTTCAAATAACATCATTCGTACTTTGCGAAGTTCACAAGAATTTAACGAAAACCAACATCACATCTCAACAAATAACGAAGTATTGATTCATAATTTCAATATTATTGAAGAAATACTTATGTAACCTCTAAACCTTCAAGGAATTATTCAATTCTAGTTCCAACCGTAAATCGAATGAGTCTAATTTAGTATTAACTCATTAAAATCTATGTTACATCTGAGGAGAATATATACATATATATTTTCATAAAGACTGTAATAAAATTCTTATGTACAAAATATTAATTGTGAAAATTTTTTTAACGGGTTGTAATACCCGAGAGATATATATAAATTCACAATTAATATGTTACATTCTTCGAATCAGATTAAGCAAATTATCAATTATACTACCTACTTTCACAATAATATACATTCTTTCATAGAAATCAAAACAACCATACTCATTCAAACCCAATTACGTATTCTGATTTTAAAATCTCAGAATTCAATTCGAGATATAACCGGTACCATTACTTTTAGATTCCTACATCTTTCAAAGCTATACTTTGACTTCAAAAGTGTGTTAGAACATCAAATGTATACAAACGATTACAATCTATGTTTAAACCCTTCGAAAATCTCTGAAGACACTTCAAATAATGAGCAATCGAGATGATGATCCAACCACATATTACCCACAGTTATGTACTTAAAAAGCTCTCGAAACCAAAGTCATAATTCAACACATATCTGTGTCAGATCTTTTGGCATTTATTAGCAAAAATAACCTTGCAATTCCTTTGCAAAGTAGCAAATTATATCACAGCTCCAGCAAGACAACTTCGATTTTTTCGTTCGGAGTAGCCTTATCATAATTTTAATATACGTGATTACCCTTTTGTTACCGGAGAACCTTTCATATTCCACCACATTAGCAATAAACTTACCAACAACTTCACTGATCTTGGGCATTCCGAAGAATCTTTATATTTATCGAAACCTCATCATTTACTCATCTGCCTCTTGTAACGAGAATTGTCATACGAATCATTGGGAGTTAGCAATCAGTATTTTGAAATCTCACAGCATGTTGACGCCAGCAGTTATACATAACGTCTATTTCCAAGGCTTACATACTTCGAATGTGAATTTTCTGAAAAACACTCTGAACCGCGAACTAGTTCTCGAAATGCTGATGAAGCAACAAAAACTGTAAACGACCTTAGCAGTAAAAAGTTTGATGATAAAGATTAGTGTATTAACAAAGCTCAGAAATAGAGAAGTTTTGGAACTGGAAAACGGATTGAGCAAAGTATGAAGGAGGCTGTGGACAAATCACAAAGACTGAACCTGCCTTCAAAGAATCCAAATGATTCAGTGTCTGCTGAAGTCATTAACGAATACCTTGCTCCTGACACTAAACCCTTACAGACAATATTCTTCATCATCCTCTGATATTAGAAATTCTAAGATATCATCGTATCTTTCATTATAAATATTCTCCATATTTCTGAAGATATTTCCATAACTATTCTTATCTGGAATCATTTATCTCTTTGCGCTATCTGTATTACATCAAAAAGGAAACTGTTTAGTTCCTATACTCTGTAAAACCTTTGAGTTTAAAATATGAATGTTTTTGAAGTAGTGTTGGAAACTGAAGCATGAGTTAGTATAATATAATGACACTTGATCAACGTGATTATATTACAGTAATTCATGCTGAGTTTCTAAATGGAACGTGATGATTCACAGATCATAACATCATCATGTGCCATGTTATACGACTCTTGTATTCTATTTAACCTCTAAAATATCAAGAAAATATTTCTTGATGATTCGGCCTTTTCCAAGGTATTCTAGTAATTTGACAAGTCAAGATCGTGCCATCACAATTTCCTTCCTAGAACATTAACAATGTTCATTCCGAAAATCATATTTGTGAATTCTGGACCATTACAAGCGGTGCTTAATCGCAAGAAGAAGAAACGAAAGGACAAAACTCCGAAATAGAAATTGGGGTATAAATTGCAGCAAATAAAAGAGAGCATTAACTGTGGATGACAATGATTATAGAAGATAGAAACAGAGACTTTGAAATATAAGGGAAGATATAAAGCCCAAGGACAAACCAAAAATTATAAACCATATATATCGATGCATATAGCAATATAAAGACACGGGAGAACTAGAAATACTATAAACCCAAGAGTATAGTAGAAGTAAATAGATTCTTCCGGTGGTAGATGAAAAAGAAGAATGACCGATATGAAAGTTATAAGTATATCGAGAATCAGAACTGGATGGAGCATATTGATGAATACTTTAAAATATGAGTTGAGGAGGAAGGAATAGAAGGTGATGAAACATGACTAGGAACTTAGAAATCAATAGATTTAACTCACACAATGACGGAATAAGTGAATCAAACCCTCTAGTGAATAGGTTAAGCTTTTTGTGATTAATTTAGTCATACCACAACTAAATCAAGTGTGATTAGATCAACACCTAGAGCTATTATTCACCACCTGGGTGATTTGGGTTGAGAGATAATCGAAGGAGCTCACCAGATCTGAGTGTGTGTAACAAATGAGAGGCTTAACCTAAAAATGAAGAACATAAGATTTTATATACCCCTGCTGTTGACTCACCCGTACGATTCATCCATCACACATACGAGTTGGCTTCATCAGCCGTACGGGTGATCACTCACTCGTGTCTTCTCATTTAGGTTGTAATTGTGACTTAGCTCAGCATCAACCGTGCGTATGAGCCTGTCAGCCGTACGAGTGTGGCTTCACTCGGATGTTTGACTAAGTCTAACATAGTCAAACATCCACATCTCATTCCTGCAGTTGCTGTAACCACATACAAACACGGATAGGATAATAACGAACGACCATGGTGGCCTGTAAACTGTTGTACCTGCAATGGACGTGGGTAGATGTATAGGGACTTGCATAAAATGCATCAACAGAAGGTGTGAGTTGTAAGAAAAGGAAGGAGGTGAATTTATAAGAAAATCTCTAACAGAACAATTAAAATGGACGATCGCATTTAAAGCGGATCCTAATTTCTTTTGTTACCGGAGAATCAAATCTTATTACAAAGATTTTCTTCAAATCCCTTGAAATCTGGAAATCAATCATATCTACGTCAAATGATAAGATGAATCTACACTTACTCATTTCACTCTTCTATGTTAGCTTCATTCGTACTCTTCATATAAATGGATTGTTTATCCAAATTATTCGCTGATGATAAAACTCTAATTTTCAGACTGTATGCATCATGAAAACATACTTATTATCATTCACGACCTTTCCACTCAAATTTCGGGACGAAATTTCTTTAACGGGTAGGTACTGTGACAACCCGGAAATTTCCAATCAAATTTAAACTTTATCTTTATATTATTCCGACACGATAAGCAAAGTTTGTTAAGTTAAATCTCAAGAATCTTAAATTGTGTTCATACATTCATTATAACCTCGACCAAATTCAGACGATTCACGAACCGTTATATGTAAATAAATATGTATATATATGTATATATATATATTATAACTTGAGAATATTAATAAAGTATTAAACGTATAATACTTTACATGATCGTATTTGTTTCAATATGTTTATCGATGGAATTAGAAGATAATATCAAATTGTTGATTTATCAGATACATTATGATATGATTACGGGTCTATGTTATGAGGTCCACTGTGATTTAAGAAATCTATTCTTTTTGACAACATTCGAAAAATGGTAAAGTGATTTATAAGTAAGAACGTGAAGTGTAAATAACTTAGATGTTGGATATCGACAAGTTAAGTAACTCGACATTTTTCATTAAGATGATTTCATACGTTTATTTAACCTTTGAACTTTATCCCATGCTTCACCAACAAACTGTAATTTAAAAACTTGAAACCTATTATGAATATATATGATTCTATTTTTTTTAAACATTTTATGATATAACGATTTCCATTATTTTAACCTTTAAACAAAATGATTCTTAAAAATATATTTGGTTTTGGAAAAAAAAAATTATTATATTTATTTGATTTAGTTTCAAACGTACAAAAACGTTTTCAGTTTAAAAAGAACTTTATTATTAAAACGTATATAACTTTTATAAATATCTAGAACCACTTTTGACAACTCATTACTTAACCAGTATGATAAAGATAACGATATTTATATTTTATTTTATTAAATATATATAACGATTTAAATTAATATTATATATATTTATACGCGTATTATACGTACATAGTTTTATACTTTTACTATACTTAAACTTTACCTTTACTTTATTTTTACTTTACTTTAACTTTAATAATTCATACTTTAATAATTCACTTTAATAATTCATACTTTAATAATTCACTTTAATAATTCATACTTTAATAATTCACTTTAATAATTCATACTTTAATAATTCACTTTAATAATTCATACTTTAATAATTCACTTTAATAATTTAAAAATCTATTATAAATAGAATTCAATAGGTTTTATTATTTCATAGAAACTTGAAAATATTTTTCTCTAAACTCTCTCAATCGATTTACATATATATATTTACTCCGTATTATTTCAAGATATTATTAGTATACATAAAATATTACGTCAGAGTGCTGTCCGAGTGATTTCGAAATTGTTTTTCGAGTGGGATTGGATTAAGGAAATTATGGGTTATAGCTATGGAGGTGATTGGTATGGTTCATGGGTATGCTCGTGAGGTCAATATAGTGTTTATCATCTCCGTTGCGTCTACGTACCTTTCCTGCAATATTGAATCTCAATATTGATACGTGAGTACTCATAATTTAACTTTTACATACTAATAGTGTATCCCTGACTAGTGCTCGAGTATATAGGATTATGCATGTTTGTACTTTTGATATTGCCTTTAGTTAGGTTATGTTGAATCCTGAATTAGTTATATATGCGACTGAGATAAGGTATAAGATATGCATGTCGTTGGAAAGCTAGCGAAAAATTAAAAACTTTTCATTTAGATATCGAATGATTTTGATGAACGAATTTGAAGTTATAGTCCATCGAATTTTTGTATTATTATTAAAAATGATTATTATTATCTTCGTTATTATCGTCGTTCTAGTTTTATCTTATTATTATTATTATTATCTTTATCAATAAAAGGATTTATCATTAAAAATTGTTATTTTTTTTATTATTACTATCGTTATTATCGTTAAAGTTATAATTAGTATTATTATTATTATCCAATTATTATTATTATTATTATTATTATTATTATTATTGGTATTATTATTATTATTATCATTATTAATATATATATCATTATTAAAAAATGGTTATTGTTATTGTTATTATTATTATTACTACTATATTATCATTAAGATAATTATTAGTATTATCGTTAATAATGTTATAGTAACTATCATTATTAATATTAGTGTAATTAAAACAAATATTTGTAACACCTAATTATTTTGATTACTATTATTATCATTATTACGAACACGATATAAAAGACGATTAAAAGCTATTAAACGAAACGATTAGGAAATAATGGGTAAGAGTATCATGATGAAATTAAAATATTATAAGATATTGATTTAGATAAAATTATCGTTCTTATTATTTTTATCATTACTATTATTATTAAAATTATCGTTAGTATTAAAACTATCATTTTAACAAAAATTATCATTTTAATAGAAATGTCATTGTTACTATAAAATATCATTATTATTATTATTTTAAATAGAATTATTATTTTAAAGATAATATCAAAAATTATCGTAAATATTAAAGTTATCATAATTAGAATTATCGTTTTATCATAATGTCATCTTAGTAATTATAAATATTGATATTTTTATAATAATAATTATTATTACAAAATAATACAACTTTTACTTACTATCATTATAGATATTATTTTATCAAATAAATATTTGATACAAACATATTTTACTACGTGTAATAACTTACTTTAATAATACGTATCATATTATCTTTATAATATTAAATGAACCCTATAAATTTTATTACTTAATATATATAAAAGTATATTTTATTATATAAATATAATATAAAATTTTATTTATTAATAAATAAATTATATTATTTACTCTAATAAATCTTTTAAAAATATTTAAAAATATAAAACGACGATATTTAAACTATATATTAATCATGTATAAATTTTTGGAAATTATTTTGAGTCAAATTTACTTTTGTTAACTTTTGCATATTAGTCTCGAGCATTAGGATTGTGGTACACTATGACTTGACCTATTTTGTTAGACAAATATTGACCAACACATAAATATATATAATTAATTTAGGTTCGTGAATCCGAGGCCAACCTTGCACTTGTTCAATGACGTTATATGTATTTTTACTACGAAATACAGTATGGTGAGTTTCATTTGCCTTTTTACCCTTTATATTTTTGGGACTGAGAATACATGCGCTTTTATAAATGTTTGACGAAATAGGCACAAGTAATTGAAACTACATTCTATGGTTGAATTATCGAAATCGAATATGCCCCTTTTTATTAAAGTCTGGTAATCTAAGAATTAGGGAACAGACACCCTAATTGACACGAATCCTAAAGATAGATCTATTGGGCCTAACAAACCCCATCCAAAGTACCGGATGCTTTAGTACTTCGAAATTATATCATGTCCGAAGGAGGATCCCGGAATGATAGGGGATATTCTTATATGTATCTAGTTAATGTCGGTTACCAGGTGTTCACCATATGAATGATTATTTTTTGTCTCTATGCATGGGACGTATATTTATGAGAACTGGAAATGAAATTCTTGTGGTCTATTAAAATGATGGAAATAAATGATTATGATAAACTAATGAACTCACCAACCTTTTGGTTGACACTTTAAAGCATGTTTATTCTCAGGTGTTAAAGAAATCTTCCGCTGTGCATTTGCTCATTTTAAAGATATTACTTGGAGTCTTTCATAGCATATTTCGAAGAACGTTGCATTCGAGTCATTGAGTTCATCAAAGATTATTATTAAATCAATTTATAGTTGGATAGTGCATATTATGAAATGGTATGCATGCCTGTCAATTTTTGATGTAAAGAAAGATTGTCTTTTAAAAACGAATGCAATGTTTGTAAAATGTATCATATAGAGGTCAAATACCTCGCAATGTAATCAACTATTGTGAATCGTTTATAATGTATATGAACGGGTCCTTTCATAACGAACCCCATCCAAAGTACCGGATGCTTTAGTACTTCGATGTTGTTTTATCATGTCCGAAGGATTTCCCGGAATGATAGGGGATATTCTTATATGCATCTTGTTAATGTCGGTTACCAGGTGTTCAATCCATGTGAATGATTTTTGTCTCTATGCATGGAAAGTATATTATGAGAAATGGAAATGAAATTTTTGTGGTCTATTAAAATGATGAAAATGTTCGATTATGATAAACTAATGAACTCACCAACCTTTTGGTTGACACTTTAAAGCATGTTTATTCTCAGGTATTAAAGAAATCTTCCGCTGTGCATTTACTCATTTTAAAGATATTACTTGGAGTCTTTCATGGCATATTTCAAAGAACATTGCATTCGAGTCATTGAGTTCATTTAAAGATTATTATTAAGTCAATTTATAGTTGGATAGTGGATATTATGAAATGGTATGCATGCCTGTCAATTTTTGATGTAAAGAAAGTTTGTCTTTTAAAAACGAATGCAATGTTTGTAAAATGTATCATATATAGGTCAAATACCTCGCGATGTAATCAACTATTGTGAATCGTTTATAATGTATATGAACGGGTCCTTTCAGTTGGTATCAGAGTGGTGGTCTTAGCGAACCAGGTCTGCATTAGTGTGTCTAACTGATAAGTCGTTAGGATGCATTAGTGAGTCTGGACTTCGACCGTGTCTGCATGTCAAAAGTGAAATGTCCCATTCATATTGATTATAAACGTTCCATATTAATTGATTTCGTCGCGAGGTTTTGACCTCTATATGAGACGTTTTTCAAAGACTGCATTCATTTTTAAAACAACCATAACCTTTATTTTATCGATAAAGGTTTAAAAAGCATTACGTAGATTATCAAATAATGATAATCTAAAATATACCGTTTACACACGACCATTGCATAATGGTTTACAATAAGAATATATTACATCAAAAATAAGTTTCTTGAATGCAGTTTTTACATAATATCATATAAGCATGGACTCCAAATCTTGTCCTTATTTTAGTATGCAACAGCGGAAGCTCTTAATAATCACCTGAGAATAAACATGCTTAAAACGTCAACAAAAATGTTGGTGAGTTATAGGTTTAACCTATATATTATCAAATCATAATAATAGACCACAAGATTTCATATTTCAATATACATCCCATACATAGAGATAAAACTCATTCATATGGTGAACACCTGGTAACCGACATTAACAAGATGCATATAAGAATATCCCCTATCATTCCGGGAAATCCTTCGGACATGATATAAATGAATTCGAAGTACTAAAGCATCCGGTACTTTAGATGGGGTTCGTTAGGCCCAATAGATCTATCTTTAGGATTCACGTCAATTATTAGATCGGTTTACTAATTCTTAGGTTACCAAGCAAAAGGGGCATATTCGGCTTCGATCATTCACCCATATAATGTAGTTTCAATTACTTGTGTCTATTTCGTAAAACATTTATAAAACTGCATGTATTCTCATCCCAAAATATTAGATTTTAAAAGTGGGACTATAACTCACTTTCACAGATTTTTATTTCGTCGGGAAGTAAGACTTGGCCACTGGTCGATTCACGAACCTATAACAAATATGTACATATATATCAAAGTATGTTCAAAATATATTTACAACATTTTTAATACGTTTTACTGTTTTAAATTTTATTAAGTCAGCTGTCCTCGTTAGTAACCTACAACTAGTTGTCCACAGTTAGATGTACATAAATAAATCGATATATATTATCTCGAATCAATCTACGACCCAGTGTATACACGTCTCAGGCTAGATCACAGCTCAAAGTATATATATTTTTGGAATCAACCTCAACCCTGTATAGCTAACTCCAACATTACTGCATATAGAGTGTCTATGGTTTTTCCAAATAATATATATACATGGGTCGATATGATATGTCAAAACATTTGCATACGTGTCTATGGTATCTCAAGATTACATTAGAATACATGTATAATATAATATAAGTTAGCTAGGATATGATTTGTATAGAATTGTTACAATATATCCCGTAGCTACAACAATCAAAAAATATCCAATCTTGTTTTACCCATAACTTCTTCGTTTTAAATCCGATTTGAGTGAATCAAATTGCTATGGTTTCATATTGAACTCTATTTTATGAATATAAACATAAAAAGTATAGGTTTATAGTCGGAAAAATAAGTTACAAGTCATTTTTGTAAAGGTAGTCATTTCAGTCGAAAGAACGACGTCTAGATGACCATTTTGGAAAACATACTTTCACTTTGAGTTTAACCATGATTTTTGAATATAGTTTCATGTTCATAATAAAAATCATTTTCCCAGAAGAACAACTTTTAAATCAAAGTTGATCATAGTTTTTAATTAACTAACCCAAAACAGCCCGCGGTGTTACTACGACGGCGTATATCCGGTTTTACGGTGTTTTTCGCGTTTTCCGATTTTAAATCATTAAGTTAGCATATCATATAGATATAGAACATGTGTTTAGTTGATTTTAAAAGTCAAGTTAGAAGGATTAACTTTTGTTTGCGAACAAGTTTAGAATTAACTAAACTATGTTCTAGTGATTACATGTTCAAATCTTCGAATAAGATAGTTTTATATGTATGAATCGAATGATGTTATGAACATAATTACTACCTCAAGTTTAGTAGGTAAACCTACTGGAAGTGACAAGAAATGATCTAGCTTCAAAGGATCTTGGATGGCTTGAAAGTTCTTAAAGTAGAATAATGACACGAAAACAAGTTCAAGTAAGATTATCACTCGAATTAAGATAGTTATAGTTATAGGAATTGAATCAAAGTTTGTATATGAGTAATACATTAATTTAGAATGATATCTTACTATAAACAACAAGGATTTCTTGAGGTTGGATGATCACTTTACAAAATTGGAAGTGAGCTAGTAAACTTGGAAGTATTCTTGATTTTATGAAACTAGAACTTGTAGAATTTATGAAGAACACTTAGAACTTGAAGATGGAACTTGAGAGAGATCAATTAGATGAATAAAATTGAAGAATGAAACTGTTTATAGGTGTTTTTGGTCGTTGGTATATGGATTAGATATAAAGGATATGTAATTTTGTTTTCATGTAAATAAGTCATGAATGATTACTAATATTTTTGTAATTTTATGAGATATTTCATGCTAGTTGCCAAATGATGGTTCCCACATATGTTAGGTGACTCACATGGACTGCTAAGAGCTGATCATTGGAGTGTATATACCAATAGTACATACATTTAGAAGCTGTGTATTGTATGAGTACGAATATGGGTGCATACGAGTAGAATTGTTGATGAAACTGAACGAGGATGTAATTGTAAGCATTTTTGTTAAGTAGAAGTATTTTGATAAGTGTATTGAAGTCTTTAAAAAGTGTATGAATACATATTAAAACACTACATATATATACATTTTAACTGAGTCGTTAAGTCATCGTTAGTCGTTACATGTAAATGTTGTTTTGAAACCTTTAGGTTAACGATGTTATTAAATGTTGTTAACCTATTGTTTATTATATCTAAATAGATATTAAATTATTACATTATCATGATATTATGCTATATTAATATATCTTAGTATGATATATATACAGTTAAATGTTGTTACAACGATAATCGTTACATATATGTCTCGTTTCGAAATTCTTAAGTTAGTAGTCTTGTTTTACATATGTAGTTCATTGTTAATATACATAATGACATGTTTACTCATCATTTATCATGATTAAACATAGTGTAACAATATCTTAATATGATTCATATGTAATTAGTAAGACGTTGTTATAACGATAATCGTTATATATATCGTTTCGAGTTTCTTAATTCAATAAACATAATTTTATGTATATAACTCATTGTTAAAATGCCTAATGAGATACTTACTTATCATAATATCATGTTAATTATATATATAATCATATATATGTCATCATATAGTTTTTACAAGTTTTAACGTTCGTGAATCACCGGTCAACTTGGGTGGTCAATTGCCTATATGAAACCTATTTCAATTAATAAAGTCTTAACAAGTTTGATTGCTTAACATGTTGAAAACACTTAATCATGTAAATATAAATTTCATTTAATATATATAAACATGGAAAAGTTCGGGTCACTACAGTACCTACCCGTTAAATAAATTTCGTCCCGAAATTTTAAGCAGTTGGAGGTGTTGACGTATCTTCTGGAAATAAGTGCGGGTATTTCTTCTTCATCTGATCTTCTTGTTCCCAGGTGAACTCGGGTCCTCTACGAGCATTCCATCAAACCTTAACAACTGGTATCTTGTTTTGTTTAAGTCTTTTAACCTCACGATCCATTATTTCGACGGGTTCTTCGATGAATTGAAGTTTTTCGTTGATTTGGATTTCGTCTAACGGAATAGTGAGATCTTCTTTAGCAAAACATTCCCTCAAATTCGAGACATGGAAAGTGTTATGTACAGCCGCGAGTTGTTGAGGTAACTCAAGTCGGTAAGCTACTGGTCCGACACGATCAATAATCTTGAATTGTCCAATATACCTTGGATTTAATTTCCCTCGTTTACCAAATCGAACAACGCCTTTCCAAGGTGCAACCTTAAGCATGACCATCTCTCCAATTTCAAATTCTATATCTTTTCTTTTAATGTCGGCGTAGCTCTTTTGTTGACTTTGGGCGGTTTTCAACCGTTGTTGAATTTGGATGATCTTCTCGGTAGTTTCTTGTATTATCCCCGGACCCGTAATCTGTCTATCCCCCACTTCACTCCAACAAATTGGAGACCTGCACTTTCTACCATAAAGTGCTTCAAATGACGCCATCTCAATGCTTGAATGGTAGTTGTTGTTGTAGGAAAATTCTGCTAACGGTAAATGTCGATCTCAACTGTTTTCAAAATCAATAACACATGCTCGTAGCATGTCTTCAAGTGTTTGTATCGTCCTTTCGCTATGCCCATCAGTTTGTTGATGATAGGCAATACTCATGTCTAGACGAGTTCCTAATGCTTGCTGTAATGTCTGCCAGAATTTTGAAATAAATCTGCCATCCCTATCAGAGATAATAGAGATTGGTATTCCATGTCTGGAGACGACTTCCTTCAAATACAGTCATGCTAACTTCTCCATCTTGTCATCTTCTCTTATTGGCAGGAAGTGTGCTGATTTGGTGAGATGATCAACTATTACCCAAATAGTATCAAAACCACTTGCAGTCCTTGGCAATTTAGTGATGAAATCCATGGTAATGTTTTCCCATTTCCATTCCGAGATTTCGGGTTGTTGAAGTAGACCTGATGGTTTCTGATGCTCCGCTTTGACCTTAGAACACGTCAAACATTCCCCTACGTATTTAGAAACATCGGCTTTCATACCTAGCCACCAAAAATGTTTCTTGAGATCCTTGTACATCTTCCCCGTTCCAGGATGTATTGAGTCTCTGGTTTTATGAGCTTCTCTAAGTACCATTTCTCTTATATCTCCAAATTTTGGTACCCAAATTCTTTTAGCCCTATACCGGGTTCCGTCTTCCTGAATATTAAGATGCTTCTCCGATCCTTTGGGTATTTCATCCTTTAAATTTCCCTCTTTTAAAACTCCTTGTTGCGCCTCCTTTATTTGAGTAGTATGGTTAGTGTGAATCGTTATATTCATAGCTTTTACTCGAATGGGTGTTCTGTCCTTCCTACTCAAGGCGTCGGCTACCACATTTGCCTTCCCCGGGTGGTAACGAATCTCAAATTCGTAATCATTCAACAATTCAATCCACCTACGCTGCCTCATATTCAGTTGTTTCTGATTAAATATGTGTTGAAGACTTTTGAATTCGGTATATATAATACTTTTGAACCCATATAAGTAGTGCCTCCAAGTCTTTAATGCAAAAACAACCGCGCCTAATTCCAAATCATGCGTCGTATAATTCTGTTCGTGAATCTTCAATTGTCTAGACGCATAAGCAATTACTTTCATTCGTTGCATTAATACACAACCGAGAACTTGCTTTGAGGCGTCACAATATATCACAAAATCATCATTCCCTTCAGGTAATGACAATATAGGTGCCGTAGTTAACTTTTTCTTTAACAATTAAAACGCTTTCTCTTGTTCATCTTTCCATTCAAATTTCTTCCCTTTATGCATTAATGCAGTCAAGGGTTTTGCTATTCTGGAAAAGTCTTGGATGAACCTTCTGTAGTAACCAGCTAGTCCTAAAAACTGACGTATGTGTTTCGGAGTTTTCGGGGTTTCCCACTTTTTAACGGTTTCAATCTTTGCTGGATCCACCTGAATACCTTCTTTGTTCACTATGTGACCGAGGAATTGAACTTCTTCCAACCAAAATGCACACTTTGAAAACTTAGTGTACAGTTTTTCTTTTCTCAGCAACTCTAGCACTTTTCTCAAATGTTCTTCGTGCTCTTGATCATTCTTCGAGTAAATAAGTATGTCATCGATAAAAACAATGACAAACTTGTCAAGATATGGCCCACACACTCAGTTCATGAGGTCCATGAACACAGCTGGTGCGTTAGTCAATCCAAACGGCATAACCATAAACTCGTAATGACCGTAACGCATCCTAAAAGCAGTCTTTGGAATATCATCCTCCTTCACCCGCATTTGATGATATCCAAAACGTAAATCGATCTTCGAATAAACAGATGAGCCTTGTAGTTGATCAAATAAGTCGTCAATTCTCGGTAGTGGGTAGCGGTTCTTTATGGTAAGTTTGTTCAACTCTCGGTAGTCGATACACAACCTAAATGTACCATCTTTCTTCTTGACAAACAAAACAGGAGCTCCCCATGGTGATGTGCTTGGTCGAATGAAACCACGCTCTAAAAGTTCCTATAACTGACTTTGTAATTCTTTCATTTCGCTGGGTGCGAGTCTGTATGGAGTACGAGCTATTGGTGCAGCTCCTGGTACAAGGTCTATTTGAAATTCAACGGATCGATGTGGGGGTAATTCCGGTAATTCTTTCGGAAATACATCGGGAAATTCTTTTGCGACGGGAACATCACTGATGTTCCTTTCTTCAGGTTTAACTTCCTCGATGTGTGCTAGAATGACGTAACAACTTTTTCTTATTAGTTTTTGCGCCTTCAAACTACTAATAAGATTTAATTTCGCGTTGTTCTTTTCTCCGTACACCATTAAAGGTTTTCCTTTTTCACGCATAATGCGAATCGCATTTTTGTAACAAACGACCTCTGCTCTCACCTTTTCAACCAGTCCATGCCAATTATTACATCAAAACTTCCTAACTCGACTGGTATTAAATCGATTTTAAACGTTTCATCCCCCAGTTTAATTTCTCTCTCCCGACATATAATATCTGCTGAAATTAATTTACAGTTTGCTAATTCGAGTAAAAATTTACTATCCAAAGGCGTCAATGGGCAATATAATTTAGCACAAAATTCTCTACTCATATAGCTTCTATCCGCACCTGAATCAAATAAAACACAAGCAGATTTATCATCAATAAGAAACGTACCCGTAACAAGCTCCGGGTCTTCCTGTGCTTCTGCCGCATTAATATTGAAAACTCTTCCACGGCCCTGCCCATTAGTATTCCCCTGATTCGGGCAATTTCTAATAATGTGGCCCAGTTTTCCACATTTATAACAAACAGCGTTGGTATTACTTGCTCCGACACTATTCGTTTCGGCATTACTTGTTCCGACATTATTTGTTCCTTTAGTTCTGTTAAACTTTGGTCCGTAGACCTCACACTTTATCGCACTATGACCATTTCTTTTACACCTGTTGCAAAATGTCGTGCAAAACCCCTGATGATTTTCTTCACACCTATGACATGACTGTTTTTGGTTTTTGTTGCCGTTGTTGTTATTGAGGTTGTTGTTGGGATTGTTATTGTTGTTGAAATGGTTGTTGTAGTTGTTGTTGTTGTTGTTGGAATGTTTGTTGTAGTTATTGTTAGGATTACGGTTATTGTTGTGATTGTTGTTGCGGTTGTTGGGATAGTTGTTGCGATTGTGGTTGTAATTGTTGTTGTTGTTGTACTGGTGACTCTTGTCATCATTTTCCTCCCATTTCCTCTTGAGTTGTTTCGTGTTGGCTTCTTCGGCCGCCTGCTCTTTAATTCTTTCCTCAATCTGAATTATGAGTTTATGAGCCATTCGACTTGCCTTCTGTATGGAGGCGGGCTCGTGTGAACTTATATCTTCTTGGATTCTTTCCGGTAATCCTTTCACAAACGCGTCGATCTTCTCTTCCTCATCTTCGAACGCTCCTGGACACAATAGGCACAATTCTGTGAATCGTCTTTCGTACGTGGTAATATCAAATCCTTGGGTTCGTAACCCTCTAAGTTCTGTCTTGAGCTTATTGACCTCGGTTCTGGGACGGTACTTGTCATAACCCGTCCTTAACCATAAGAACGTGTTAGATAACGTATGATTTCATTGCGAGGTATTGACCTCTATATGCGACATTTTTAAAAGAACAACTGCATATATTTTACATTACAAACCATAATTCTTATTTTGATACAAGCTTTAGACAAAATAAAGATGATTATCGTTTAGCGATAATCTTAGACTTACAAACTTTACATGTGATGATAACAATACGATTTCTAGCATATTTTACATTACAAATCCTCCGATATGCAGTTTTATTTTTGACACAAATATGCATACTCAAGATCTTGTTTAAATTCAACATGTTGCAGCGGAAGCTTCTAATTATCACCTGAGAATAGACATGTTTAAAACGTCAACATAAAGTTGGTGAGATATAGGTTTAATGCCGGCAGCGATATAAATATAGACCACAAGATTTCATATATAAACATTTTAATAAAAATATTCTAAGTGGTTGAGCACTTGGTAACCATACTTAACATTTAATCACGTCGCATATTCCCTTTATTATGAAATCTTACTACACCGTACCAAGTGTAGTCACAAAACGAAGTACTGTGCAACCGTTGAATACTGGTCGTCCAGTCCGGTTGGGGTTGTCAGGCCCGATAGATCTATCAACAGGATTCGCGTTTACAATACCGCTGTAAATAACAGTTACCAAGCTACAGGGAAGTATGCCAGTGGTACAACTCAACGTAGAATATATTTTTCAGTTACTTGTGTCCATAACGTAAAACATAAAATACATGTATTCTCATCCCGAAATACTTAGAGTTTAAAAGTGGGACTATATACTCACTTTTGTCTTGAAGATATGTAATTTCGACTTGGTCTCCGATTGATATCACGAACCTATCCATATATAGTTTATCAATATATTTCTATTTTAAACAATCGTCACATATATATACTTTTTATACTTTTAATAATTTTAATAATTTCTTAGTCCGTAGTTAGCAGTCCGATGTTAGTAATTCAATTTTAATGGTTCATTTTTAGGTGTTTAATAAACCCCCAATGAAATAAATAAAAACCCCCATCGTATATGTATTGGTCGAGATTAATCTTGACCCACGGTACCGGTGTTGTCAAATGACGTGTTGCGTACATAAAGTACCGGTGTTGTCAAATGACGTGTTGCGTACAATCATGGGATCTTATGATTAATCTTCTCGTATTGTTTACGGGTGATCCTGAACCATATAAAATTAAATTATGAGTACATATATATAAAATATCATGTTATTTTAAAAAGATGTGATTTATTTAATTTTCTCCAATTATTTTCGTAGCTAAACTAGCCTTAGATATCCGATCTCGTTTTGGTCATAGTTTCTTCGTTACAACTCCGTTTTCGTTGATTCAACTTGCCACTTCCTTGGATCGAGTCCCTCTTTAAGACTATGAACTGTAAATACCTTAGTTTGTATTCGAAATCACAGGTCATAGGTCAAACTTTAGTGAAACTTATGGAGTTGATCATTTTCCATCATGTAAACAACCTTAAATGATTATTTTTCTAAAAATACTTATACTTTGAGTTAAATCATGAAATTTTTATGTGTTAACATATTCATAGTAAATATCAATTTTCCAGAAAATAAGCCTCCAATTCAAAGTTCAAAATAGTTTTTAATTATCCAACCCAAAACAGCCCCCGGTTACACTCCGACACCGTAGATTCAGTTTTAAGGTGTTCTTTGAAAAACCAAGTTATACCTTGTTAAATTAGCATATATTTAAGTTATATTACAGGTCTTGAAGTATTTTAAAAGTTAAGTTAGAAGGATCTATTTAGTTTGCAAACAAGTTTGAAAACATTCAAACTATGTTCTTGTTGTTAAAATTTTATACCATAAAATAAGATAGCTATATATATATGAATCGAATAAGGTTATGAACAAAGTTACTACCTCAAGTTACTTGGACAAGATTGCTGTAAAAGAGGAGTAAGAACCTAGAACCAAAAGAGTGATGGAATTGGATGAAAGATTGGAAGTAAACTTGTGTTCTTGAAAGGATTCTTGAAGTGTTCTTGTATGGTTTTTCTTATGATGATTAAGGGTTGTTTTTGAAGCTAAATGATGGGGAAAATGCTTGGAGATGATCAAGTATGAAGTTAAGAGTATTTTGAGAGAGAAATGGGAGTGTAAGTATGAGAAAATGGGGTGAAGAAATGGTGTGCATGCATAAAAACGTTTTTAGGTTATAAAGGAAAAAAAAGATACCTAACTTTGTTTTCTTGCTAAATAATTCATGCTACTTGACAAATGGTTGGTTCCACATGTTTCTTAATCATTTAAGGCTGCTAAGGAGCAGATTTTTATTGGTATATACCAATAGTAAATACATCTAGAAGCTGCGTATGATACGGGTACATATACCCTAGATATACGTGTAGAAATCTTTGAGAAAACGGAACGAGGATTCAAATATAGCTATCTTTTGTAAATATACTTATATTGTTTTATGTATGTAAGCCCTTTAAAAGTGATAAAATACATATCTATACGATGCATGTATAAGTATTATAGGTTATAAGTATTTATGTCGAAGAACGTTACGTATAGTTATCGTTTTGAAAACTTAAGTTAGTAGTTTCAAAATATACTTATAACTCATTGTTATTAGTACCCAATGAGATGTTAAACATCCTTAGATCATGTTAAATATATATAAATACATATATATACATAAACGTATAATTATCGTATGTTATATAGTTCGTGATATCATCGGTCAAATTGGACGGTCAAACGTTGTGTAAAACTCTTTTCAAAAACATAAATCTCAACAATTTAGATTGCTTATCATGTTGGTAAGGTTTAATTTATGTAAATATTAATCTTATAAGTATAAATTGATCGAAAAAGTCCGGGTCATTACAGTACCTACCCGTTAAATAAATTTCGTCCCGAAATTTTAAAATCGTACCTATTTTGCGTCATCGGGAAACAAATGCGGGTATTTTTGTTTCATTTGATCCTCTCGCTCCCAAGTAAACTCGGGACCTCTTCGTGCATTCCAACGAACTTTAACGATCGGTATGTTGCTCTGCTTGAGCCGTTTAACTTCACGATCCATGATCTCGATTGGTTTTTCTATGAATTGTAGTTTCTCGTCAACTTGAATTTCTTCAAGAGGAATGGTGAGGTCTTCCTTTGCAAGACACTTCTTAAGGTTCGAGACGTGAAATGTATTATGTACTCCGGCGAGTTGTTGCGGTAACTCGAGTCGATAAGCTACCGGTCCAATGCGTTCGATGATCTTGAACGGGCCTACATATCTTGGGTTCAGTTTACCTCTTTTACCGAAACGTATTACACCTTTCCAAGGTGACACCTTTAGCATAACCATGTCACCGATCTGAAACTCTAATGGTTTCCTTCGGACATCGGCGTAGCTCTTTTGGCGACTACGGGCTGTTTTCAATCTCTCCTTGATTTGCACTATCTTTTCAGTAGTTTCATGTATGATCTCGGGACCAGTTAATTGTCGATCTCCTACTTCATTCCAACAGATAGGAGATCTACACTTCCTTCCGTACAATGCTTCGAATGGCGCAGCTTTAATGCTCGCATGATAACTATTATTATACGAGAATTCTGCTAATGGTAAATATTTGTCCCATCCGTTTCCAAAATCGATCACACATGCCCTGAGCATGTCTTCAAGAGTCTGAATTGTTCTTTCACTCTGCCCGTCGGTTTGCGGATGATATGCGGTGCTCATATCCAAACGAGTTCCTAGGGCCTCCTGTAGTGATTGCCAGAACTTTGAGGTAAATCTACTATCACGATCAGATATAATGGGAATAGGTATTCCATGCCTTGAAACAATTTCCTTTATATACAATCGTAATAGTTTCTCCATTCTATCCGTTTCCTTTATAGGCAAGAAATGTGCAGACTTGGTGAGACGATCAACAATCACCCAAATGGTGTCGTATCCCCAGGCAGTCTTTGGTAACTTCGTGATGAAATCCATGGTAATACCGTCCCATTTCCATTCTGGAATTTCTGGTTGTTGAAGTAACCCTGACGGCTTCTGGTGTTCTGCTTTGACTTTGGAACAAGTTAAACATTCCCCAACATATGTTGCAACGTCTGTCTTCAAATTAGGCCACCAATAATGCGTCTTAAGATCTTGGTACATCTTTCCAACTCCAGGATGTATCGAATATCTTGTCTTATGTGCCTCGTTCAATATCAACTTCCTTAATCCACCCAACTTCGGTACCCAAATACGATTTGCAAAATATCGAATTCCATCTTCCCGCATAACGAGTTGCTTCTCATACTTCTTCATTATTTCATTTCCTATATTTTCTTTAGTAAGTGCTTCTCGTTGAACTTCTTTGATTTGTGAGTTGAGATTCATGCGAATTTTTATGTTCATCGCTCGTACTCGAATTGGTTCTCGTTCCTTTCTGCTTAGAGCGTCGGCCACCACGTTCGCTTTCCCGGGATGATAACGAATTTCACAATCATAGTCATTTATTAACTCAACCCACCTACGTTGCCTCATGTTCAGCTGTTTTTGATCGAAAATATGTTGAAGGCTTTTATGATCAGTAAACACAGTGCATTTAACCCCATACAAGTAGTGTCTCCATATCTTCAATGCAAACACGACTGCTCCCAGTTCTAGATCATGCGTCGTATAATTCCGCTCGTGAATCTTTAATTGTCGGGATGCGTATGCAATAACTTTCTTTCGTTGCATAAGAACACAACCAAAACCTTGTCGCGAAGCGTCACAATATATTTCAAAATCATCGTTCCCTTCAGGTAACGATAAAATAGGCGCCGTAGTTAACTTCTTCTTCAGTAATTGAAATGCGTTCTCCTGCTCCGAGGTCCATTCGTATTTCTTCCCTTTTTGCGTTAATGCTGTCAACGGCTTAGCTATTCGGGAAAAATCTTGAATAAACCTTCTATAATAACCGGCTAAACCCAAAAATTGGCGTATCTGCATTGGTGTTTTAGGAGTCTCCCATTTTTCAATGGCTTCAATTTTTGCTGGATCAACCTGAATTCCTTTGCTACTAACAACGTGGCCAAGAAATTGCACTTCTTTCAACCAGAAAACACACTTAGAAAATTTAGCGTATAGCTGTTCTTTTCTCAACAACTCTAATATCAACCTTAAATGCTGCTCATGCTCTTGCTCACTCTTGGAATAGATAAGAATGTCATCAATGAAAACGATAACAAACTTATCTAAATACGGACTACAAACTCGATTCATGAGGTCCATGAATACAGCTGGCGCATTCGTCAATCCAAACGGCATGACCAAAAATTCGTAATGACCATAACGTGTCCGAAAAGCAGTTTTCGGAATGTCCTCTTCTTTGACACGTAGTTGATGATAGCCCGATCTTAGGTCGATTTTCGAATAAACACATGATCCCTGGAGTTGATCAAATAAGTCGTCAATTCTCGGTAGTGGATACCGATTTTTGATAGTTAACTTATTTAATTCACGATAATCTATACACATCCTAAAAGATCCATCTTTCTTTTTAACAAATAGAATTGGAGCTCCCCACGGTGAAGTACTTGGTCGTATGAATCCATGATCCAGTAATTCTTTTAACTGACTCTGAAGTTCTTTTAACTCGGACGGTGCAAGTCTATATGGAGCACGAGCCACTGGTGCGGCTCCTGGTACTAAATCTATTTGAAATTCTACAGATCTAAATGGAGGTAATCCCGGCAACTCTTCCGGAAAAACTTCAGGAAAATCTCTTGCCACAGGCACGTCGTTGATGCACTTCTCTTTTTCTTTCTTTTCGACTTTATTAACATGTGCTAAGATAGCATAGCACCCTTTCTTCAAGCACTTTTGAGCTTTCAAATAACTAATGAGTTTTAGCTTTGAGTTACCCTTCTCTCCATAAATCATCACCGGCATTCTATCCTTACAAGGAATGCGAATTGCCTTCTTGGCACACACAACTTCAGCTCCTACTTTGGACATCCAGTCCATGCCGACTATTACATCAAAACTTCCTAATTCTACGGGTATTAAGTCAATTTTAAATGTTTCTCCGGCTAAATTTATTTTACAATCACGGCAAATTTTATCGGCTTTAATTAGTTTACCATTAGCTAACTCAATCATGTACTTAGCATCTAGAGGTAATGATGAACAATTCAATTTAGCGTAAAAGCCTCTACTCACGTAACTTCTATCGGCACCAGTATCAAATATAATAGATGCGGATAAGTTATTAATGGTAAACGTACCCGTAACAAGCTCCGGGTCTTCACACGCCTTTCTAGCATTAATAACAAATGCTCTTCCACGTGCAGATCCATTATTCTTCTCTGGATTCGGACACTGGCTCTTATAGTTACCTTGTTTTCCACACCCATAACAAGTAATGGTAGCCAAAGCAGTTCTATTTGCATTGGTGGCAGGAGTCTTGGTACCATTTGTATTTGTAACGAGAGCCCTACAATCTTCAGCAAGATGACCCTTTCGATTACATTTGTTGCATACCACATTACAGTAGCCAGAGTGATGTTTGTGGCATCGGTTGCATAAAGGATTTTGTCCTTTGTAACCAAAGCTTGAACCACTACCTGCACCTTGCATGGTTTCTTGTTTCTTAAAAGATTGTTGTTGGTTACCTCGATCATAATTTCCATTCCACTTTCTTTTGTTACCTGATACCTTCACATCAGTATTGGATGCTTTCTTATCCACGATGACCTGATCCATTAGCTCGTTTGCCATGGTTATAGCTTCATGAATTGTCTTAGGTTTTGATGCTGTAACGTTTGCCTTGACCTTTTTGGGCAAACCATCTTTGTACATTTCAATCTTCCGTTCTTCGGTTGGAACCAATTCAGGACATAGCAAAACTAATTCCATGAATCGCTGATTGTAGTTGGTGATTTCAGTACCAACAACCTTCAGGCTTCGTAATTCATCTTCCAACTTCCTAACCTCGTTCCTTGGACAATACTCGTTGATTAACATTGTTTTGAATTCTTCCCAAGGAGTATCATAAGCTACATCTCCTCCTACAGCCTTCACATAATTTTTCCACCACGTGAGTGCACTATCTTGTAAAGTGCACGATGCATACTTGGTCATGTCCTTTTCAACACAACCACTTATTTTAAACACAGTCTCCATCTTTTCTATCCACCGGGTTAAACCGATCGGTCCTTCTGTTCCACTGAATGATGAGGGCTTGCAAGCTTGAAAAGTTTTGTAAGTGCACCCCACACGAGGATTTGGGTTAACTGCAGCACCTCTTGCAGCCTCGACCCATAACATTCTGTCGTTCACTCGCTGATTGATGAGTTCCTGGATTTCTTGTTCCGTCATTCGGTTCAATCGCGCCATATTCTTCTATAAGAATGAAAAGAAAATAATTATTCACATGGAATATTATAGATGTAGTGTATATTTACAGTACATTATAGCTTATTAATAATATGAACCAGGTATTATTATAAAAGCCTTTTCTTCTTATTAGCGTTTTATAATTATATCTAGGGTAGTACCTACCCGTTAATGTCCATACTTAATAGCTTAGTACAGAATCAATTACTACCATCTAAGTAATACTTAACCATGGAAAATTATTGCATTTCACACTTCACTATTTTACATATGCTTATCTTACATCGAACATTAAGCAAACCACACTAATAATATTATACAAAACATTATATGATCCCATGGTTTAATACGGCAGCGCATCGTTTGGTCTATTTTCTAGGACGTTTAGGTTCAAAGAATCGCTTAACGCTTATCCTGGCTGTCTGCCTATATTTTGGCTGTGGGGCTGAAGAACTGGATGCCGGGATAGAACGAATAGGAATAGCGGGAATAGGGGTGGTAGTGTCTAGTGGAGTTGGTGCCACATCATCCTTACTAAACTCGGGATTTGAATTTTCTAATTCATTAGCCTTTCGTTTCTTTCCTAGTTCGAACTCGTCTTTTGTAATTTCCTGTATTTCTTCCTCGGGTTCACTTTCCTCCTCGGGTTCACTTTCCTCCTCGGGTTCACTTTCCGGGTTCTCTATAGTCGGTTCATCCGGAATTTGTGAGTCTTCCCCAAAGATATTATTTTCGTCATCGGATAGGTTAATGACTGGAACACCATCTGAAGATTCTGGTTCGGAGTCGCTGAATGTGATGACAAGTTTTGAGCCCGACATCTATCACACAACAACTAACCCATTAGTACTACATAATATTTACATATAAATTTTAACCAACAATGATAAACAATGGTTTTTAAATCAGACCCGGTCAAAGTCCAGACTTACTAATGTATCCTAACGACTTATCGGTTAGACACACTAATGCAAACCTGGTTCGCTAAGACCACCGCTCTGATACCACATGTCATAACCCGTCCTTAACCATAAGAACGTGTTAGATAACGTATGATTTCATTGCGAGGTATTGACCTCTATATGCGACATTTTTAAAAGAACAACTGCATATATTTTACATTACAAACCATAATTCTTATTTTGATACAAGCTTTAGACAAAATAAAGATGATTATCGTTTAGCGATAATCTTAGACTTACAAACTTTACATGTGATGATAACAATACGATTTCTAGCATATTTTACATTACAAATCCTCCGATATGCAGTTTTATTTTTGACACAAATATGCATACTCAAGATCTTGTTTAAATTCAACATGTTGCAGCGGAAGCTTCTAATTATCACCTGAGAATAGACATGTTTAAAACGTCAACATAAAGTTGGTGAGATATAGGTTTAATGCCGGCAGCGATATAAATATAGACCACAAGATTTCATATATAAACATTTTAATAAAAATATTCTAAGTGGTTGAGCACTTGGTAACCATACTTAACATTTGATCACGTCGCATATTCCCTTTATTATGAAATCTTACTACACCGTACCAAGTGTAGTCACAAAACGAAGTACTGTGCAACCGTTGAATACTGGTCGTCCAGTCCGGTTGGGGTTGTCAGGCCCGATAGATCTATCAACAGGATTCGCGTTTACAATACCGCTGTAAATAACAGTTACCAAGCTACAGGGAAGTATGCCAGTGGTACAACTCAACGTAGAATATATTTTTCAGTTACTTGTGTCCATAACGTAAAACATAAAATACATGTATTCTCATCCCGAAATACTTAGAGTTTAAAAGTGGGACTATATACTCACTTTTGTCTTGAAGATATGTAATTTCGACTTGGTCTCCGATTGATATCACGAACCTATCCATATATAGTTTATCAATATATTTCTATTTTAAACAATCGTCACATATATATACTTTTTATACTTTTAATAATTTTAATAATTTCTTAGTCCGTAGTTAGCAGTCCTATGTTAGTAATTCAATTTTAATGGTTCATTTTTAGGTGTTTAATAAACCCCCAATGAAATAAATAAAAACCCCCATCGTATATGTATTGGTCGAGATTAATCTTGACCCACGGTACCGGTGTTGTCAAATGACGTGTTGCGTACATAAAGTACCGGTGTTGTCAAATGACGTGTTGCGTACAATCATGGGATCTTATGATTAATCTTCTCGTATTGTTTACGGGTGATCCTGAACCATATAAAATTAAATTATGAGTACATATATATAAAATATCATGTTATTTTAAAAAGATGTGATTTATTTAATTTTCTCCAATTATTTTCGTAGCTAAACTAGTCTTAGATATCCGATCTCGTTTTGGTCATAGTTTCTTCGTTACAACTCCGTTTTCGTTGATTTAACTTGCCACTTCCTTGGATCGAGTCCCTCTTTAAGACTATGAACTGTAAATACCTTAGTTTGTATTCGAAATCACAGGTCATAGGTCAAACTTTAGTGAAACTTATGGAGTTGATCATTTTCCATCATGTAAACAACCTTAAATGATTATTTTTCTAAAAATACTTATACTTTGAGTTAAATCATGAAATTTTTATGTGTTAACATATTCATAGTAAATATCAATTTTCCAGAAAATAAGCCTCCAATTCAAAGTTCAAAATAGTTTTTAATTATCCAACCCAAAACAGCCCCCGGTTACACTCCGACACCGTAGATTCAGTTTTAAGGTGTTCTTTGAAAAACCAAGTTATACCTTGTTAAATTAGCATATATTTAAGTTATATTACAGGTCTTGAAGTATTTTAAAAGTTAAGTTAGAAGGATCTATTTAGTTTGCAAACAAGTTTGAAAACATTCAAACTATGTTCTTGTTGTTAAAATTTTATACCATAAAATAAGATAGCTATATATATATGAATCGAATAAGGTTATGAACAAAGTTACTACCTCAAGTTACTTGGACAAGATTGCTGTAAAAGAGGAGTAAGAACCTAGAACCAAAAGAGTGATGGAATTGGATGAAAGATTGGAAGTAAACTTGTGTTCTTGAAAGGATTCTTGAAGTGTTCTTGTATGGTTTTTCTTATGATGATTAAGGGTTGTTTTTGAAGCTAAATGATGGGGAAAATGCTTGGAGATGATCAAGTATGAAGTTAAGAGTATTTTGAGAGAGAAATGGGAGTGTAAGTATGAGAAAATGGGGTGAAGAAATGGTGTGCATGCATAAAAACGTTTTTAGGTTATAAAGGAAAAAAAAGATACCTAACTTTGTTTTCTTGCTAAATAATTCATGCTACTTGACAAATGGTTGGTTCCACATGTTTCTTAATCATTTAAGGCTGCTAAGGAGCAGATTTTTATTGGTATATACCAATAGTAAATACATCTAGAAGCTGCGTATGATACGGGTACATATACCCTAGATATACGTGTAGAAATCTTTGAGAAAACGGAACGAGGATTCAAATATAGCTATCTTTTGTAAATATACTTATATTGTTTTATGTATGTAAGCCCTTTAAAAGTGATAAAATACATATCTATACGATGCATGTATAAGTATTATAGGTTATAAGTATTTATGTCGAAGAACGTTACGTATAGTTATCGTTTTGAAAACTTAAGTTAGTAGTTTCAAAATATACTTATAACTCATTGTTATTAGTACCCAATGAGATGTTAAACATCCTTAGATCATGTTAAATATATATAAATACATATATATACATAAACGTATAATTATCGTATGTTATATAGTTCGTGATATCATCGGTCAAATTGGACGGTCAAACGTTGTGTAAAACTCTTTTCAAAACATAAATCTCAACAATTTAGATTGCTTATCATGTTGGTAAGGTTTAATTTATGTAAATATTAATCTTATAAGTATAAATTGATCGAAAAAGTCCGGGTCATTACAGTACTTCTCGTTCATCAGGTGCTTGAATGCTGACCACGGTAGTGCGTACGCATCATCTTGTCCCACTTGCTCTAGATAGGTATTCAACCATGTTAACGCAGAACCTGTGAAGGTATGCGTAGCGTACTTCACTTTGTCCTCTTCAGTACACTTACATATGGCAAACACCGATTCGACCTTCTCGGTCCACCGTTTCAATCCGATCGGTCCTTCGGTTCCATCAAATTCCAAAGGTTTGCAGGCAGTGAATTCTTTGTAGGTGCATCCTACACGATTTCCTGTACTGCTAGATCCAAGGTTATTGTTGGTATGTAGCGCAGCCTGTACTGCGGCTATGTTTGAAGCTAGAAAAGTACGGAATTCCTCTTCATTCATATTCACGGTGTGTCGAGTAGTAAGTGCCATTTCCTTCAAAATAGTCAAATGGAACAAGTTAATCATACAGAATCTTAAGAGTAATTAATAGTATTTCGTAGCATAATATGAACTCATTTATAAAAGCTTTTTCTTCATATTAGCGTTTTATAAGTTTAAATTCGGGTAGTACCTACCCGTTAAGTTCATACTTAGTAGCTAATATACAATTCAACTACTACAATTCTATATGAAAAACTGATTATAATAATATTTCGCGTTCAAACTTTTATACAATATTTTACAAACTTACAATACCGCTTATTTTACATAAAGCATGAAATATAGCACACAATAACTTTGATACAAGATAGTTGTGAAGATAATTCTAGCTAGTACACAAGTCGTTCAGCAAAGGCAATAAAGACACATAATTCATACGTCCAGAAACAAGTCATGCATTCTGGTTTTACTAGGACTACTTCCCATCCTTGGTCTTGTGGAACATAACCGTTATGGCCGTTGATAAGACAGCGTGTTGTAACGTCGTCAAAGGGACGAGGGTTACGTAATGCCCAACAGTCTCGTAATAACCTAAAAACCTCATTTCTTACCCCAATTACCGACTCCGTCACTTGTTGGAACGTTTTGTTTAATAGTTGTAGCCCGATGTTCTTTTTCTCACTTTGGTGAGAAGCGAACATTACTAACCCGTAAGCATAGCATGCTTCTTTATGTTGCATGTTAGCCGCTTTTTCTAAATCATGAAGTCCTATATTCGGATACATTGAGTCAAAATAATTTCTTAACCCGTTGCGTAAAATAGCATTTGGGTTCCCCGCAATATATGCGTCAAAGTAAACACATCGTAACTTATGGGTTTCCCAATGTGATATCCCCCATATTTCAAACGAAAGTCTCTTATAAACCAAGACATTCTTAGAACGTTCTTCGAATGTCTTACAAACTGATTTCGCCGTAAATAGTTGTGCCGAAGAATTCTGACCGACTCTAGACAAGATTTCATCAATCATGTCTCCGGGTAGGTCTCTTAAAATATTGGGTTGTCTATCCATTTTGTGTTTTTATACTGTAAAATAGACAAGAGTTAGATTTATAAAAAAAATACTTATTAATACAAGCAATTTTTACACATATCATAAAGCATAAGCACACTATATTACATATATTACACCACACGAATACAACTATCTTATTCCGACTTGCTCGTTTCTTCTTCTTCGGTTTTGGTTCGTTTTGCCAAGTTTCTAGGGATATATGATGTTCCCCTAATACGAGCTGTCGTTTTCCACAACGGTTTAGAAAAACATGGTGGTTTAGAGGTTCCCGGGTCATTGTTACAACTTAAGGGCTTCGGGGGTTGAGGATACATATAAAGTTCATCGGGGTTGGAATTAGATTTCTCTATTTTTATGCCCTTTCCCTTATTATTTTCTTTTGCCTTTTTAAATTCAGTTGGGGTAATTTTTATAACATCATCGGAATTCTCGTCGGAATCCGATTCATCGGAGAATTGGTAATCCTCCCAATATTTTGCTTCCTTGGCGGAAACACCATTGACCATAATTAACCTTGGTCGGTTGGTTGAGGATTTTCTTTTACTTAACCGTTTTATTATTTCCCGCACCGGTTCTATTTCCTCCTCCGGTTCCTCCTCTTCCGGTTCTGATTCTTCTTCCAGTTCTGATTCTTCTTCTGGTTCCTCTTCGGGAACTTGTGTGACGATCGCTCCAAATCCATATGGATGAATACGTCATTTATTGATTTCATTGCGAGGTATTTGACCTGTATATGCTACGTTTTATAAACATTGCATTCTTTTGAAAAGGTATACCATAAATGAATATTTAAATCCAAGGTTTTCGACATCTGATAATTTCTACATATAGACGATCACCGTATATAATAGTTTACAGTACTACATCTGTTGATAACGCAGTTAAAATAGGTACATGGTGATGAATTGGTGAATGCAACGTTTTCTCGAAAAATATGCCATGTAAGACTCCATGCACATAGCTTGTCTATCATATAAGCAAACAGCGGAAGACTTCTAGGGAACCTGAGAATAAACATGCTAACAAGTGTCAACACAAAGGTTGGTGAGTTCATAGTTTTAGTGTTTCGCATAATCTGTATATATAAGTGGATCACAAGATTTCAGTTGTTTTATCCAGAAACGTTTATCAATAGATTCTACATAACAGAGCACCCTGGTAACTAAGCTTTAACGTTATAATGATAAATACCCCATTCGTTTTAATACACGCAAACCAACATGTCCTAAACTCAAATAACACACGTCCGTTAAAAGGCTAGTGCTCTAGCTCGGACGGGGATGTCAAGCCCTATGGATCCATATACTGTCATTCGCGCCCACCAGTCCATATCCTATGTACTGGCAGTTACTAGTTACCAAAGCTAAGGGATTTTCGGTTTAAACTCAGCGTAGAATTTAGTATGTACTTGTATCCATTGCGTTTAAAATAAAGTGCATGTATTCTCAGCCCAAAAATATATATTGCAAAAGCAATTAAAAAGGGGAGCAAATGAAACTCACCTTAGCAGCACACAAAGTTGTTCATCGTAATGTGACCGAAACTCGGAATATCAAATAATCGTAGATCTCAACCTAGAGAATATATGTTGGTCAATAAATGTCTATCAAGCTAGGTCTGGTCATAGTGTATCATAATCCTAATGCTCGAGATCGACATACAAAAGTTATCTAAAGTCGTTTCAAAAAGTCAATTTTGACAATAGTTTAACAAAACGAGACGTACCTCATATAAGGATTCATTTACTCGGTTGGTAATATTCAAAAATCCAATTTATCAATCTTACAAATAAGTTGTTTAAATATTAATTGCAGATTCAAAAGCAATTTCCATTATTGTTAACCATAATTCAGTTGATCATATCTTTTAATTCGTTCACCGGAATTAAGCGATTTCTAAATGAAAAGTTATTGATTTTTCACCAGCTTTCCAAAAACATGCATATCATATACCTTTTATCAATAATATATGTATTTAATTCGTGATTCATCATAACTATTTAACGAAGAAATTTAGCATACAAGCATGCATAAATATATAGACTCGAGCACTAGACATGGATACATTATATAATAGATAAGATATTAATGCTTACATATCAATATTGTGATTCAATATTGTAGAAAAGTACGTAGACGCAACGGAGATGATAAACACTAGGTTGACCTCATGAGCTATACCCCTGATCCATACCCATAACCTCCATAGCTATAACCCATAATTTCCTTAGCTTTGACACACTCATAAAACTAGTTTTGAAAACACGCGAGCAGAACCTCGTCGTAGTATTTTATATAATACTACTAATAACACACTTAACCATAAGATTAATAATAATATTAATTTTAATAATAATAATAATAATAATAATAATAATAATAATAATAATAATAATAATAATAATATAATTAATAATATATATAATACGGAGCAATTGAGATGGAGAGATATGTGTGTGTAACCAGTGTACCAAACTGACTCGATTTATAATGTGGCCAGCCATCGACCTCCATGCGATCGCATGGGGTCTAAGGCTTCAAGTCATGCGTTCGCATGAACAAAGAAACCAGCTCATGCGCACTACAAAAATGCTGCCGACACTCATTCTCCTTCATTTTCATTTAGTTAACGTAAATAATATTAATTAATATATAATATATTAAATCTTTAGAATTAATTAAATATTATATTATATTTACGGTCATGGTAAAAATATAATTTTTACAAAAATGACTCGTACGTTGTCGCTCGACTCTTGTACCACTTTCGGTTTTTCGAGCGCACTTTCGTAAGTTTAGAAAACTAGCCTTTTACGTTACGTGACGTGTACCTTTAGTAATAGTTTGATTTATTCATCAATAAATTACCTTGTAAAAATGTATCTTATAAAATTTGAGTGTCGTGGTCATTTGCTTCTATAAATCAGTGACTCGTTGTTTACCAAAATATTTTATTTTAAATTAAGACGTTTTATGACGAAATTAATATGTATAGATATATATATACATTTTTAGAAATATAAATTTTGTATCCAAAATCTTTCATCTAACTATATAGCATTTAGTTTTTCAAAACTATTTATTTTTCAAAGTTTATTTTCATTTCATTTAGGAAAATAGTTTAGCGCGTAACGTTTTTCTTTTTAAGAATTTAAATGGATATAAGTACTAATCGTTTTTAAATATCAATTGCGTCACTAGGCGGGTGTTACTACCGTATACTTAATTTGAAAACATATATATTTAATGAACACGTTTTAAATACACGTTACAACCAATATTTCAACTTATCATATATATTCAAATAAATATTTAAACCAATAAGTTTAGTGTACGGTATTAAACAATTAATACATTGTTACGCTTTCAAGTTATAGTATATATATATGTATCTATATACATATAATTGTTCGAGAATCGTCGAGAACAACCGAAAGGTATTTGAATAGTTCAAAAATTTTGAGATTCAGTTTTACAGACTTTGCTTATCGTGTCGGAAATGTTAATCATACAAAGATTAAGTTTAAATTTGGTCAGAAATTTTCGGGTCATCACAGTACCTACCCGTTAAAGAAATTTCGACCCGAAATTTGAGTGAGGTCGTCATGACTAACAATAAAAATGTTTTCATGCCGTATATGTGTTGATAAATAGGGTTTTATCACCGTTGAATGATATGGATAACACAATCCAATTACTCGAAGCGTATGAGGGAAGTTATCGTAATAAAGTGAAATAGAGAATAGAGATGCGTCTTATCTCTTGACATAGTAACGATTGATTTTCGAAATTTAAGAAATATAAAGTCTTCATAATCTAAATAAGATTTGATTCTTCGGAATTTAAGGAAATTAAGATCTTCTTTAATTAAATGAGGTCACCTGCCTCGATTGCTCTGTCTGTTATTTCGCTTATAAATTAACCCCTTTCGTCTCATTATTTTCACCACTCCTACATCTTCTTCCTCATTTCATACTTCCAAAAGATTGTGAAATGCTTCATCCAGTTCTGATTCTTGATATACTCCTAACTTTCATATCTGTCATTCTTCTTTTTCATCTACCACCAGAGGAAGTTACTTTCTTCTACCATTACCTTGGAGTTATAGTGTTTTTCATTCTCCCGTGTCTTTATATTACTATACGCATTTATATACACGGTTTGTAAATTTCGGGGTTGTTATTGGGCCTATATTCTCCCTTATATTTTAGAGCTCCATGCTTTCGATTTCTCTTCCCAACCTTAAGTCAAGCGGATAATGGTCCAGAATTTATAAGTATGAATTTCGGATGAACATAATTAATGTTCTAAGAAAGAAATTGTAATGGCACGATCTTGATTTGTCAAATTATCAGAATATCTGGAAAAGACCGAATCATCAAGAAATATATTTTCTTGATATATTTAGAGTTTATATAGAATGAAAGAGTTATGTAACATGGTTCATGATGAGGGTGTGATCTGTGAACCTTTATCACGTTCCATTAGAAACTCAGCATGACTTACTGTAATATAATCACGTTGATCAACTGTCATTATATTATACTAACTCATGCTTCAGCTCCCAACACCACTTCAAAAATATTCATATTTTAAACTCGAAGGTTTCAGAATTTAGAAACTAAAATAGTTTCTTTTATGATGTAACACAGATATCATAAGGAGAAAATTGATTTCCGATAAGAATGATTATGGAATTATCTCCAGAAATATGGAGGATATTTATAATGAAAGATACGATGATATCTTAGAATTTCTAATATCAGAGGATGATGAAGAATATTGTCCGCAAGGGTTTAGATTCGGAAGCAAGGTATCTGTTAATGGCTTCAGCAAATACTGAATCATTTGGATTCTTGGAAAGCAGGTTCCGTCCTTGTGATTTATCCACAGCCTCCTTCATACTTTGCCCAATCCGTTTTCCAGTTCCAAACCTTTTCTTTTTCTGAGCTTTTCCAACACACTATTCTTTATCATCAAACTTTTTACTGTTAAGGTCGTTTACAGTTTTTGCTGCTTCATCAGCATATTTCAAAATTTGGAGAACTAATTCTTAGTTTAGAGTGATTTTCAGAATCTTCACATTCGAAGTGTGTAAATCTAGGAGATAGACGTTATATGTACACATATAGCTGTTGACGTAAACATGCTGCGAGATTTCAAAATACTGATTGCTAATTCCCGATGATTCGTATGGCAATTCTCGTTACATGATATAGGGTTTCAATGAATATAATGATTTTTCGAAAAGTTAAAGATCAATGATGTTGCTGGTAAGTTTACTGCTAATGTGGCGAGATATAAAAGGTTCCTCGGTAACAATGACGAAGGGTAAACTTATATATCAAAGTTATAATAAGGCTTATTCGAATGAATAATTGAAGTTGATTTGTTGGAGCTGTGACAAAACTGTCTATGTTGAAAAGGGTTTGAAAAGTTATTTTTGCTAATAAATACCAAAGGGTCTGACACGATTACGTGTTAAACTATGACTTTGGTTTCGAGAGTTTTTCAGGTGCATAACTGTGGGTAACATGTGGTTGGATCATCATCTCGATGGTTCATTGTTTGAAGTGTTTTTCAGAAATTTCGGACGGTTTGAACACAGATTGTAATCGTTAATATACATATGATGTTCTAGCACAGTTTTGAAATCAAAGTATAGCTTTTAAAGATGTAGGGATCTAAGAGTGATGATATCGATTATATCTCGACTTGGATTCTGATATGTTAAAATCAGAATATGTAATTAATTTTGAATGAGTATGGTTGTTTTGATTTCGATGAAAGAATGTTTCTCGTTATAAAAGTAGTTGATGATTTGTTGAATCAGAATCGAAGAATGTAACATGTTAATTGTGAATTTATATATCTCTCGGGTATTACCTACCCGTTAAAATATTCTCACCATTAACAGTTTATACAAAAGCATTTTCTTAATTACAATCTTTATGAAAATATACCTACATATATATTTTCTTTAGATGTAATCATGGATTTAATGAGTTAACATAATATTAATCTCATCTGGTTTTTGACTAGGACTAGAATATATAATCTCTAAAACTTTTAGAAACTACATATTCTCTGCAGAATATTTCTTCGATGAAGTTATGAATCAATACTTCATCGTTTGTTGTTGTTGGTATTCCTTGGTATCTATGGTACGTATAACGTTGATGTTCGAGGTACAGATTGTGATGTTGAGGTGTGCGATGTGGATGTTGTTGTTGGTGGTGGTAATGATACTGTTGGCGTTGATGATGGTGGTACTGTTGATGCTGGTGATGCTGCTGGTGCTTGTAACCTTTGTACCATATTCTCTAAAGTCACCACTCGAGCACGAAGCTCGTTGACTTCTTCTACTGCACCAGGATGATTGTCGGTTCGGACGAGCGGACGAATAAGATTTAGAATGTGAGATAGTATATAATCATGACTAGATACTCTGGAAATGAGAGAGAAAATGGTATTACGAACAGGTTCGCCAGTAAGTGCTTCAGGTTCTTCGCCAAGAGGGCAATGTGGTGGATGGAAGGGATCACCTTATTCTTGTCTCCAATGATTGAGGAGGCTACGAACCCATCCCCAATTCATCCAGAATAGATGATGGCTGATTGGTTGATCCATTCTGGTTACACTGTCTTCGGAGTTTAGGTGAATATCCATATCGGAATAGCTATCGGAGTTTAAGGAATTTGAACTAGATACGGGATCCATCTTGTATAATCAAGGAATTGATTTTTGATATGAGATAGATTATAGGATTTAGTTTGGTATTCTCCGATACATAATTTACATATGTATATATAATGCCAAAATCCCATAAATTACGGAGAAATTTTTGGAAGAAGCCAGGAAAAGTTTACAGTAACCGATATGCTAAGATATGTATTAGCAGATACGCTGAGATATGAATTTTGTCTACACACTATTCATGCAATAATTGCAGGTAAATGTGTCTAGACTTAAGAATGATAAGCATGTAATTTCTGACAAGAAATGATAAGTAAAACTCTGTAAAAACAGATACGGTCATAGTCCAGACTCACTAATGCATCCTAACAA
Organism: Rutidosis leptorrhynchoides; assembly: GCF_046630445.1. Taxonomy (NCBI): domain Eukaryota; kingdom Viridiplantae; phylum Streptophyta; class Magnoliopsida; order Asterales; family Asteraceae; genus Rutidosis; species Rutidosis leptorrhynchoides. The sequence continues at coordinate 422,211,628 of NC_092334.1, forward strand.
TTACCAGTTAAACACACTAATGCAAATTCTGGTTCCCTATGACCTCAAGCTCTAATACCAACTGTGACGATCGCTCCAAATCCATATGGACGAATACGTCATTCATTGATTTCATTGCGAGGTATTTGACCTCTATATGCTACGTTTTATAAACATTGCATTCTTTTGAAAAGGTATACCATAAATGAATATTTAAATCCAAGGTTTTCGACATCTGATAATTTCTACATATAGACAATCACCGTATATAATAGTTTACAGTACAACATTCATTGATAACGCAGTTAAAATAGGTACATGGTGATGAATTGGTGAATGCAACGTTTTCTCGAAAAATATGCCATGCAAGACTCCATGCACATAGCTTGTCTATCATATAAGCAAACAGCGGAAGACTTCTAGGGAACCTGAGAATAAACATGCTAACAAGTGTCAACACAAAGGTTGGTGAGTTCATAGTTTTAGTGTTTCGCATAATCTGTATATAAAAGTGGATCACAAGATTTCAGTTGTTTCATCCAGAAACGTTTATCAATAGATTCTACATAACAGAGCACCCTGGTAACTAAGCTTTAACGTTATAATGATAAATACCCCATTCGTTTTAATACACGCAAACCAACGTGTCCTAAACTCAAATAACACACGTCCGTTAAAAGGCTAGTGCTCTAGCTCGGACGGGGATGTCAAGCCCTATGGATCCATATACTGTCATTCACGCCCACCAGTCCATATCCTATGTACTGGCAGTTACTAGTTACCAAAGCTAAGGGATTTTCGGTTTAAACTCAGCGTAGAATTTAGTATGTACTTGTATCCATTGCGTTTAAAATAAAGTGCATGTATTCTCAGCCCAAAAATATATATTGCAAAAGCAATTAAAAAGGGAGCAAATGAAACTCACCTTAGCAGCACACAAAGTTGTTCATCGTAATGTGATCGAAACTCGGAATATCAAATAATCGTAGATCTCAACCTAGAGAATATATGTTGGTCAATAAATGTCTATCAAGCTAGGTCTGGTCATAGTGTATCATAATCCTAATGCTCGAGATCGACATACAAAGGTTATCTAAAGTCGTTTCAAAAAGTCAATTTTGACAATAGTTTAACAAAACGAGACGTACCTCATATAAGGATTCATTTACTCGGTTGGTAATATTCAAAAATCCAATTTATCAATCTTACAAACAAGTTGTTTAAATATTAATTGCAGATTCAAAAGCAATTTCCATTATTGTTAACCATAATTCAGTTGATCATATCTTTTAATTCGTTCACCGGAATTAAGCGATTTCTAAATGAAAAGTTATTGTTTTTTCACCAGCTTTCCAAAAACATGCATATCATATACCTTTTATCAATAATATATGTATTTAATTCGTGATTCATCATAACTATTTAACGAAGAAATTTAGCATACAAGCATGCATAAATATATAGACTCGAGCACTAGACATGGATACATTATATAATAGATAAGATATTAATGCTTACATATCAATATTGTGATTCAATATTGTAGAAAAGTACGTAAACGCAACGGAGATGATAGAAACTAGGTTGACCTCATGAGCTATACCCCTGATCCATACCCATAACCTCCATAGCTATAACCCATAATTTCCTTAGCTTTGACACACTCATAAAACTAGTTTTGAAAACACGCAAGCAGAACCTCGTCGTAGTATTTTATATAATACTACTAATAACACACTTAACCATAAGATTAACAATAATATTAATCTTAATAATAATAATAATAATAATAATAATAATAATAATAATAATAATAATAATAATAATATAATTAATAATATATATAATACGGAGCAATTGAGATGGAGAGATATGTGTGTGTAACCAGTGTACCAAACTGACTCGATTTATAATTTGGCCAGCCATTGACCTCCATGCGATCGCATGGGGTCTAAGGCTTCAAGTCATGCGTTCACATGAACAAAGAAACCATCTCATGCGCACTACAAAAATGCTGCCGACACTCATTCTCCTTCATTTTCATTTAGTTAACGTAAATAATATTAATTAATATATAATATATTAAATCTTTAGAATTAATTAAATATTATATTATATTTACGGTCATGGTAAAAATATAATTTTTACAAAAATGACTCGTACGTTGTCGCTCGACTCTTGTACCACTTTCGGTTTTTCGAGCGCACTTTCGTAAGTTTAGAAAACTAGCCTTTTACGTTACGCGACATGTACCTTTAGTAATAGTTTGATTTATTCATCAATAAATTACCTTGTAAAAATGTATCTTATAAAATTTGAGTGTCGTGGTCATTTGCTTCTATAAATCAGTGACTCGTTGTTTACCAAAATATTTTATTTTAAATTAAGACGTTTTATGACGAAATTAATATGTATAGATATATATATATACATTTTTAGAAATATAAATTTTGTATCCAAAATCTTTCATCTAACTATATAACATTTAGTTTTTCAAAACTATTTATTTTTCAAAGTTTATTTTCATTTCATTTAGGAAAATAGTTTAGCGCGTAACGTTTTTCTTTTTAAGAATTTAAATGGATATAAGTACTAATCGTTTTTAAATATCAATTGCGTCACTAGGCGGGTGTTACTACCGTATACTTAATTTGAAAACATATATATTTAATGAACACGTTTTAAATACACGTTACAACCAATATTTCAACTTATCATATATATTCAAATAAATATTTAAACCAATAAGTTTAATGTACGGTATTAAACAATTAATACATTGTTACGCTTTCAAGTTATAGTATATATATATATATATGTATCTATATACATATAATTGTTCGAGAATCGTCGAGAACAACCGAAAGGTATTTGAATAGTTCAAAAATTTTGAGATTCAGTTTTACAGACTTTGCTTATCGTGTCGGAAATGTTAATCATACAAAGATTAAGTTTAAATTTGGTCAGAAATTTTCGGGTCATCACAACTTGTAAATCAGTCCAATATATATTCGACTCTTCGTTATTATTAGGTGAGTCAATGGGATTTGTGCTAGAGGTAGACATCTATTACACAATATCAAACATGTTAACAGATTAATATATCACATAATATATACATGTTAATAATATATAGTTTCCAACAAAAATGTTAAGCAATCATTTTTAAAGAAAATACGGTCGAAGTCCAGACTCACTAATGCATCATAACAAACTCGATAAGACATACTAATGCAAATTTTCTGGTTGTCTAAGACCAAAGCTCGGATACCAACTGAAATGTCCCGTTCTTATTGATTAAAAACGTTCCATATTAATTGATTTCGTTGCGAGGTTTTGACCTCTATATGAGATGTTTTTCAAAGACTGCATTCATTTTTAAAACAAACCATAACCTTTATTTCATAAATAAAGGTTTAAAAAACTTTACGTAGATTATCAAATAATGATAATCTAAAATATCCTGTTTACACACGACCATTACATAATGGTTTACAATACAAATATGTTACATCGAAATCAGTTTCTTGAATGCAGTTTTTACACAATATCATACAAACATGGACTCCAAATCTTGTCCTTATTTTAGTATTCAATAGCGGAAGCTCTTAGTATTCACCTGAGAATAAACATGCTTTAAACGTCAACAAAAATGTTGGTGAGTTATAGGTTTAACCTATATATATCAAATCGTAACAATAGACCACAAGATTTCATATTTCAATACACATCCCATACATAGAGATAAAAATCATTCATATGGTGAACACCTGGTAACCGACATTAACAAGATGCATATATAAGAATATCCCCATCATTCCTGGACACCCTTCGGATATGATATAAATTTTGAAGTACTAAAGTATCCGGTACTTTGGATGGGGTTTGTTAAGCCCAATAGATCTATCTTTAGGATTCGCGTCAATTAGGGTGTCTGTTCCCTAATTCTTAGATTACCAGACTTAATAAAAAGGGGCATATTCGATTTCGATAATTCAACCATAGAATGTAGTTTCACGTACTTGTGTCTATTTTGTAAATCATTTATAAAACCTGCATGTATTCTCATCCCAAAAATATTAGATTTTAAAAGTGGGACTATAACTCACTTTCTCAGATTTTTACTTCGTCGAGAAGTAAGACTTGGCCACTGGTTGATTCACGAACCTATAACAATATATACATATATATCAAAGTATGTTCAAAATATATTTATAACACTTTTAATATATTTTGATATTTTAAGTTTATTAAGTCAGCTGTCCTCGTTAGTAACATACAACTAGTTGTCCACAGTTAGATGTACAGAAATAAATCGATAAATATTATCTTGAATCAATCCACGACCCAGTGTATATGTATCTCAGTATTGATCACAAATCAAACTATATATATTTTGGAATCAACCTCAACCCTGTATAGCTAACTCCAACATTCACATATAGAGTGTCTATGGTTGTTCCGAAATATATATAGATGTGTCGACATGATAGGTCAAAACATTGTATACGTGTCTATGGTATCTCAAGATTACATAATATACAATATAAGTTGATTAAGTTATGGTTGGAATAGATTTGTTACCAATTTTCACGTAGCTAAAATGAGAAAAATTATCCAATCTTGTTTTACCCATAACTTCTTTATTTTAAATCCGTTTTGAGTGAATCAAATTGCTATGGTTTCATATTGAACTATATTTTATGAATCTAAATAGAAAAAGTATAGGTTTATAGTCGGAAAAATAAGTTACAAGTCGTTTTTGTAAAGGTAGTCATTTCAGTCGAAAGAACGACGTCTAGATGACCATTTTAGAAAACATACTTCCACTTGGAGTTTAACCATAATTTTTGGATATAGTTTCATGTTCATAATAAAAATCATTTTCCCAGAATAACAAATTTTAAATCAAAGTTTATCATAGTTTTTAATTAACTAACCCAAAACAGCCCGCGGTGTTACTACGGCGGCGTAAATCCGGTTTTACGGTGTTTTTCGTGTTTCCAGGTTTTAAATAATTAAGTTAGCATATCATATAGATATAGAACATGTGTTTAGTTGATTTTAAAAGTTAAGTTATAAGGATTAACTTTTATTTGCGAACAAGTTTAGAATTAACTAAACTATGTTCTAGTGATTACAAGTTTAAACCTTCGAATAAGATAGCTTTATATGTATGAATCGAATGATGTTATGAACATCATTACTACCTAAAGTTCCTTGGATAAACCTACTGGAAATGAGAAAAATAGATCTAGCTTCAAAGGATCCTTGGATGGCTTGAAAGTTCTTGAAGCAGAATCATGACACGAAAATAATTTCAAGTAAGATTTCCACTCGAAATAAGATTGTTATAGTTATAGAAATTGAATTAAAGTTTGAATATGATTATTACCTTGTATTAGAAAGATAACCTACTGTAAGTAACAAAGGTTTCTTGATCTTGGATGATTACTTGAAATGGATTTAGAAAACTTGGAAGTAAACTTGCAATCTTGGAAGTATTCTTGATTTTATGAAATTAGAACTTTTGGAATTTATGAAGAACACTTAGAACTTGAAGATAGAACTTGAGAGAGATCAATTAGATGAAGAAAATTGAAGAATGAAAGTGTTTGTAGGTGTTTTTGTTCGTTGGTGTATGGATTAGATATAAAGGATATGTAATTTTGTTTTCATGTAAATAAGTCATGAATGATTACTCATATTTTTGTAATTTTATGAGATATTTCATGCTAGTTGCCAAATGATGGTTCCCACATGTGTTAGGTGACTCAAATGGTCTGCTAAGAGCTGATCATTGGAGTGTATATACCAATAGTACATACATCTAAAAGCTGTGTATTGTACGAGTACGAATACGGGTGCATACGAGTAGAATTGTTGATGAAACTGAACGAGGATGTAATTGTAAGCATTTTTGTTAAGTAGAAGTATTTTGATAAGTGTCTTGAAGTCTTTCAAAAGTGTATGAATACATATTAAAACACTACATGTATATACATTTTAACTGAGTCGTTAAGTCATCGTTAGTCGTTACATGTAAATGTTGTTTTGAAACCTTTAGGTTAACGATCTTGTTGAATGTTGTTAACCCATTGTTTATTATAACAAATGAGATGTTAAATTGTTATATTATCATGATATTATGATATATAATATATCTTAGTATGATGTATATACAGTTAAATGTCGTTACAACGATAATCGTTACATATATGTCTCGTTTCGAAATCATTAAGTTAGTAGTCTTATTTTTACATATGTATTTCATTGTTAATACACTTAATAATATATTTACTTATCATTTAACATAATTAACCAAGTGTATCAATATCTTAATATGATTCATATGTACCTAGTAAGACGTTGTTATAACGATAATCGTTATATATATCGTTTTCGAGTTTCTTAAATTAATAGTCTCATTTTTATGTATATAACTCATTGTTAAAATACCTAATGAGATACATACTTATAATAAAATCATGTTAACTATATATATAACCATATATATGTCATCGTATAGTTTTTACAATTTTTAACGTTCGTGAATCACCGGTCAACTTGGCTGGTCAATTGTCTATATGAAACCTATTTCAATTAATCAAGTCTTAACAAGTTTGATTGCTTAACATGTTGGAAACACTTAATCATGTAAATAACAATTTCATTTAATATATATATATATAAACATGGAAAAGTTCGGGTCACTACAAGAAACAAGTCATGCATTCTGATTTTACTAAGACGACTTCCCATCCTTGGTCTTGTGGAAAATAACCGTTATGACCATTGGCTAGGTAGCATGTTGTAATGTCGTCAAAAGGACGAGGGTTCGTAATGTCCAACAGCCCTGTAATAATCTAAAAACCTTGTTTCTCACCCCAACTACCGAATCCTTCACTTGTGGGAAGGTTTTATTTAAAAGTTGCAATCCGATGTTCTTTTTCTCACTTTGGTAAGAAGCGAACATCACTAACCCGTAAGCATAACATGCTTCTTTATGTTGCATGTTAGAACCTCTTTCTAATTCACGAAATCCTATGTTGGGATATGTTGAGTCAAATTAGGTTCTTAACCCATAGCGTAAAATTGCATTTGGGTTTCCCGCATTTAATGCTTTAAAGAAAACACGGTGTAACTTACGGTCTCCCCAATGTGATATACCCCACCTATCAAAGGAAAGCCTTTTATAAACTAAGGTATTTCTGGAAAGTCTTTCAAATGTTTGACAAGTTAATTTCGCCATAACTAAATGTGCTGATGAATTCTGACCGACTCTAGACAAGATTTCCTCAATCATATCCTCTGGTAGGTCTTCTAAAATATTCGGTTGTCTACCCTTAACGTCCATTTTGTTTTTATACTGTAAAATAGACAAGGATTAGATTCGTAATAACAAACAATACAAGCAATTTTTACATAGAACATAAAAGTACAAGCACACTACAATACATATAATACACAACATGATTACAACCCTCTAATCTGAATCACTGATTTCTTCTTCTTCGGACTTGGTTCGTTTTCCTAATTTTCTAGGAATATATGGTGTTCCTCTAATACGAGCCGTCATTTTCCATAATGGTTTAGAAAAACCTGGTGGTTTAGAGGTTCCCGAGTCATTGTTACATTTTAGGAAATACGGATGTTGCCGATACATATAAAGTTCATCGGGGTTGGAATCGGGTTTCTCTATTTTTATACCTTTTCCCTTATTATTTTCTTTCGCTTTATTAAATTGGGTCGAGGTAATTTATATAACATCATCGGAATCCTCATCGGGATCCGATTCATTGGAAAATTGGTAATCTTCCCAATATTTTGCTTCCTCAGCGGAAACACCATTGACCATTATTAACTTTAGTCCGTTGGTTGAGGATTTTCTTTTATTTAATCGATTTACTATAGGTATCAATATTTCTTCCTCCGGAACCTCTTCTTCTTCTGGTTCCTCCTCTTCCAATTCCTCCTCTTCTGGTTCCTCTTCTTCCGGTTCCTCCTCTTCCGGTTCCTCCTCTTCCGGTTCCTCTTCGGGAATTTGTGAATCTTCCCAAAATATATTCGACTCTTCATTATTATTAGGTGAATCAATGGATTTGTACTAGAGGTAGACATCTATCACACAATATCAAACACGTTAAGAGATTAATATATCACATAATATTTACATGTTAATAATATATAGTTTCCAACAAAAAAAAAATGTTAAGCAATCGTTTTTGAAGAAAAACACGGTCGAAGTCCAGACTCACTAATGCATCCTAACAAAATCGGTAAGACACACTAATGCAATTTTCTAGTTCTCTAAGACCAACGCTCAGATACCAACTGAAATGTCCCGTTCATATTGATTATAAACGTTCCATATTAATTGATTTCGTCGCGAGGTTTTGACCTCTATATGAGACGTTTTTCAAAGACTGCATTCATTTTTAAAACAACCATAACCTTTATTTTATCGATAAAGGTTTAAAAAGCATTACGTAGATTATCAAATAATGATAATCTAAAATATACCGTTTACACACGACCATTACATAATGTTTACAATAAGAATATATTACATCAAAAATAAGTTTCTTGAATGCAGTTTTTACATAATATCATACAAGCATGGACTCCAAATCTTGTCCTTATTTTAGTATGCAACAACGGAAGCTCTTAATAATCACCTGAGAATAAACATGCTTAAAACGTCAACAAAAATGTTGGTGAGTTATAGGTTTAACCTATATATTATCAAATCATAATAATAGACCACAAGATTTCATATTTCAATATACATCCCATACATAGAGATAAAATTCATTCATATGGTGAACACCTGGTAACCGACATTAACAAGATGCATATAAGAATATCCCCTTTCATTCTGGGAAATCCTTCGGACATGATATAAACGAATTCGAAGTACTAAAGCATCCGGTACTTTGGATGGGGTTCGTTAGGCCCAATAGATCTATCTTTAGGATTCGCGTCAATTAGTAGATCAGTTTACTAATTCTTAGGTTACCAAGAAAAAGGGGTATATTCGGCTTCGATCATTCACCCATATAATGTAGTTTCAATTACTTGTGTCTATTTCGTAAAACATTTATAAAACTGCATGTATTCTCATTCCAAAATATTAGATTTTAAAAGTGGGACTATAACTCACTTTCACAGATTTTTACTTCGTCGGAAAGTAAGACTTGGCTACTGGTCGATTCACGAACCTATAACAAATATGTACATATATATCAAAGTATGTTCAAAATATATTTACAACATTTTTAATACGTTTTACTATTTTAAATTTTATTAAGTCAGCTGTCCTTGTTAGTAACCTACAACTAGTTGTCCACAGTTAGATGTACATAAATAAATCGATATATATTATCTTGAATCAATACACGACCTAGTGTATACACGTCTCAGGCTAGATCATAACTCAAAGTATATATATTTTTGGAATCAACCTCAACCCTGTATAGCTAACTCTAACATTACTGCATATAGAGTGTCTATGATTGTTCCAAATAATATATATACATGGGTCGATATGATATGTCAAAACATTTGCATACGTGTCTATGGTATCCCAAGATTACATTAGAATACATGTATAATGCAATATAAGTTAGCTAGGATATGATTTGTATAGAATTGTTACAATATATCCCGTAGCTACAACAATCAAAAAATATCCAATCTTGTTTTACCCATAACTTCTTCGTTTTAAATCCGATTTGAGTGAATCAAATTGCTATGGTTTCATATTGAACTCTATTTTATGAATATAAACATAAAAAGTATAGGTTTATAGTCGGAAAAATAAGTTACAAGTCGTTTTTATAAAGGTAGTCATTTCAGTCGAAAGAACGACGTCTAGACGACCATTTTGGAAAACATACTTTCACTTTGAGTTTAACCATGATTTTTGGATATACTTTCATGTTCATAAGAAAAATCATTTTCCCAGAAGAACAACTTTAAATCAAAGTTTATCATAGTTTTTAATTAACTAACCCAAAACAGCCCGCGGTGTTACTACGACGGCGTATATCCGGTTTTACGGTGTTTTCGTATTTTCCGGTTTTAAATCATTAAGTTAGCATATCATATAGATATAGAACATGTGTTTAGTTGATTTTAAAAGTCAAGTTAGAAGTATTAACTTTTATTTGCGAACGAGTTTAGAATTAACTAAACTATGTTCTAGTGATTACATGTTCAAATCTTCGAATAAGATAGTTATATATGTATGAATCAAATGATGTTATGAACATAATTACTACCTCAAGTTTAGTAGGTAAACCTTCTGGAAGTGACAAGAAATGATCTAGCTTCAAAGGATCTTGGATGGCTTGAAAGTTCTTGAAGTAGAATCATGACACGAAAACAAGTTCAAGTAAGATTATCACTCGAATTAAGATAGTTATAGTTATAGGAATTGAATCAAAGTTTGTATATGAGTATTACCTTGATTTAGAATGATATCTTACTATAAACAACAAGGATTTCTTGAGGTTGGATGATCACTTTACAAGATTGGAAGTGAGCTAGTAAACTTGGAAGTATTCTTGATTTTATGAAACTAGAACTTGTAGAATTTATGAAGAACACTTAGAACTTGAAGATGGAACTTGAGAGAGATCAATTAGATGAAGAAAATTGAATAATGAAAGTGTTTGTAGGTACTGTGATGACCCAAAAATTTCTGAACAAATTTAAACTTTATCTTTATATTATTCCGACACGATAAGCAAAGTCTGTTAAGTTGAATCTCAAGAATTTTAAACTGTGTTCATACATTTATTTAACCTCGACCAAATTCCAATGATTCACAAACCATTATATGAACGGATATGATTATATATGTATATGTGCATATATTATAACTTGAAAACATTAACAAAGTATTAGACGTATAATACTTTACATAAACGTATTTGTTTCAAAATATATTAAAATAATTATCGATGGAATTAAAAGATGATATCAAATGATTGATTTATCATATACATTGAATGATAATTACGAGTCCCTACTGAGAGGTCCACTTTGATTTACAAAATATTCCTTTTTAACGATATTCGGAATAAATGGTAAAGTGATCTTCGAGTAAGGACAAAGTGGCAAGTAACAGGAGCTAGCCAGATTGGTGGAAATTCCTGTTAAATTCCAATACATGCCCTACAATAATTGCCCCGTAACTTTGATAAATTAACCTACATATTATGTATTGTGAAAGTGAAATTAGGGAATATAGGTAAATTAGAAAATAGATATGGACAGGATTAATAGATCGACATTTTATATTAAGATGATTCCTTACGTTTGATTTTTCCTTTAGACTTAATCCTACGAGTTATGATTAAACTGGAAGTTAAAACCTTGAAACCTGATATGATTCATATATGATTTTACGAAAACGTCTTTTCGATATAATAGACTTTTTAAGAACGTCTTATGACATAACAACTTCTACTATTATAACCTTTGTAATAAAATGATTTGGAATATAAAGTAATTAGAATATTAAAATGTCTTTGTAAACGTTTTTATATAAATAAAGTATATCAATTTTAAACTTTAAAAATACAAATGTTACGAAATAATATTCCTTATCATTTAAACGATTTCAAGATATATAAATTTGAATATTATTAGTTTTGAAAAACTATATATTATATATTGTCCCAAATTTATATTTCAAAATGAAAATATAAAAATATATATATTTTAACTTAGTCATAAAACGTCTTGATTCAAAATAATATATTTTGATAAACAACGAGCCACTGATTTACAGAAGCAAATGACCACAACGCTCAATTTTATAAGTTACATTTTTTATAAGATAATTTATTGATGAGTAAGTTAAATTATTAATAAGAGTACACGTCGCAAAACGTAAAACGCTAGTTTTCTAAACGTACGAAAATGCGTTCGAAAAACTGAAAGTGGTACATGAGTCGAGTGACAATGTACGAGTCATTTGAACAAAAATTACATTTTTACCATACACGTAAATATAATATAATATATAATTAATTATATAAATTAAATATATTATATATAAAATATATTAAACAAACTGTCGGCAGCCTTGATTGATCGAATGTTAGCTGGAACTAGGCCTCATGCAAGTGCATGACTTCTCCTCACAAACCTCATGCAAGTGCATGAGAGGTTTGGTGAAGTTACATCCTTTAAATGTCGAACGTTTTTTGCTTCTCTGATTCATTCATCCATCTATATCGCATCTATCTCTATATATATATTATTATTATAATTATTATTATTATTATTATTATTATTATTATTATTAATATTAAGATTAATATTATTATTAGAAATATTATTATTAGTAGTATTATTATTATTATTATTATACATAAAATACTACGATAAGGGGTACGCGCGAGTTTTTTCAAAATGGGTTTTCGAGCAGGATAGAGCTAATGAGATTATGGGTTATAGCTATGGAGGTAATGGGTAATGTTTGAGGGTATGCTCGTGAGGTCAAACTATTGTTTATCATCTCCGTTGCGTCTACGTACCCTTCCTGCAATATTGAATCTCAATATTGATACGTGAGTACTCATAATTTAACTTTTATATATTAATATTGTATCCCTGACTAGTGCTCGAGTATATAGGATTATGCATGCTTGTACTTTTGATATTGCCATTAGATAGGTTATGTTGAATCCTGAATTAGTTACATATGCGATTGAGATAAAGTATAAGATATGCATGTCGTTGGAAAGCTAGCGAAAAATTAAGAACTTTTTATTTAGATATCAAATGGTTTCGATGAATGGATTAGAAGTTATAGTCAATTGAATTTTTGTATTATTATTAAAAATGATTATTATTATCGTCGTTATTATCGTCGTTATAGTTTTTATCTAATTATTATTATTATTATTATTATTATTATTATTATTATTATTATTATTATTATTATTATTATTATTATTATTATTATTATTATTATTATTAGTATTATTATTATTATTATTATTATCATTTTCAATAAAAGGTATTATCATTAAAAATTGTTATTTTTATTATTATTACTATCGTTGTTATCGTTAAAGTTATAATTTGTATTATTATTATTATTATCATTAAAATAGTTATTAGTATTATCATTAATATTATCATGACATTTATTATCATTAGTATTATTATAATTAAACTAATATTAGTAACACCTAACTATTATGATTACTATTATTATTATGAACGCGATATAAAAGATGATTAAAAGCTATTAAACAAATCGATTAGGAAATAATGAGTATGAGTATCATGATGAAATTTAAAATATAGTAAGATATTGATTTAGATAAAATTATCGTTTTTCATTATTTTTATCACTATTATTATTAAAAGTATTATTAATATTAAAAATATCATTTTTTACAAAAAATATTAATTTTAATAGGAATATCATTGTTAATATAAAATTTCATTATTATTATTAATAAGAATTATCATTTTATCATAATACCATTTTTCGTAAATATAAATATTGTTATTATTATTAGTAGAATAATAATAATTATTATTATAAAATAATACAACTTTTACTTACTATTATTATTATCGATATTATTTTATCAAATAAATATGTAATACAAAGATATTTTACTACGTGTAATATAATTACATTAATACTACCTATCATATTATTATTTTTATGATATTAAATTAACTTTATAAATTTTATTACTTAAGATATATAAAAGTATATTTTTATATAAAATTTTATTTATTAATAAATGAATTATATTATTTACTCTATTAAATCTTTTAAAAATTTCCAAAAATATAAAGCGACAATATTTAAACTATATAGTAATCATGTATAAATTTTGGAAATCATTTTGAGTCAAATTGACTTTTGTTGACCTTTGCATATTAGTCTCGAGCATTAGAATTGTGGTACACTATGACATAACTTAAATTGTTAGACAAATATTGACCAACATATGAATATATATATAATTAATTTAGGTTCGTGAATCCGAGGCCAACCTTGCACTTGTTCAATGATGTTATATGTATTTTTACTACGAAATACAGTATGGTGAGTTTCATTTGCCTTTTTACCCTTTATATTTTTGGGCTGAGAATACATGCAAAATTTTTATAAATGTTTTATTAAGTAGACACAAGTAATCAAAACTACACTATATGGTTGAATGATCGAAGCCGAATATGCCCCTTTTTGCTTGGTAGCCTAAGAATTAGGGAACATCACTAATTTTGAGAATTAGTGCACGCCTAATTGACGCGAATCCTAAAGATAGATCTATTGGGCCTAACGAACCCCATCCAAAGTACCGGATGCTTTAGTACTTTGATGTTGTTTTATCATGTCCGAAGGATTTTCTGGAATGATAGGGGAAATTCTTATATGCATCTTGTTAATGTCGGTTACCAGGTGTTCAATCCATATGAATGATTTTTGTCTCTATGCATGGGACGTATATTATGAGAAATGGAAATGAAATTTTTGTGGTCTATTAAAATAATGAAAATGATCGATTATGATAAACTAATGAACTCACCAACCTTTTGGTTGACACTTTAAAGCATGTTTATTCTCAGGTATTAAAGAAATCTTCCACTGTGCATTTGCTCATTTTAAAGATATTACTTGGAGTCTTTCCTTGCATATTTCGAAGAACGTTGCATTCGAGTCATTGAGTTCATCAAAGATTATTATTAAGTCAATTTATAGTTGGATAGTGGATATTATGAAATGGTATGCATGCCTGTCAATTTTCGATGTAAAGAAAGTTTGTCTTTTAAAAACGAATGCAATGTTTGTAAAATGTATCATATAGATGTCAAATACCTCGCGATGTAATCAACTATTTTGAATAATTTATAATGTATATGAACGGGTCCTTTCACGCAACATATTCAACACTTTGCGTAAATGACGTTCGTGTTCCTTCATACTCTTAGAATAGACAAGTATGTCGTCAATGAACATAATTACCGACTTGTCCAACATAGGTTGGCACACTCGATTCATAAGATTCATCAATGCCGACGGTACATTCGTAAGACCGAAGGGCATAACTACAAATTCAAAATGTCCGTAACGCGTTCGAAAGGCTGTTTTCTCAATATCTTCCTCACGGACCCGCATTTGATGATAGCCGGACCGTAAGTCAGTTTTAGAAAAATAAGTCGCACCTTGGAGTTGGTCGAATAAATCGTCAACCCGAGGCAATGGATAACGATTCTTGATCGTCACTTTGTTCAACTCCCGATAATCGATGCACATACGCATACTACCATCCTTCTTCTTCACGAACAAAACCGGAGCACCTCATGGCGAAGCACTCGGTCGGATGAAACCCTTCTTAAGCAATTCTTGGGTTTGATTCAACAACTCTTGCATTTTCGTTGGTGCTAAAAGATAAGGAGATTTAGCAATGGGGGTAGCCCCCGGAACCAACTCAATGCGAAATTCAACTTGTCTTTTCGCCGGAACACCCGGTAACTCATCCGGAAAAACGTCTTCGAATTCATTAAACACCGAAATTTCACGAATGGATATTGGCTCTTCGCGAGTATCAACCACATGGGCAAGAAATGCCATGCCACCACCACTAAGGAAATGGCGTGCCCGCGCATAAGTGCATAACGGTAAGAGTCCCCTTCTCTTATTGCCATGAATAATTAACTTTCCCCCACTTGGGGTCTTTACGCGAATGAACTTTTCGTGGTATGCGTTATCGGCCCTATAAAGATCGAGCCAATCCATACCAACAATGATATCAAACTCACCCAAAGTCATCGGGATAAGGTCGATTTTAAAGGTTTCGGCACCAAACACAACATTACAATTTTTACACACATCAACCCCTAGCACCGTCTTACCATCCGCTATTTCAACTTCTACCAGTTGACTCAACTTAGCTAGTGGTTTATTAAGCTTAGGCACAAATCTTGGTGACACAAACGATAAATTAGCACAGCTATCAAATAGTATCCTTGCCGGATTAGAGTTAACCATGAAAGTACTTGAGACAACTTCATTGGATTGTTTGGCTTCATCATTAGTCATCAAATAGTTGCGTCCCCTAGCCATACCCGCCGCTTTCTCTAACTTCTTAACTTGATCATTCCGCAATTCGGGACATTCCGTCCTTCGGTGCTGTAACAACCCAACTTTTTCCGTTACTTTAGTTAACTGTCTGTTAGTTAGTTAATGGAACTTACGTGAATTTTTTTTTTTTTTTGTATTTAAAGAAATTAAATGCGTACTTGATCCTTAGTGGATTACTTGAATTAATATGTTATATTAATTAGTAAACTTAATTCGGTTGACGAATTTAACTAGAAACGACACGATTAAAGTTAATCGCCTAGAAAACTTTTCAGTTAACGGAACTCAAAAAAACGATAGAATAATTATTGTTAATAATTATTGAACTTACGAAAGAAATTTAATTTATTATTTACTTAATGAATTAAACACGGTGATTTTGTTTCAACGACTAGTTAACGTTCTGGAGATTCGGTACGGTTAACGGCACTCGAAACGAACCACGCGCGAACGAGCTTTTACACAAAACGAGCCCGAGACCCAAGCCCGAGACCACATGGCCATGACCTCATACCTCATCATCCTTGGTCCCATGAGTAGCCAATGCATGTTGACTATTAGTTTAGGCACATGTTTGTTGACTATTGGTTTTTAGGCCCATGTTTGTTGACTTTTGATTTTAGGCACTAAATAACTAGTTAGATAATCCTCTCATTCCATCCTAACTATGAAAAATGCAGCTCATTTCTCCTCCCTCTCTTTTTCTTCACATCAAACACACACACACACAAAAATCAACCATCAAACTTGCTTGTTTGCTCTTACTCGTTTGATCAATCTTGCTCCGATCGTCGTTCTCTACACGTGCGTATCATTAATTTTGTGATCAAAGGTATAATTACATAAACCCTAATATTTAAAATCTAATTTTTGTTAAAGTTTCATGAATTAGGTTGTCTATTGCTCAAGTCTTGATGTTTGATGAATACTAGATGCGATAAATTGCTCGTTTTGATTGATTAATGCGAAAACCGAATTGTTTATTGCATGTACAGTAAATTTTGACTTTTTAAATGTATGATATTATGTGATATTCAGAATCCTTGCGAAAACTATTGATTTTAGGCTTTGGATTCGCTTAATTTCGTTTCCGGATGATCAAGTTATGTCCATTTGAAATTAACGTTGTGTTTTTGTTGTGTAATCCGAAATCTGGGTTTGATAGACCATGAATTGGCTTGTGAAATTAATAACACTGGATATGTAATTTAAAAACACACAATTTACACTAGGATATCATGTCGTTTACTTATGTATAACCTGAGATATGCTCGATTTAGTGAAAAAGTTGATTTATACAGCACTTGCATGAAAACAGCCTTGTATGATAAAATGTGTTAACTTCTGGATTTAAAGCTTTGCATATTTGAAATTTTCACAAAAATATCTTCATCTTTCATGTAGATATCATAGGCTAATTGTCTCTATATCTTCGGGTAATCGCGTGCGAATGTGACTAGCGAAACTAGAATCGAATCTGTAAATTGCTCTCTGTTTTATACTCTGTTGATTGTGTTTATTGAATGAACATGTAAGCTTCTGGAATATGAATTTTAACATGATATGTGACTTATTGTTAGTTTATGTCATTCTCTGAAACCTTATGCATTGGGCACAATAGAGCCATACTTTATGTAAATTCTGATTTGAGCTGAAAAACTGAATGTTCAACTTGCATGAATAAACTGTACAAATTGGCTAAACCAAAATTGCTCTATTTTTGATATGTGTTAGTATAACTTGTCCTTGAACCATGGCCACTGGTCTTGTATCAATTGCATGTCCCTAACTCCGGTTATAGCTAAAACGAAATCAGTGCGCGGTCAGAAACTGACTTGGCAAACCATAAATGTATCCCTTCTGATTCCTGACTTTTAATTATCGTATGAGACCCTGGCCAGACTTTTTGGAATCAATTTTGAGTATACTTATGATCTGGAGTTTTCCATATTTGCATGAATTTTGTACTATGAGATAATATGCTAAGTTTGCTACATGTACATGAACTTTGTGCACAACGATAAACTGAAATTGTGAAATTGACCATGTATGACATAAAACGTGTTGTTTGACTTAGGTTTGACATGTTGACCAACATTTGACATGAACCTACTGATGTTGACTTTTGTTGACTACTTTGACCAAGTTTGACTTTCGGTTTGACTTCGGTTGACTTTGTTTGACTTGCATGAATTAGTTGATTGTATGTTGACTTCTACTTTGAAACGCGTCGATTCGAGCAATAAAACAACTTATACTATGAAACCACACTTGTTTAAGACATATTTATTGACCAACCTAAATACATATACTTAGGTTGCATTACTCGGTTATAAACCGTACAAGTAAATTGTCCACTTTTCAATCCGAGCTTTATTCAAAGGTGAGTCTAAAGTCCCGCTTTTTACATGTTTTCAGGGATGAGAATACACGCTGTTATACTTATATTATCAAATTCTTTTTTTATTGACACGAGTACTATATCTGCATATTGAGTTTGTACACAAAGCCTCTAGCTTGAATACTTTAAATACCATCGGTGTAGGCACAATTTAGATGGACGGATCTGTTAGGTTGACAACCTCACCCGCTATAAAAACTGTGGTGCATTTATTTTGAACATAATACATTCGTACAAGTGTATAACATTTTTATGAGGTAAAAGCGGGTATAGTGGATTCTATACTCGGGTCATTGCTAGTATTCAGGTGCTCATAGATTATGCAAACGTTTCGCAACTTGGAGTTGTACTTGTAAAATCTCGTGGTCAAGGAATTTAAACTATTTTCTGATAACTATTTTCAGATACTATACAACGTTATTTAAAACTGTGGTTTACGAACAAATGAGATAAAACTTGACATGGTATTGTCTACGAATATTTGAAACTTGACATGGTATTGTCTACAAATGATTGAAACTTGACATGGTCATGTCATCAAACTTTTGAAATGGGACACGGTGTTGTCTACAAACTTTTAACGTTAAACCTTGGTGGTCTTCCACTAATAAACATCTTCGAAATGTTATTTTTTAAACATACTGTATTGTTTACTTAAAACCTGTAGATTCACTCAACATTGTTGTTGATCCATTTTGCGTGTTTTATTCTCAGGTATTAATTGCTTCCGCTGTAGAATATTGCTGTTACGTAGAAGTCAAGCCAAGCACTGGGACCAGAGTTAACATTCCGTTAAAGGGATTTTTGACGGGGTGTTACAGGTGCCCTTCCTTTTAACAATTGTAACAAGTGAGTTTGGGTGGTGAGGATGAGTTTGTACAATCACGAGCCATGTGTCCTTGTCATCCACAATTATAACACTTGGGTCCATAACCCCTGGACGCACCCTTCTTCACACTACCGACGCTCTCGGTTGCACCCCTACTATTTTTGTTGGAATGACTAGTAGCTTCAAACTTTCTTTTGCTAAAAGCGAAGTCACTCTTTTTCGGAACGAGCGACTCAAAGCCCTTAGCTATGTCAAACAACTCATCAAAAGTTTTCACCGAGTTCCTACTAATCTTTTCTTGATAGTTGTCGTTCAAGGTTCGATAGAAGTCTTCCTTCAACATATGGACATACTCCGGGCAAAATTGGGTCTTTGATAAGAAAACGGACTTGAGAGTGTTCAAATCCATTGACCCTTGCCTCAAAGCATGTAACTCATCCTTAAGCCTCGAAAGATAGGCTGAAGTTCGGTATTATTTGAAAAATTCCGTCTTAAACTCATCTCACGCCAAACCCATGCTTTGCTCTTCGCCATAAAGTTGGATTTTCGGGTCCCACCACAACTTGGCATCACCCCTTAACATACTACCTCTATATCTCATCTTCTTATCGAGATGGCATTCACTAGTACGGAAAGTCCCCTCCATATCGGAGATCCAACGGTTGCTCTTTAGTGGGTCTGGCTCACCATCAAAGGTGGGAGGTTGAGCATCCTTGAAATTCTTATAATGGAAGTCTCGCATTCCAATATTATCGTTGTGGATAACATTCTTAACTTGCTCCTTGATTAGATCGGTTACTTGCTCGTCAACCGACTCTAGAAACATCTTCTTAACGTCCGCTAGAAAGGAAGCATGATGCTTTTATAAAATGGCCTCAACCTTTACCGTGAACTCGGAGTCCTCGCTCGTACCTCCGTTATCGGTATCGTGTCCATTTCTCATCTTCATTCTATAAAATGGAATAAGTTAAACAATGAAACAAACAGAAACGACATACGTATACCAAACCGCCCCATCTTGCTCAACACTCATCGTACATTGCTTGTTTGACACAATTTACACCCGTAACAATGGTAGCTAGTCATTGTTACGCGAGCACCTCGCATCAACTTTCTAGTACAACGTCTATCTCGCTTGATGATTGCAAACACAAACAAAACAATTTTCATTAAGTTAGTTCACCTGAACCTAGGCACTAACCAAAACCCAGTCCGACCCATCTCCTACAAGTCCCGCATAAAACGCATACACAAATAAAGTCTAAGTGTAGGCACCTATCTTAAGTCGCCTAAATCCCTTAGACCATGCTCTAATACCACTTGTAACGACTCAAACCCATTTATGAAAAACGACAAACCTTTTTTTTTAATAAGGCGTTGCTGCCTGCACTTAGGCGCGGCGCACCACTCCTCAGCCGCGGCGCGGCTCAAGCTGGGAGCTAAAGGTCAGCAGCCCTCAAAACGGTTGTCCCCAAATTACACTAAATCCTGCGGCATGGCTTGGCCACCCGCGACGCGGCTATGTCTGAGATTTGATTCTAATTTCAGCATAAGGCTTAAGCCTCCCCGCTTCACAACTTTTAACATAACTTGACTCAAAAGGCTTCCCCGAAACAATATTAGACTAAAGTACATGTTTTCGACCACAGCCGATGTAGTTTAACAACCGGGCCACATTTGCCCATTTACAAACTAAAATACAAGTTTCGACCGACAAGTTTAAATACCAAACAAAAACCCGAGCATGGTGTTTGGGGTTAAACTACCCAAATCCTAGGTCGAACTTCAAAAGCGACTCTCTAGCATAATCATATAGGGAACCCGCTAGTCCATACGAATACCCTTGCCTTTATCCACGCCGGAGCCTAAAAGGTAAACAACGAGAGGGTAAGCAAAATGCTTACTGAATGCAATAATTATACATATACATATATAATATACCTACTTGCATACACTTACACCCATACCGCATACATGCTAGCAATACAATTAGCATACCATCGCAAGTATAAAGCTAAATAACCTCCAATACCGCAACTAGCATAATCAATAGCATATAATCGAAACAATACAATATGCTACACTACAACACAACACAACCAATGGTTAACCATGCGCGCGTCATGGTGCTACCGGCTCAATGGTTCATAACATACGCATTGTCATGATGCTACCGGCTCCGTGGTTCACATCACAACCCGAGTCATACTCTTGTTGAGGCGCTACCGGCTCCGTGGTGCACACCTCAACACTCATGCTATAGTGCTATCGGCTCCGTGGTTCACACTACAACACACGTACTTTAGTGCTACTGGCTCCGTGGTTCACACTACATGAAACAACCCAACCCGTAATCAACACGAAATTTTTTTTAAAAAAAATTAATAAACCATTAACTCCGAATTAAAAGATTACATAACGTAAACCATTCTATATAATCCGTTTAAACCAAGACAACAAGTTTAATGTTTACAAAGAAGGCATGAAGGCCCTTAATCAATGTAATGTAAGTTCGACCCATTAACATGATAGTTTTAATCCAAACAACACCCGAGCATGGTTTGGGGCTAAACTACCCAAAACGGTAGGTCGACTTCCAAAAGCTCCAACAAGCATCCAACACCGGGAAACTAGTGCCCAACAACCCCCTTCCCTTTCTCCGCACCTACATCTAAAAAGTAAACAACGAGAGGGGTAAGCTAACGCTTAGTGAATGCAATAATTTTACATATACATATATAACTTACTTACTTGCAATCACTTACACAATACCGTATACAAGCTAGCAATTCGACAACCATGCAAACATTATGCATAAACTAATATCCGCAATTCACAATAAGCTAGTAATACCAATAGCATATAGTTCACAATTAAATATGCCAATACGAAAATTCACACAACCATGGTTAACCAAACGTACAAGGGAACGGTACTCGCGAAAGACCGTCGGAGTTCATAACATATATTAGTTTACTTAACACCGCGTAATCACAAATCCCCCGGGTGATGTATTGAACACCGCGACTAACTCACCCCCATGACAATGTGGTGTCTTAAACACCGCGACTATCCCACATGTCAATCAAACCCATGAGTGGTGTCGTAAACACCGCGACAATCCCACTCCCATGACAATGTGGTGTCTTGAACATCGCGACAATTCCGCATGTCAATAAACCCATGAGTGGTGTCTTAAACACCGCGACTAACCCACTCATTAAGTAGAATGTGGTGTCTTGAACACCGCGACAATCCCACATTTCAAGCTTCACAAATAAATACATTATATACGTACACGCACAATTATTCCACTCACCTTATCACGGCGGTGGTGATTAAACACTTCCGTAAGCTTCAAAGCAAGTATCTAATTCATTAAGTACACATTTATTACACAAACTAGTTGGACTAGTCACCAACATTTAACACTTGAGCATTTAATGACCCACTTGCATTAAATGACTCATTTACAACACAACCGCCCATTAAAGGCCAAGACTCATCACTAATTATTAAAAGCTAGTGATTAAAGTCTACTAACACCAACTAACCTGAACTTAGGGCATTTCATACCCATTTTCACCCAATTAGGTCAACCATAACCCATTTGACCCATTGTTAACACTTAGACTTACAAATTTTGGTCAAACTTAACCCATTAACAACCTTTCATCATTTTACAAGTGTATTAGTGACTAAGAACACCATTAAAATTTACAAGCCTCAATTTACATGACCAAACCCTATATTATAACCATTAGGGTTTTCCTTACATCAATTTAACCCAAATTCACCCATTTAACCCCCAAATGGGTTTTACAAATCTCAAATGACCAAACCCTAGTCATAAATCAACTAAAACTCAAAACACAGAGTTAAGACTTACCAACACTATCAAATCGTAGCTTAGAACGAGGGGAACAATTTTACTTCTTGCTCCAAAGACTGAATCACAAATCTTCACCTTCAAATCTTACTTTGAATCTAAGTGGGTTTTATGTTTTGAGAGAAAATAAAGAAAGAAAAGAGGAAATAAAATGAAGAAATGAGATAAGTGGCTGGGATTTGAGCCACAATCTGATCCATACGCTAAAAGATGAAAATACCCTTGAACCACCCCTTTTTAAAAATTGAAAAACGGATCAGGCTGGCCGTATGGTCGTGGCGCGACCCCGTTTCTCTGCAGTGCAGCATTACACACTATTTCGAGCTGTTTGTTTATCCTCATGATCTTGATTCAGGTTTAGTGTCGCGGGGCGACTTCTCCCCACCGCGGCGTGACAATGGCCTAAATCTGACCACATTTTGACAATTTAAACCAACTATTGTTTATACAACTCGTACACTCCGTTCTTGCTTCGTATATACTTCAAAAATTCACCATAAAGTCTCACTCTACTTAATACACTCCTAACCCATGCTTATACTGTAGTGACCCGAACTTTTCCATGTTTATATATATATTAAATGAAATTGTTATTTACATGATTAAGTGTTTCCAACATGTTAAGCAATCAAACTTGTTAAGACTTGATTAATTGAAATACATTTCATATAGACAATTGACCACCCAAGTTGACCGGTGATTCACGAACGTTAAAACTTGTAAAAACTATACGATGACATATATATGGTTATATATATAGTTAACACGATTTTATTATAAGTATGTATCTCCTTAGGTATTTTAACAATGAGTTATATACATAAAAATGAGACTATTAATTTAAGAAACTCGAAAACGATATATATAACGATTATCGTCATAACAACGTCTTACTAGGTACATATGAATCATATTAAGATATTGATACACTTGGTTAATTATGTTAAATGATAAGTAAATATATTATTAAGTGTATTAACAATGAAATACATATGTAAAAATAAGACTACTAACTTAATGATTTCGAAACGAGACATATATGTAACGGTTATCGTTGTAACGACATTTAACTATATATATATCATACTAAGATATATTATATATCATAATATCATGATAATATAACAATTTAACATCTCATTTGTTATAATAAATAATGGGTTAACAACATTCAACAAGATCGTTAACCTAAAGGTTTCAAAACAACATTTACATGTAACGACTAACGACGACTTAACGACTCAGTTAAAATGTATATACATGTAGTGTTTTAATATGTATTCATACACTTTTGAAAGACTTCAAGACACTTATCAAAATACTTCTACTTAACTAAAATGCTTACAATTACATCCTCGTTCAGTTTCATCAAAAATCCTACTCGTATGCACCCGTATTCGTACTCGTACAATACACAGCTTTTAGATGTATGTACTATTGGTATATACACTCCAATGATCAGCTCTTAGCAGCCCAGGTGAGTCACCTAACACATTTGGGAACCATCATTTGGCAACTAGCATGAAATATCTCATAAAATTACAAAAATATGAGTAATCATTCATGACTTATTTACATGAAAACAAAATTACATATCCTTTATATCTAATCCATACACCAACGACCAAAAACACCTACAAACACTTTAATTCTTCAATTTTCTTCATCTAATTGATCTCTCTCAAGTTCTATCTTCAAGTTCTAAGTGTTCTTCATAAATTCCAAAAGTTCTAGTTTCATAAAATCAAGAATACTTCCAAGATTGCAAGTTTACTTCCAAGTTTTCTAAATCCAATCCAAGTAACCATCCAAGATCAAGAAACCTTTGTTACTTACAGTAGGTTATATTTCTAATACAAGGTAATAATCATATTCAAACTTTAATTCAATTTCTATAACTATAACAATCTTATTTCGAGTGGAAATCTTACTTGAAATTGTTTTCGTGTCATGATTCTGCTTCAAGAACTTTCAAGCCATCCGAGGATCCTTTGAAGCTAGATCCATTTTTCTCATTTTCAGTAGGTTTATTCAAGGAACTTGAGGTAGTAATGATGTTCATAACATCATTCGATTCATACATATAAAGCTATCTTATTCGAAGTTTTAAACTTGTAATCACTAGAACATAGTTTAGTTAATTCTAAGCTTGTTCGCAAATAAAAGTTAATCCTTCTAACTTGACTTTTAAAATCAACTAAACACATGTTCTATATCTATATGATATGCTAACTTAATGATTTAAAACCTGGAAACACGAAAAACACCGTAAAATCGGATTTACGCCGTCGTAGTAACACCGCGGGCTGTTTTGGGTTAGTTAATTAAAAACTATGATAAACTTTGATTTAAAAGTTGTTATTCTGTGAAAATGATTTTTATTATGAACATGAAACTATATCCAAAAATGATGGTTAAACTCAAAGTGGAAGTATGTTTTCTAAAATGGTCATCTAGACATCGTTCTTTCGACTGAAATGACTACCTTTACAAAAACGACTTGTAACTTATTTTCCCGACTATAAACCTATACTTTTTCTGTTTATATTCATAAAATAGAGTTCAATATGAAACCATAGCAATTTGATTCACTCAAAACGGATTTAAAATGAAGAAGTTATGGGTAAAACAAGATTGGATAATTTTTCTCATTTTAGCTACGTGAAAATTGGTAACAAATCTATTCCAGCCATAACTTAATCAACTTGTATTGTATATTATGTAATCTTGAGATACCATAGACATGTATACAATGTTTCGACCTATCATGTCGACACATCTATATATATTTCGGAACAACCATAGACACTCTATATGTGAATGTTGGAGTTAGCTATACAGGGTTGAGGTTGATTCCAAAATATATATAGTTTGAGTTGTGATCAATACTGAGATACGTATACACTGGGTTGTGGATTGATTCAAGATAATATTTATCGATTTATTTCTGTACATCTAACTGTGGACAACTAGTTGTAGGTTACTAACGAGGACAGCTGACTTAATAAACTTAAAATATCAAAATGTATTAAAAGTATTGTAAATATATTTTGAACATACTTTAATATATATGTATATATTGTTATAGGTTCGTGAATCAACCAGTGGCCAAGTCTTACTTCCCGACGAAGTAAAAATCTGTGAAAGTGAGTTATAGTCCCACTTTTAAAATCTAATATTTTTGGAATGAGAATACATGCAGGTTTTATAAATGATTTACAAAATAGACACAAGTACATGAAACTACATTCTATGGTTGAATTATTGAAATCGAATATGCCCCTTTTTATTAAGTCTGGTAATCTAAGAATTAGGGAACAGACACCCTAATTGACGCGAATCCTAAAGATAGATCTATTGGGCCTAACAAACCCCATCCAAAGTACCGGATGCTTTAGTACTTCGAAATTTATATCATATCCGAAGGGTGTCCCGGAATGATGGGGATATTCTTATATATGCATCTTGTTAATGTCGGTTACCAGGTGTTCACCATATGAATGATTTTTATCTCTATGTATGGGATGTGTATTGAAATATGAAATCTTGTGGTCTATTGTTACGATTTGATATATATAGGTTAAACCTATAACTCACCAACATTTTTGTTGACGTTTAAAGCATGTTTATTCTCAGGTGATTATTAAGAGCTTCCGCTGTCGCATACTTAAATAAGGACGAGATTTAGAGTCCATGCTTGTATGATATTGTGTAAAAACTGCATTCAAGAAACTTATTTTGTTGTAACATATTTGTATTGTAAACCATTATGTAATGGTCGTGTGTAAACAGGAATTTTAGATTATCATTATTTGATAATCTACGTAAAGCTTTTTAAACCTTTATTGATGAAATAAAGGTTATGGTTTATTTTAAAATGAATGCAGTCTTTGAAAAACGTCTCATATAGAGGTCAAAACCTCGCAACGAAATCAATTATTATGGAACGTTTTTAATCAATAAGAACGGGACATTTCAGTTGGTATTAGAGCGTTGGTCTTAGAGAACCAGAATTTTGCATTAGTGTGTCTTATCGAGTTTGTTAGGATGCATTAGTGAGTCTGGACTTCGACCGTGTTTACTTGAAAAATGATTGCTTAACAAATTTTGTTGGAAACTATATATTTTTAACATGTGAATATTATGTGATATATTAATCTCTTAACGCGTTTGATATTATGTGATAGATGTCTACCTCTAGAACAAGTCCCATTGACTCACCTAATAATAATGAAGAGTCAAATGTAAATTGGAATGATTCGTGGACTGATTCACAAGTTCCCGAAGAGGAACCGGAAGAAGAGTCGGAACCGGAAGAAGAATCGGAACCGGAAGAAGAATCGGAACCGGATGAAGAAATAGAACCGGTGGGGGAAATAATAAAACAGTTAAGTAAAAGAAAATCCGCAACCAACCGACCAAGGTTAATTATGGTCAATGGTGTTTCCGCCAAGGAAGCAAAATATTGGGAGGATTACCAATTCTCCGATGAATCGGATTCCGACGAGAATTCCGATGATGTTATAGAAATTACCCCAACTGAATTTAAAAAAGCAAAAGAAAATAATAAGGGAAAGGGCATAAAATAGAGAAATCTAATTCCAACCCAGATGAACTTCCCGAAGTCCTTAAGTTGTAACAATGACCCGGGAACCTCTAAACCACCAGGTTTTTCTAAACCGTTGTGGAAAACGACAGCTAGTATTAGGGGAACATCATATATCCCTAGAAACTTGGCAAAACGAACCAAAACCGAAGAAGAAGAAACGAGCGAGTCGGAATAAGATAGTTGTATTCGTGTGGTGTAATATATGTAATATAGTGTGCTTATGCTTTATGATATATGTAAAAATTGCTTGTATTAATAAGTATTTTTTTTATGAATCTAACTCTTGTCTATTTTACAGTATAAAAACACAAAATGGATAGACAACCCAATATTTTAAGAGACCTACCCGGAGACATGATTGATGAAATCTTGTCTAGAGTCGGTCAGAATTCTTCGGCTCAACTATTTAAGGAGAGATCAGTTTGTAAGACATTAGAAGAACGTTCCAAGAATGTCTTGGTTTATAAGAGACTTTCGTTTGAAAGATGGGGGATATCACATTGGGAAATCCATAAATTAGGATGTGTTTACTTTGACGCATATATTGCGGGGAACCCAAATGCTATTTTACGCAACAGGTTAAGAAATTATTTTGACTCAATGTATCCGAATATAGGACTTCATGATTTAGAAAAAGCAGCTAACATGCAACATAAAGAAGCATGCTATGCTTACGGGTTAGTAATGTTCGCTTCTCACCAAAGTGAGAAAAAGAACATCGGGCTACAGCTATTAAATAAAACGTTCCCACAAGTGACGGAGTCGGTAATTGGGGTAAGAAATGAGGTTTTTAGGTTATTACGAGACTGTTGGTCATTACGTAACCCTCGTCCCTTTGACGACGTTACAACACGCTGTCTTATCAACGGCTATAACGGTTATGTTCCACAAGACCAAGGATGGGAAGTAGTCCTAGTAAAACCAGAATGCATGACTTGTTTCTGGACGTATGAATTACGTGTCTTTATTGCCTTTGCTGAACGACTTGTATACTAGCTAGAATTATCTTCACAACTATCTTGTATCAAAGTTATTGTGTGCTATATTTCATGCTTTATGTAAAATAAGCGGTATTGTAAGTTTGTAAAATATTGTATTAAAGTTTGAACGCGAAATATTATTATAATCAGTTTTTCATATAGAATTGTAGTAGTTGAATTGTATATTAGCTACTAAGTATGAACTTAACGGGTAGGTACTACCCGAATTTAAACTTATAAAACGCTAATATGAAGAAAAAGCTTTTATAAATGAGTTCATATTATGCTACGAAATACTATTAACTACTCTTAATATTCTGTATGATTAACTTGTTCCATTTGACTATTTTGAAGGAAATGGCACCGACTACTCGACACACCGTGAATATGAATGAAGAGGAATTCCGTACTTTTCTAGCTTCAAACATAGCCGCAGTACAGGCTGCGCTACATACCAACAATAACCTTGGATCTAACAGTACAGGGAATCGTGTAGGATGCACCTACAAAGAATTCACTGCCTGCAAACCTTTGGAATTTGATGGAACCGAAGGATCGATCGGATTGAAATGGTGGACCGAGAAGGTCGAATCGGTGTTTGCCATAAGTAAGTGCACTGAAGAGGACAAAGTGAAGTACGCTACGCATACCTTCACAGGTTCTGCGTTAACATGGTGGAATACCTATCTTGAGCAAGTGGGACAAGATGATGCTTACGCACTACCGTGGTCAGCATTCAAGCACTTGATGAACGAGAAGTACCGTCCCAGAACCGAGGTCAATAAGCTCAAGACAGAACTTAGAGGGTTACAAACCCAAGGATTTGATATTACCACGTACGAAAGACGATTCACAGAATTGTGCCTATTGTGTCCGGGAGCGTTCGAAGATGAGGAAGAGAAGATCGACGAGTTTGTGAAAGGATTACCGGAAAGAATCCAAGAAGATATAAGTTCAT
Organism: Rutidosis leptorrhynchoides; assembly: GCF_046630445.1. Classification (NCBI taxonomy): domain Eukaryota; kingdom Viridiplantae; phylum Streptophyta; class Magnoliopsida; order Asterales; family Asteraceae; genus Rutidosis; species Rutidosis leptorrhynchoides. The sequence goes on from NC_092334.1 coordinate 422,241,402, forward strand.
ACGAGCCCACCTCCATACAACAGGCATGTAGAATGGCTCATAAACTAGTGAACCAGATTGAGGAAAGAATTAAAGAACAGACGGCTGAAGAGGCCAATGTGAAGCAAGTCAAAAGAAAGTGGGAGGAAAACGGTGATAAGAATCACCAATACAACAACAACAGCAATTACAACAATAATCGTAACAATTATCCCAACAATCGCAACATCAATCGCAACTACAACAAACGGCCCAACAACAACAACAACAACAACAACAACAACAACAACAACAACAACAACAACAACAACAACAACAACAACAACAACAGCAACTACAACAATCATCCCAACAACAATAATAACTGCAACAACAACAACAATCAGAAGCAGCTATGCCAAAGGTGTGAAAAGTATCACTCGGGGTTCTGCACCAAATTTTGCAACAAGTGTAAAAGAAATGGTCATAGCGCGGCGAAGTGTGAGGTCTACGGACCAGGGGTTAACAAAACGAAAGGAACAAATGGTGTCAGAACGAGTAATGGCGGAGCAAGTAGTGTCGGAGCAAGTTATGCCAATGTAGTTTGTTATAAATGTGGAAAACCGGGCCACATTATTATAAATTGCCCGAACCAGGAGAACATGGACAAGGTCACGGAAGAGTTTTCAATATTAATGCGGCAGAGGCACAGGAAGACCCGGAGCTTGTTACGGGTACGTTTCTTATTGACAATAAATCTGCTTACGTTTTATTTGATTCGGGTGCGGATAGAAGCTATATGAGTAGAGATTTTTGTGCTAAATTAAGTTGTCCATTGACGCCGTTGGATAGTAAATTTTTACTCGAATTAGCAAACGGTAAATTAATTTCAGCAGATAATATATGCCGGAATCGAGAAATTAAACTGGGTAGCGAAATATTTAAGATTGATTTGATACCAGTAGAGTTAGGGAGTTTTGATGTAATAGTTGGCATGGACTGGCTGAAGAAGGTGAAAGCAGAGATCGTATGTTATAAAAATGCAATTCGCATTGTACGAGAAGAAGGAGAACCCTTAATGGTGTACGGAGAAAAGGGCAACATGAAGCTACATCTTATTAGTAATTTGAAGGCACAAAAACTAATAAGAAAAGGTTGCTATGCTGTTCTAGCACACGTCGAGAAAGTACAAACTGAAGAAAAGAGCATCAATGATGTTCCCGTCGCAAAAGAATTTCCTGATGTATTTCCCAAAGAATTACCGGGACTACCTCCACATCGATCTGTTGAATTTCAAATAGATCTTGTACCAGGAGCTGCACCAATCGCTCGTGCTCCTTATAGACTCGCACCCAGCGAGATGAAAGAACTGCAAAGCCAACTGCAAGAACTATTAGAATGTGGTTTCATTCGACCAAGCACATCACCATGGGGAGCTCCTGTTTTGTTTGTCAAGAAGAAGGATGGTACATTTAGGTTGTGTATTGACTACAGAGAGTTGAACAAACTTACCATCAAAAACCGTTATCCACTGCCGAGAATTGACGACTTATTTGATCAACTACAAGGCTCGTCGGTTTATTCGAAGATCGATTTACGTTCTGGATATCATCAAATGCGAGTAAAGGAGGATGATATTCTAAAAACTGCTTTTAGGACGCATTATGGTCATTACGAGTTTATGGTTATACCGTTTGGATTGACTAACGCACCAGCTGTGTTCATGGACCTTATGAACCGAGTGTGTGGGCCATATCTTGACAAGTTTGTCATTGTTTTCATCGATGACATACTTATTTATTCAAAGAATGATCAAGAGCACGAAGAACATTTGAGAAAAGTGCTAGAAGTATTGAGGAAAGAAAAACTGTACGCTAAGTTTTCAAAGTGTGCATTTTGGTTGGAAGAAGTTAAATTCCTCGGTCACATAGTGAACAAAGAAGGTATCCAGGTGGACCCATCAAAGATAGAAACTGTTGAAAAGTGGGAAACCCCGAAAACTCCGAAACACATACGCCAGTTTTTAGGACTAGCTGGTTACTACAGAAGGTTCATCCAAGACTTTTCCAGAATAGCAAAACCCTTGACTGCATTAACGCATAAAGGGAAGAAATTTGAATGGAATGATGAACAAGAGAAAGCGTTTCAGTTATTGAAGAAAAAGCTAACTACGGCACCTATATTGTCATTGCCTGAAGGGAATGATGATTTTGTGATTTATTGTGACGCATCAAAGCAAGGTCTCGGTTGTGTATTAATGCAACGAACGAAGGTGATTGCTTATGCGTCTAGACAATTGAAGATTCACGAACAAAATTATACGACGCATGATTTGGAATTAGGCGCGGTTGTTTTTGCATTAAAGACTTGGAGGCACTACTTATATGGGGTCAAAAGTATTATATATACCGACCACAAAAGTCTTCAACACATATTTAATCAGAAACAACTGAATATGAGGCAGCGTAGGTGGATTGAATTATTGAATGATTATGACTTTGAGATTTGTTACCACCCGGGGAAGGAAAATGTGGTAGCCGACGCCTTGAGCAGAAAGGACAGAGTACCCATTCGAGTAAAATCTATGAATATAATGATTCACACTAACCTTACTACTTAAATAAAGGAGGCGCAACAAGGAGTTTTAAAAGAGAGAAATTTAAAGGATGAAATACCCAAAGGATCGGAGAAGCATCTTAATATTCGGGAAGACGGAACCCGGTATAGGGCTGAAAGGATTTGGGTACCAAAATTTGGAGATATGAGAGAAATGGTACTTAGAGAAGCTCATAAAACCAGATACTCAATACATCCTGGAACGGGGAAGATGTACAAGGATCTCAAGAAACATTTTTGGTGGCCGGGTATGAAAGCCGATGTTGCTAAATACTTAGGAGAATGTTTGACGTGTTCTAAGGTCAAAGCTGAGCATCAGAAACCATCAGGTCTACTTCAACAACCCGAAATCCCGGAATGGAAATGGGAAAACATTACCATGGATTTCATCACTAAATTGCCAAGGACTACAAGTGGTTTTGATACTATTTGGGTAATAGTTGATCGTCTCACCAAATCAGCACACTTTCTGCCAATAAGAGAAGATGACAAGATGGAGAAGTTAGCACGACTGTATTTAAAGGAAGTCGTCTCCAGACATGGAATACCAATCTCTATTATCTCTGATAGGGATGGCAGATTTATTTCAAGATTCTGGCAGACATTACAGCAAGCTGGGCAGAGCGAAAGGACGATACAAATGCTTGAAGACATGCTACGAGCATGTGTTATTGATTTCGGAAACAGTTGGGATCGACATCTACCGTTAGCAGAATTTTCCTACAACAACAGCTACCATTCAAGCATTGAGATGGCGCCGTTTAAAGCACTTTATGGTAGAAAGTGCAGGTCTCCGATTTGTTGGAGTGAAGTGGGGGATAGACAGATTACGGGTCCGGAGATAATACAAGAAACTACCGAGAAAATCATCCAAATTCAACAAAGATTGAAAACCGCCCAAAGTCGACAAAAGAGCTACGCTGACATTAAAAGAAAAGATATAGAATTTGAAATTGGAGAGATGGTCATGCTTAAAGTTGCACCTTGGAAAGGCGTTGTTCGATTTGGTAAACGAGGGAAATTAAATCCAAGGTATATTGGACCATTCAAGATTATTGATCGTGTCGGACCAGTAGCTTACCAACTGAAGCTACCTCAACAACTCGCGGCTGTACATATCACTTTCCACGTCTCAAATTTGAAGAAATGTTTTGCTAAAGAAGATCTCACTATTCCGTTGGACGAAATCCAAATCAATGAAAAACTTCAATTCATTGAAGAACCCGTCGAAATAATGGATCGTGAGGTTAAGAGACTTAAACAAAACAAGATACCGATTGTTAAGGTTCGATGGAATGCTCGTAGAGGACCCGAGTTCACCTGGGAGCGTGAAGATCAAATGAAGAAATACCCGCATTTATTTCCAGAAGATACGTCAACACCTCCAACTGCTTAAAATTTCGGGACGAAATTTATTTAACGGATAGGTACTGTAGTGACCCGAACTTTTTCATGTTTATATATATATTAAATGAAATTGTTATTTACATGATTAAGTGTTTCCAACATGTTAAGCAATCAAACTTGTTAAGACTTGATTAATTGAAATACATTTCATATAGACAATTGACCACTCAAGTTGACCGGTGATTCACGAACGTTAAAACTTGTAAAAACTATACGATGACATATATATGGTTATATATATAGTTAACATGATTTTATTATAAGTATGTATCTCCTTAGGTATTTTAACAATGAGTTATATACATAAAAATGAGACTATTAATTTAAGAAACTCGAAAACGATATATATAACGATTATCGTCATAACAACGTCTTACTAGGTACATATGAATCATATTAAGATATTGATACACTTGGTTAATTATGTTAATGATAAGTAAATATATTATTAAGTGTATTAACAATGAAATACATATGTAAAAATAAGACTACTAACTTAATGATTTCGAAACAAGACATATATGTAACGATTATCGTTGTAACGACATATAACTGTATATATATCATACTAAGATATATTATATATCATAATATCATGATAATATAACAATTTAACATCTCATTTGTTATAATAAATAATGGGTTAACAACATTCAACAAGATCGTTAACCTAAAGGTTTCAAAACAACATTTACATGTAACGACTAACGATGACTTAACGACTCAGTTAAAATGTATATACATGTAGTGTTTTAATATGTATTCATACACTTTTGAAAGACTTCAAGACACTTATCAAAATACTTCTACTTAACAAAAATGCTTACAATTACATCCTCGTTCAGTTTCATCAACAATTCTACTCGTATGCACCCGTATTCGTACTCGTACAATACACAGCTTTTAGATGTATGTACTATTGGTATATACACTCCAATGATTAGCTCTTAGCAGCCCATGTGAGTCACCTAACACATGTGGGAACCATCATTTGGCAACTAGTATGAAATATCTCATAAAATTACAAAAATATGAGTAATCATTCATGACTTATTTACATGAAAACAAAATTACATATCCTTTATATCTAATCCATACACCAACGACCAAAAACACCTACAAACACTTTCATTCTTCAATTTTATTCATCTAATTGATCTCTCTCAAGTTCTATCTTCAAGTTCTAAGTGTTCTTCATAAATTCCAAAAGTTCTAGTTTCATAAAATCAAGAATACTTCCAAGATTGCAAGTTTACTTCCAAGTTTTCTAAATCCATTCCAAGTAACCATCCAAGATCAAGAAACCTTTTTTACTTACAGTAGGTTATCTTTCTAATACAAGGTAATAATCATATTCAAACTTTAATTCAATTTCTATAACTATAACAATCTTATTTCGAGTGGAAATCTTACTTGAAATTGTTTTCGTGTCATGATTCTGCTTCAAGAACTTTCAAGCCATCCGAGGATCCTTTGAAGCTAGATCCATTTTTCTCATTTCCAGTAGGTTTATCCAAGGAACTTGAGGTAGTAATGATGTTCATAACATCATTCGATTCATACATATAAAGCTATCTTATTCGAAGGTTTAAACTTGTAATCACTAGAACATAGTTTAGTTAATTCTAAGCTTGTTCGCAAATAAAAGTTAATCCTTCTAAATTGACTTTTAAAATCAACTAAACACATGTTCTATATCTATATGATATGCTAACTTAATGATTTAAAACCTGGAAACACGAAAAACACCGTAAAACCGGATTTACGCCGTCGTAGTAACACCGCGGGCTGTTTTGGGTTAGTTAATTAAAAATTATGATAAACTTTGATTTAAAAGTTGTTATTCTGGGAAAATGATTTTTATTATGAACATGAAACTATATCCAAAAATTATGGTTAAACTCAAAGTGGAAGTATGTTTTCTAAAATGGTCATCTAGACGTCGTTCTTTCGACTGAAATGACTACCTTTACAAAAATGACTTGTAACTTATTTTTCCGACTATAAACCTATACTTTTTCTATTTAGATTCATAAAATAGATTTCAATATGAAACCATAGCAATTTGATTCACTCAAAACGGATTTAAAATGAAGAAGTTATGGGTAAAACAAGATTGGATAATTTTTCTCATTTTAGCTATGTGAAAATTGGTAACAAATCTATTCCAACCATAACTTAATCAACTTGTATTGTATATTATGTAATATTGAGATACCATAGACACGTATACAATGTTTCGACCTATCATGTCGACACATCTATATATATTTCGGAACAACCATAGACACTCTATATGTGAATGTTGGAGTTAGCTATACAGGGTTGAGGTTGATTCCAAAATATATATAGTTTGAGTTGTGATCAATACTGAGATACGTATACACTGGGTCGTGGATTGATTCAAGATAATATTTATCGATTTATTTCTGTACATCTAACTGTGGACAACTAGTTGTAGGTTACTAACGAGGACAGCTGACTTAATAAACTTAAAATATCAAAATGTATTAAAAGTATTGTAAATATATTTTGAACATACTTTGATATATATGTATATATTGTTATAGGTTCGTGAATCAACCAGTGGCCAAGTCTTACTTCCCGACGAAGTAAAAATCTGTGAAAGTGAGTTATAGTCCCACTTTTAAAATCTAATATTTTTGGGATGAGAATACATGCAGGTTTTATAAATGATTTACAAAATAGACACAAGTACGTGAAACTACATTCTATGGTTGAATTATTGAAATCAAATATGCCCCTTTTTATTAAGTCTGGTAATCTAAGAATTAGGGAACAGACACCCTAATTGACGTGAATCCTAAAGATAGATCTATTGGGCCTAATAAACCCCATCCAAAGTACCGGATGCTTTAGTACTTCGAAATTTATATCATATCCGAAGGGTGACCCGGAATGATGGGGATATTCTTATATATGCATCTTGTTAATGTCGATTACAAGGTGTTCACCATATGAATGATTTTTATCTCTATGTATGGGATGTGTATTGAAATATGAAATCTTGTGGTCTATTGTTACGATTTGATATATATAGGTTAAACCTATAACTCACCAACATTTTTGTTGACGTTTAAAGTATGTTTATTCTCAGGTGATTATTAAGAGCTTCCGCTGTCGCATACTTAAATAAGGACGAGATTTGGAGTCCATGCTTGTATGATATTGTGTAAAAACTGCATTCAAGAAACTTATTTTGTTGTAACATATTTGTATTGTAAACCATTATGTAATGGTCGTGTGTAAACAGGATATTTTAGATTATCATTATTTGATAATCTACGTAAAGCTTTTTAAACCTTTATTGATGAAATAAAGGTTATGGTTTGTTTTAAAATGAATGCAGTCTTTGAAAAACATCTCATATAGAGGTCAAAACCTCGCAACGAAATCAATTAATATGGAACGTTTTTAATCAATAAGAACGGGACATTTCATATACCTATACATGTATATATTCTCATGTGTGTGTGTGTGTATATATATATATATATATCATGTACATAATATTAACACTTTAAATCATTTAAACACATATATGATCAAGTATAAACGTTCTAAAGGTCAATCACGTACCTTAAATCACGTATGGGAAAAATGGGATGTTACAATTCTCCCCCACTTGAATCGGAGCGCTTCCTCGTGATCCAAGTCGCATGACAAGCCGGAAGGTAGACCAAAACAAACTCTTCGGATTCCCACGTAAACTCGGAACCTTTTCGATGTCGCCATTGCACTTTGAAAGTTCTAACCTCCTTGTTTCGCAACATTTTAACCTTTTCATCGAGGATTGAAATCGGCTCTTCAACATACTCTAATTTGTTGTTCAAAGCAATCTCATCTAACGACACCCAAGTCGATTCATCCGCAAGACACTTACGGAGATGGGTAATATGAAATGTGTTATGGATTCCCGCAAGTTCTTCGGGTAACTCTAGTCTATAAGCAACCTCACCAACAAGAGCCAAAACTTTGAAAGGACCAATAAACCGAGGAGCTAACTTTTCTAGTTTTTGAAACCGAATAACACCTTTCCATGGCGAAACTTTAAGCATCACCATGTCACCTTCTTGAAACTCAATCAGTCGCCTTCGTTTATCGGCATAAGATTTTTGTCTATCCTGCGCCGCCTTGAGTCGAGCCTGAATCATCTCAATCTTACTATTCGTCTCTAAGACCAAATCGGTACTCCCGATTTCTCTTTGATCCACTTTACCCCAACAAATAGGAGTTCGGCACCTACACCCATAAAGCATTTCATAAGGTGGCATTCCAATACTAGCATGATAGCTATTGTTGTACGAGAATTCCACCAAAGGTAAGTGCTCATCCCAACTACCTCTGAAATCGATAATACACGCCCGTAACATATCCTCCAATGTTTGATTCGTACGTTCGGTTTGACCGTCCATTTGAGGATGGTACGCCGTGCTCATTCTCAATTATGTACCCATATCTTCATGAAACTTATTCTAAAACCGAGATGTGAAACGAGTATCCCGATCCGAAATAATAGATATAGGAACCTCATGCCTCGATATTACCTCCTTGATAAACAACTTTGACAAAGTCTCTGACGATAATGTTTCCCGAATGGGAAGAAACAAAGCACTCTTCGTCAACCGATCGACTATCACCCAAATCGTATCAAATTGGGTTCTCGCCGTCTTTGGTAGCTTTGTAATGAAGTCCATGGTAATGTGCTCCCATTTCCATTTCGGGACTTCAATGGTTGTAACTTACCATACGGCGTTTGGTGTTCGGCCTTAACTTGTAAACACGTGACGCATTGTTCAACATACTTAACGACATCACGTTTCATGCCCGGCCACCAATACTCTTTCTTCAAATCATAATACATCTTTGTTTCACCCAGATGAATGGAATACTTTGACTTATATGCTTCATCGAGTAGCACTTGTCGGAATTCTCCCATTCTAGGCACCCACACTCGCCCTTAAAAGGACAACAAACCATGCGGGCCTAAGGTAATAAACTCCGTTTGGCCCGCGATTCGTTCCTCATGTTTGTTGTTAACAAAAGCTTCAATTTGTATCTCACCAAGCTTTACAAGAAAATCGTTAGTAATAATCATGCGTAACGATCCTACTCGTATCGCCGGGTGTTGACTCTTTCGACTCAGCGCATCTGCGATCACATTCGCCTTACCCGGATGATAAAGTATTTCATAATCGTAATCCTTTACCACATCCATCCACCTACGTTGACGATAATTCAAATCTCGTTGGTCAAAGAGATGCTTTAGACTTTTATGGTCCGAATAAATCGTACACTTGACACCATACAAGTAGTGGCACCAAATTTTCAACGCATGAACCACTGCCGCCAATTCAAGATCATGAGTCGGATATCTCTTTTCGTGCTCCTTTAATTGTCAAGAGGCATAAGCGATAACCTTACCTCTTTGCATTAGAACACACCCAATTCCATTTAGTGAGGCATCACAATAAACCGTCATATCTTCTACACCTTCCGGTAATACTAACACCGGAGCTTGACATAATTTCTCTTTTAATAATTGGAAAGCAATTTCTTGCTCGTTCTCCCAATTGAATCTCACATTCTTTCTCGTCAACTTCGTCAAAGGAGAAGCAATTTTAGAAAAGTCTTGGATAAACCGACGATAATAACCGGCCAATCCGAGAAAACTTCAGATTTTCGTAGGCGTAGTCGGTCGTTCCCAACTCTTCACCGTCTCTATCTTCCCCGGATCCACTTGAATACCTTCTTTGTTCACAATATGGCCAAGGAATTGCACTTCCCTTAGCCAAAATTCACATTTGGAAAGTTTAGCATACAACTTCTCCTTCTGCAACGTCTTCAATACTTCATTCAAATGACGTTCATGTTCCTTCATACTTTTTGAATAGACAAGTATGTCGTCGATGAACATAATTACCAACTTGTCCAACATAGGTTGGCACACCCGGTTCATAAGATCCATGAATGCTATCGGTGCATTCGTAAGACCAAAAGGCATAGCTACAAACTCAAAATGCCCATAACGTGTTCGAAAAGCCGTTTTCTCAATATCTTCCTCGCGGACCCGCATTTGGTGATAGTCGGACCGTAAGTCAATTTTAGAAAAATACGTCAACCTTGGAGTTGGTCAAACAAATCGTCAATCCGAGGTAATGGATAACGATTCTTGATCGACACCTTGTTCAACTCCCGATAATCGATGCACATCCGCATACTACCATCTTTCTTTTTCACAAATAGAATCGGAGCACCACATGGAGAGGCACTCGGTCGAATAAAACCCTTTTCAAGCAACTCTTGGATTTGATTTAACAATTCTTGCATTTCAGTCGGTGCTAAACGATAAGGAGTTTTAGCAATGGGAGTAGCTCCCGGAACCAACTCAATGCGAAATTCAACCTGTCTTTCCGCCGGAACACCCGGTAACTCATCCGGAAAAACGTCTTCAAACTCATTAACCACCGGAATTTCACGAATGGATGGTGTCTCATCACGAGTATCAACTACATGGGCGAGAAAAGCCATGCCACCACTACTAAGGAAATGACGTGCCCGTGCAATAGTGCATAATGGCAAAAGTCTTCTTCGTCTTTCGTCATGAATAATTAACTCTCCCCCACTTGGGGTCTTCACACGAATAAACTTTTCATAGCATGCAATATCGGCTCTATAACGGTCGAGCCAATCCATACTAATGACAATATCAAACTCACCCAAAGTCATCAGAATGAGATCGATTTTAAACGTTTCGGTACCGAGCACCAAATTACAATCTTTACAAACATCAACCCCTAGCACCGTCTTGCCATCCGCTATTTTGACTTCTACCGGATGACTAACGGTTTATTAAGTTTAGGCACGAATCGAGGTGACACAAAAGACAAATTAGCACTGCTATCAAATAATATCCTTTCCGGATTATAGTTAACCATGAAAGTACCTGAGACAACTTCATTGGATTGTTTGGCCTCATCATTGGTCATTAAATAATTTCGCCCTCGAGCCGTACCCGCCGCCTTCTCCAACTTCTTAACATGATCATCCCGTAACTCGGGACACTCCGTCCTTCGGTGCCCTTCCTTACCACAATTATAACAAGTAAGTTTGGTTGTAGTAGATGGTTTGGTGCAATCACGGGCCATATGCCCCTTTCGTCCACAATTGTGACAAGAATAAGGAAAAACTCCGGAAGCACCTTTCTTCACACTACCAACACTCTCGGTTGCACCTTTACTCTTCTTGCTCGAGTGACTAGTAGCTTCAAACTTCCTTTTGCCAAAAGTAAAGCCACTATTTCTCAAGATGAGCGACTCAGAACCTTTGGCCATATCGAACAACTCATCAAAACTTTTCACCACGTTTACACTAATCTTCTCTTGATAGTTGTCGTTAAAGATTCGTTAGTAGTCTTCCTTCAACATTTTATCATTCCCGACATACTCCGGGCAAAATTGGGTCTTTGACAAGAAAACGGATTTGAGAGTGTTCAAATCCATCGACCCTTGCTTCAAGGTACGCAACTCGTCCTTAGCTCTAGTAAGATCGGCCGAAGTTCAGTACTCTTGGAAAAACTCTGCCTTGAACTCGTCCCAAGTAAAATCCATACATTGTTCTTCACCGTAAAGTTGGATTTTCGCATCCCACCATAACTTGACATCACCTCTTAACATGCTACAACCATACCTCGTCTTCTTATCGAGAGGGCATTCATAAGTACGAAAGGCCCCCTCCATATCCGAGATCCAACGGGTACTCTTAAGTGGGTCCCGTTCACCCTCAAAAGTGAGAGGTTGAGCATCTTTGAAGTTCTTGTAGAAAAAGTCTCGCCTTCCAACATTATCTTTGTGAAGAACGGCCTTAATTTGTTCCTTAACAAGATCAACTACTTGCTCGTCGATAGAATCTAAGAACATCTTCCTAACATCCTCAAGAAACTCCGTTATTTGATGTTTAAAGATGGCCTCAACTTTGGCCGTGAATTCGGAGTCCTCGCTCGGGCCTCCATTTTCGGTATCATGACCGTTTCTCATCTTCATTCAATAAAACGATATAAATTAGGCAACGAAACGATAAGTCATGACATAAATATATACACATATACACCTTACCGCCCCATGTTGCTCAACAATCGTCGTACTTCGCTTGTTTGACACGATTTGCACTCGTAACAATGGTAGCTAGTCATTATTATGCGAGCATCTCGCATTAACTTGCTAGTACAACGTCTATCTCACTTGATGGATTCCAAATACAACACAAAACAAATAGCTCAAGGCTAGTTCACATAAACCTATGCACTAACCAAACCCGGTCTGACCCGTCTCCTACAAATCCCGTATAAAACGCATACGCAAATAAGTCTAAGTCTAGGCACCTATCTCAAGTTGCCTAAATCCCTTAGACCATGCTCTGATACCACTTGAAACAACCCAACCCGTAATCAGCACGACAAATTTTTTTAAAAAATTTAATAAACCATTAACGCCCAATTAAAAGATTACATAAGGTAAACCGTTCCATACAATCCGTTTAAACCAAGACAACAAGTTTAATGTTTACAAAGAAGGCACGAAGGCCCTTAATCAATGTAATGTAAGTTCGACCCATTAACATGATAGTTTTAATCTAAACAACACCCGAGCATAGTTTGGGGCTAAACTACCCAAAACGGTAGGTCGACTTCCAAAAGCTCCAACAAGCATCCAACACCGGGAAACTAGTGCCTAACAACCCCTTCCCTTTCTTAGCACCTACAACTAAAAAGTAAACAACCAGAGGGGTAAGCTAACGCTTAGTGAATGCAATAATTATACATATACATATATAACCTACTTACTTGCAATCACTTACACAATACCGCATACAAGCTAGCAATTCGACAACCATGCAAACATTATGCATAAAGTAATATCCGCAATTCACAATAAGCTAGCAATACCAATAGCATATAGTTCACAATTAAATATGCCAATACGAAAATTCACACAACCATGGTTAACCAATCGTACAAGGGAACGGTACTCGCGAAAGACCGTCAGAGTTCATAACATCCATTAGTGTACTTAACACCGCGTAATCACTAATCCCCCGGGTGATGTCTTGAACACCGCGACTAACTCACCCCCATGACAATGTGGTGTCTTAAACACCGCGACTATCCCACATGTCAATCAAACCCATGAGTGGTGTCTTAAACACCGCGACAATCCCACTCCAATGACAATGTGGTGTCTTGAACACCACGAAAATTCCACATGTTAATCAACCCATGAGTGGTGTCTTAAACACCGCGACTAACCCACTCGTTATGTAGAATGTGGTGTCTTGAACACCGCGACAATCCCACATTTCACGCTTCACAAATAAATACATTATATACGTACACGCATAATTATTCCACTCACCTTATCACGCCAGTGGTGATTAAACACTTCCATAAGCTTCAAAGCAAGTACCTAATTCATTAAGTACACATTTATTACACAAACTAGTTGGACTAGTCACCAACATTTAACACTTGAGCATTTAATGACCCACTTGCATTAAATGACTCATTTACACCACAACCGCCCACTAAAGGCCAAGACTCATCATTAATCACTAAAAGCTAGTGATTAAAGTCTACTAACACCAACTAACCCGAACTTAGGGCATTTCATACCCATTTTCACCCAATTAGGTCAACCATAACCCATTTGACCCATTTTTAACACTTAGACTTACAAATTTTGGTCAAACTTAACCCATTAACAACCTTTCATCATTTTACAAGTGTATTAGTAACTAACAACACCATTAAAACTTACAAGCCTCAATTTACATGACCAAACCCTAAATTATAACCATTAGGGTTTTCCTTACATCAATTTAACCCAAATTTACCCATTTAATCCCCAAATGGGTTTTACAAGTCTCAAATGACCATACCCTAGTCATAAATCAACTAAAACTCAAAACACGGAGTTAAGACTTACCAACACTATCAAATCGTAGCTAAGAACGATTGGAACAATTTTACTTCTTGCTCCAAAGATCGATTCACAAATCTTCACCTTCAAATCTTACTTTGAATCTAAGTGGGTTTTAAGTTTTGAGAGAAAATAGAGAAAGAAAAGAGGAAACAAAATGAAGAAATGAGATAAGTGGCTGGGATTTGAGCCACAATCTGATCCATACACAAAAAAATGAAAATACCCTTGAACCACCCCTTTTTAAAAACTGAAAAACGGATCAGGCTGGCCGTATGGTCGCGGGACGACCCCGTTTCTCCGCGGCGCAGCATTACACACTATTTTCGAGCTGTTTGTTTATCCTCCTGATCTTGATTCACGTTTAGTGTCGCGGCGCGACTTTTCCCCACCACGGCGCGACAATGGCCTAAATCTGATCACATTTTGACAATTTAAACCAACTATTGTTTATACAACTCGTACACTCCGTTCTTGCTTCGTATATACATCAAAACTTCACCATAAAGTCTCACTCGACTTAATACACTCCTAACCCATGCTTATACCTATACATGTATACATTCTCATGTATATATATATATATATATGTATATATATATATATATATATATATATATATATATCGTGTACATAAAATTAACACTTTATATCATTTAAACACATATATGATGAAGTATAAACGTTCTAAAGGTCAATCACGTACCTTAAATCACGTATGGGAAAAACAGGATGTTACACTACAATACCCGTACCATGATGCTACCAGCTCCGTGGTTCACATCATAGCACACTCGCACATACTATGGCACTTCCGGCTCTGTGGATCATACCATAGCATACAAGTAAATACATTATATACATACATGCATAATTATTCCACTCACCTTAACGCCTTTGGTGAATGATATCCCGAGCTCGCAACCTTCAACGTAACGCACCTATTACATTATGCATATAATTGATGTGCAAAACGTGGTATATGAATTATTGTATAAAATAGTATGGAAAAATACCTATTAAAGATTGCTACACACTAACGGGCAGTGTACCCGATCGTGTAGTAGTATAGTAAATGGTAAAATCCGTGTATCGTTCCAAAGACAATATCTAAGTCAAATTAGGATTATAAACTAAATTGTGATTAACTAATAAAATTACAATTACAAGATATTTTGGTTTGCCCTTTTTCGATGGGCGAATCAAGTGATGAATAAGATTAAAAGACAATATTTTTGGTATTTTAAGTTTATGAAAGTAAAAAGATAGTTTTGATATCAAATTAAGGAAATATGCTCATCTAGACTTTTTACCCTTAATGTTGAATGTTATTTAGGATTAAGATCGGATTGATTGGTTATGCACGAGAACTAATTAATTGGTTCACCAAGAGTAATCTTGCGCAAACACTCAAACGGGATTACATGACGCAAGTGATATTCTTGTCATCTAAGACCTCCTATTTGTAATCAACTAATTCAACTAGTTTGAAGACTTGAAGAATGATCAAGTCAATGGTGTGTTGTACATGATCCACTCCTATATCAACTAATGGTTTAACTTAGTTCATTCCCTTGGTCCGGTTAAATGATCAATTCACCTAACCCAAGTAATTAACTAAGTGTTATAATAAGATCCCTATAAACGTCACTAGATAAGGCAAATCACTAACACATGTTAATTAATGGAACTAGGTAGTTGAAAGAGTGTATAACATATTCTAAGGAATTGGCCATTCTCCTAAACGATTACACATACTAATTAAGCTATCCCAAAGTATCTACAAGAGTCGTTCTTACATTCTCATGTAAATTAACCATTTGAACTCAACTTATTCCTTTTGGTAAAAGACGAATAAACACATGTCACTAAGTGTAAATCAATACATTAACTTAACAAGATGATGTTTCTTAATCAAATGAACAATCGAATTGATTAAACTTAACAAGAATGGTTCTTGTGTTCAAACATCAAACTATCGTGCATAATAACAATCAATCAATATTTAATATTCAACATTTCAGTTATTTATCTAGATGAACATAAAATGGACTAGCCAACAATCATGTTTGAAAACTTAAACAAAACAGTAACAAAGATAGAATTCATTGTAAATACAAGATTGACCTTTTAGGAGTAATCTTGGATGAAGCTCTTGAATGATCCTTGATTCTTCAATGATTTGAGTGCTTAGATGCACTTTGATAAGCCCAAGAATTACTTTGATTCGTATATTTTAGTCTCAGAACAGAAAGGAAACTGGTGCCCTTTGAAATGAAGCTGGACATAGAATTAAATAGGCTGAACAGTGGTTGGAAAGTAGAGTGCGCCAAGCGCACCAAAGTGAGTGCGCTACGCGCACAGTTCACCTACTCCACTTTTGCTTTACAGCTCGATATCGCACGTTCAAATCTGAGTTACTGGAAAAAGTGCGCGGAGGGGTGCGCTGAGCGCGCTACTATGCGCGGCGTGCACTATGCTTGGCGCACTTTGGTTTTGGCCAAGAAATCTTCTGATCAAAAGTTGGCCTTGTGCGCTGTGCGCACCCTTAGTGGTGCGCTGAGCGCACCTCACTGTTCTTTGGCTTCTGGTCTTGGTTTCGATCTCTGGGCAGTACCATACATAATCTTCCATATTTCTTCAAGTTTACAATGATTCTAGACTATATTACAATAATATGAAATACAAACGGAAATACTATGTTTTCATACGAAATAAACAACAATAGGACTCGATATTGCGAATAAAGATATGTCTAATTGGAGCAATATCAATAATTAATCACACGATCAAGTTGGTCCACCAACTCACTCACCATCTTAGAGTCATTTTGACCCATAGTGCAAATGTGACCCATTTGCACCTTGAACCCTCACACTAGGTCAAGTCTACACCAAATCGCTAACATCGACCGACTACGGTCTTAATACACTTATTAACACAAGGTTAGTGCACTTTCACACACACTAGGAAACTTAGGTTACTCAAGACCCATTTGACCCATTTCAAGGTTAACACACCCATTTGGGTTATCCACAATCCAAATTAACACCCATTCACTCAATATCAAGGTGTGCTAGTGACTAACTTAACCATTTGAGACCCATGACACAAATTATCACTTTAAAACCCTAGGTTAGCCATTCTTGGGTTCTTTTAACTCCATCTTACCCAAAAAAACCCCAAATCACTAACAAATGGGTTTTATGTTCACCATTGACCCAAACCCTAAACCTTAAACAAATCAAAGTAAAGAAAGTCAAGATTAGGACATACCACCACAATCAAAACGTAGCTAGTAACTAGATGAACAACTTTAATACTCGCGCTTTAACCCGAATCAAGCTTCTTCCTCCTTGATTTGAGCTTTCTCTCTCTCAAATGGGTTTTCTCTCTCTAGAATTGAAGTGGAGAAGATAAGGTTGGTGAATGAGGTTAATGAGCCTCATCCACCCCTTTGATAACCTTAAAACCGGCCTCAAGTGAAAAGTCCACAATACCTCTCCTTAAAATTAATTAAAAAAAGATATCCACATCAGAAGCTAGCCGCGCCGCGAACCGATTCTGAAACATGAGCCCGCCAGCTCTTATTATATATACATAAATGTACATTTCGAACTTGGGTCTTACATTAGTAGTCAATAATATTAATATTGATATATATCAAATGTATAATACAATTACAGAATAACAAAAAAAAAATCATTTAATACTGATAACATTTGTATAGAAAACATTAATATTGAATATTAAAACATATATTATGAGCCCTTTCTGTTAGAATAATTTTAACTTCAATTGACAAATAATCGATAAATCACAAAATATGAGCCTCTAAAAAGTTATTTTAAAACCGACTGTTAAGAATAATATTTTATATACATCTCTAATTGTATATGTTTTTTTGGTACACATTAATTTCATTATTTCAAAATCTCAAACGAAGCAGAGCAAACATACATTTAAATATCTATAAGGATTATCAGATAACAATTTTAACTTTAATTAACAAGTATGAGCCCATGCGTTTATATAATATTCTACAAATATTATATTAACTTAATTTTCAAAATTTATGCGCAAACTATAATTAAGTTTATATTATGTAAAATATCTTTCATAAATAATATTACAATGTTAATAAAGAAATATATATTTTATAATTTTTATTACAATAAAAAATATTATAAATGATTTTATTACATTGTAAATATATTATTAATGTAATTATAAGATCTATTAATATAATATTATATGATAATATAATATAATATTTTAGGTAATGAAATATATATATATATATATATATATATATATATATATATATATATATATATATATATATATATATATATATATATATATATATATATATATATATATATATATATATATATAAAATTAAATTAGAAAATCTAATAATTCAATTAATATATGAAAATAACTGATAGATTGACACATCGCAGTATGAGTTGAAACGTGGCTAAAATAAATGAGAAGTTGACATATTGAATAATTATTATGCGATTTATATAATGTAAATAGATAGATATATGTCATATATAATTTATGATACTTTTAAAAAATATATATATAAACTAGTGAGTAGGGATGGCAATGGGCCGAGAAAAAACCCGTGATTCGCGGGTACCCGATCCGTGATGGGCGGGTAAAATCATTAAATCTTACCCGCAGGCACGGGTACGGGTAAAAATTTATACCCGTCGACGGGTTGCGGGTATATACTACCCGTCGCGGGTATATACAACCCGTCGCGGATAAAACCTAACCCGTGAGTACATGAGACTTTTCTTAATTTACCCACGAATTAATACTTATAATTTTTAAATTTAAAAACTATTTTACTAGTATTTGAATAATGAATAAAAATATAATATTATATACAAGTACAAAACTTAATTTTCACATCATTATACATATAGCTTGTAAGTATGATTTTATAATTAATAAAATTATTTGAATTTTCTAATAAAAAGTTGTATATTATTATTACCCGCGGGTTACCCGTGGGTCACGGGTATTCGCGGATCACGGGCATGAGCGAAATGTTTTTACCCGTGGACGGGTAATGGGTCTCAACGTGCAAAAAAGAAACCCGACGAGCGGGTATATAGAACCCGTACCCGTTACCCGCGGGTGCCATCCCTAGTAGTAGTGAGGCCATTGGACTTTACCACCTTGTATGTAGATTCGCCCCTACGTAAGCATAATAATCACACGTATTATTACTTAAGTCATAATAACAAATAAGTTAGTGTATACACATTCATTCTTAATATAGCTCTTGTAGGAGTAGTATATATTTGTCCCACGCCTAACTTGTTCTGATTAGCTTGTTTTGATTTTCGGTTGTTTAGTTTTTGTAATGTTTAATTTCAGGTTTGTCTAGCTTTATTAAGAGTTTACTTTTGATTTTTATTTCTTTGTTATAAGGGGACTTTTAGTTTGTTGAGTTTACTTTTGATTTTTATTTCTTTGTTATAAGGGGACTTTTAGTTTGTTTTGATCCGGGTTGGACTTAGTTGAAGATAGCTTGTACTTGTTGTTCTAGGGTGTTTTGTATTCTTGTCTCGATCCTAGCTTGTTTTGTTCTGCCTGTATTGTGTTTGGTTTCTTTCGTCGTCTTTCATCGAAAGAGCCTTTAATTTTAATTTTTGTTTATCGATAAAAAACCTATTCTTAATCTAGTAAGAGTAATATATTTCAATTCATAAATTTATATATGTATGGAGATTATTAATATTTTCAAAAGTTCAAAGAAATACAATTCATATAAGTTTGAGTTCAAAGTTTATTTAGAAATCACGTGACTCGGATATTGTACAAAAAGCCCTCCGGTTATTTTTTAAACGGTCCGACCGGTTTTTTACGAGCTTCAATTTGCTCTGGTGCATTTCCAGCACCCAAAATGCAGCAGTAGGGTTTTAAGGTTTAAGGAGCAAAACATCACTTTACATTTCAATCCAGATCAATGGCGTCTTCACTTTGTAGAAGAATTTATCGTTCTATTATATCAACTACAAATCACAATCAATCTCTCCCTATCTCTCTCCATTATTTCACCACTGAAACATCATCAGACTCTACATCCGGGTCGGATTCTGAGCCCGATTCAACTATCCACCCGGAACCCGAATCAGGTCCGATTCCCCAATTTTCCGATTCCAATACTCGGCAGACGAACTCCGGTGACCGCCCCCTTGAAAACGGGTTAGATGTCGGCATTTACAGGGTACATAATTACATACATTGATTGATTATTGATTATATTATACTTATTATCCCTTAAACAAATTGCATAAAGGTTTTATTTTTAGTATTTTGCTAGTTATGAAAATTAGGGTTTTGCTGTGTTGAGTAGGCATTTTAAGGGTACATAATAACATCAATTTTACTTTGTTCTCTTTATAGTTATAATTATAATTATAATTATAATAATAATAATGCTTACAGTTTTGAGTGTCATTGTTTATTAGCTTTGAATTTTATAATTAACTTTGTTTATGAAATGAGTTAGCATTCACAGGGTATTGATTATATTCTCTTTATTATTAGACTACATAAGCAAAAGCATGCTGATTTCAGCCTTTTAATAGGTATTAGCATGGTTTATACATGGATGTTTTTTGTAGAATGGGTGAAGTTGTTAGATTTTGATTGTTTGTTAGCTGTGAATATTTATGATTATGTTATGTTGAATAATGAATGAATAGGCGATATTGATCGGGAGAGTTGGTCAAAATGCAATAGAGAAGAAACTGAGAAGTGGGAGGACAGTGACTATGTTGTCGATAGGGACTGGTGGAATGAGGAACAACAGGAGGCCGTTACAGAATGAGGAGCCAAGGGATTATGCCAATCGGAGTATGGTCCAGTGGCATCGTGTCTCTATTTATGCTGATAGATTGGGTGCACTTGTAGCCAAGAATGCTGTTCCGGGGTAAGATTTAAGTCTGCTTTGAAGTTCTTTTTTTTGTTCTTTGAGTTTTTTGTTTCACTAGTGCACTTAATTTTGCTAAATGTAAGTGCGATGGTATATTGTCTATGTGGACGAATTTGGGGAAATTTAGGGTTTAGCTCTTTTTCTGATGTGTATTGGAATCTTATGCAATGTCAATTAATATTTTTTTTAGTTTTTAATTTCAGTTTAACGGGAATAGCTAAATGCGTATCCTTATAATGGTTTAAGAAGATAATATAAAATTGCATAGAGAATTTTAGTCGAATGGACTACACCAAAGTAGTTGGCCGTAGAGAAGATTCAAGGATTGTGTGAATGTTTACTTCTCGTTTTGTCAACCGTAATGCATTAGGTTCCGCTTGCTTATTATTAAGTGGAACATTATGTAGTTTAAGAATTGGTATTTTGCTCTTCTACACTTGTTACATTGTCATTTTTTTTTCTTACATCTGCCGATGGGAATGGTGTTTTGTGCTTATTATTGAAGCTATTACATCTGGGTGGTTTGGTTTACTGTTGTGTACTAATTAGTTTTATAAGGCAAATTACTAATATGTACCTTTTTTGTTTGTAGTTCGATCTTATACTTGGAGGGGAATCTGGAAACAAAGATTTTCAATGATCCAATAACAGGTCTAACTAGGCGTGTTAGAGAGGTAGCCATTCGTCGAGATGGTAAGTTCCCTACTTCCTTTCAAGTTAAATTTATATCATGAATATTATGAATCTATTATCAAATGAAAAGCGATCATATAACATCCGAGAAAGAAAGAAAGCAAGTAAGCTTAATTCATTTGCTCCTTTAACATTACCATCAATAAATTATACAATATATATATATATATATATATATATATATATATATATATATATATATATATATATATATATATATATATATATATATATATATATATATATATATATATATATATAGAAAGAAAGCAAGTAAGCTTAATTCATTTGCTCCTTTAACATTACCATCAATAAATTATACACTATGTTTCACCTCATTAAACAAATATTACATATGATATTGTTGACCATTAGCAATTTAGCATCTTACACGTTCCGTAATTGAATCACAGGTCGTGTCGTGTTTCTTGATAAAGGGGGTGGTGGTCAAGAAACCCAGCAAGCAGAATTGAAGGGGGTTGGTTATTACTGAAGGAATATCATTGTTTATTTATGGCCATTACGATAAGTAGCTGCTATGTAGATGATAGTCAAAGGTCAACGTTATCATTTTCAATTTGCCCCTTCCGGTGATAATTAGTGGTAGTAATATTGTGCATACGTTTTGTGCAAACAGTCACTACCTGATGGACAAGTGTGCTATGTACACATTGTCTGAAAATGAGCAGGGCATGGGCAAAGTCTCAACAATTTTATCATTTACTGCATTACATATTTTATTTTGAACTACAAGCTTTGCATCAGTGTATTATTTATTTCAACGACACTCATCATTTGCACACACACGCGTTCGGGAGGAAACCCGAATCGCATTACAGGAACCCGATCCTTTAACCATCCCGAGGGGCAGGCGGACTGGGTTTGAATTCTGAATGGATCTGGGAGAAAACCCCTGGGTCAATTTGGATATCCATTTTTCAGGCAGATTAATTAATAGGATGAACATAGCGAGGCTCGAACCCATGACCTAACCCCCAACCCTAACGCACAAGGTGAAGGGGATGCCGTTTTACATAGTTCTCTCTCGCTAATATTTTAATCCAGACATTTTGATCATGTAGTTTTACTTATTTTACTGTATAATGTGACAGTAATATTCTGTGCTGCACTCTGAACCATTTGTTGTCGTATTGACCACTGCCACATAAATTTACACCAACTGCAAATTTGTAACGCGTAAACGAAAATGGCTATGAAGATTTGCTAAAAGGCCGATCTAAAAGTTAGGCAGGAGTGTCCCGTGAGACTTGCAAGTAGTATTAAATGTAGACTTTATGGACTTCAAATGTTATGCAACTGTTAAAAGTTGATTTGTGAGTGCTTATACCACTCTCTATCTTGACATTTAGGAGTTAAGACCGACTTATTGACTGTCACAACCAAATATTGAATATTGAATATTGTCTATTGTAACACATGGACTCAAAAAACATAAAGAGAACATAAGACTAAGAAGGATTGAACCCTGCCTATTTCATAAATCACCGCGCATCACTTGGATATGAAAAAGACCGGAATGGAAATTGAGATAAAATGCTATTTTGCAACTAAAGAAATTATTAGAACACTTTTATTGGCAATATCCATAGTTTAGGATTTAAAAATGCACAATGGCAAATAAATAAGAGTAAAGTTCAGTTGAATTGCAATTAAGATTATAATTGAATTTCATATATTGTTAAAAAAATTAAAAACACTTTTTTTTTTTTTTTTGTAAAGACAAGTATTTGCGATCACTAACGAGAAATAACCCACCAACTCGATCATTTTCCATGCACACACGCGCTTTCGGGTAGACCCTAACCGCAGGGACTCAATCTTTAAACTATTCTGAAAGGCAGGTGGAGCGAGCCAAAATCTTGAAAAACGAGCCCGGTGTCACTCCATAAAAACCCTATTTTTCCTTTTAGTTACACCAAGTTCTAAGGTTTTTCTTTCGGGTTATCTGGGACCGGAGGTGAGTAATCCAATCTCATACGTATGGCCACCACAAGATTCAAACCTATTGTATACTTAGCATCAAGAATATTTCTGAAATATCATAAATTAAAACCAGCAATTGATGTAACTTTGAAGACGGATCATAAGGAAAACAATGTCAAATTCACATAACCCTATGACACAAGCCGAACTTCATGAAAAGGGCGTATCTTAAGGTTAAAATGTCATGTAATCAAAGCCACTTTGTACTTTTTAGGAGGGCAACTTATGATTGGTAATTAAAAAATTATCCATTATCCATATATACTAATCGCAACTAAGTTTTTGGTCGTTTTACCCCACCCCTCACCCAAAAAATGCCCAAAACAACGAGGAAAAAAAAGGGGGGGGTAAAAAAACAAATCAACCCCTAAAAATGTACTAATCACAACCAAGTTTTTGATCGTTTTACCCCACCCCTCACCCAAAAAATGCCCAAAACGACGAGGAAAAAAAAAAGAGGGGTAAAAAAACAAATCAACCCCTAAAAATTGTGCCAACTTACCCCCAACCCTCAAACTAGGGGTAAAAAGTGTAAAATCAATATTTTAATAAAAAAATCTTAACCAAACTTCACCCATATTTTCAACAGGACATATCTTTCCGCTCGCCTTACGTTAAGTTTTTTCGAACCCACCGTTCAACTCAAAAAAATCTTACGAACACAACGGGACTAACTATATGCGAAACGGACACTTCTAAAAAAAACGCTAAATACCTCGGACTATATTCAATACTCAACGTGACATATCTTTCCGCTCGCCTCGCGTTAATTTTTTCCGAACTCACCGTCCAACTCAAAAAAATCTAACAAACACAACGAGACTAACTATACGCGAAACGGACACTTCTAAAAAAAACGCTAAATACCTCGGAATATATTCAATACATACACACACCTATAATAAACTCCCCAAACTAGCTACATCATATCGATAATTCTGTTTCCCTTTTTTTTACACGATCTTCCCGCCGTTAAAAACGCATAGACCATTAGGTACATTAGATACTAACTACGTGTATTTAAAAACACCCGTAGCAAAACGTTTTTACTTCTGTAAATACATAACGCTCCATTAACTATGAATACGCAACCCAAAAGGTCCCGCGGCATCGCGCGGGCCCATTTTACTAGTTCCGACCATTGTGGATGGGAATGGGATTACTCTCTCTTGTTGTCCACAAAACTAATTCCTTGCAACCCCACACACTCAATTTCCCCATCTCTCTCTCATTCTCTCTATCCATCATTCTTTTTCACACACACACACACACACACAGCAATCCATTAATGGAGAAGATGTGGCAAAATGCAACAGTACGGCATTCAACAGCTATGCCACCACCACCACCAATAACACCGCCACAGATTCAAACTCCAGAAACTATCAAACTGTCACGTAGACAGCTTGCAATATGTACTAAGTCATCTGCACTACTCATCCTCACTTCCCATTTTCAAGACTTTTTCTATCTGCCTAAAGCAAGAGCACAAGAACAACAAAACTTGTTAATAGACGACATTCCAATCGAGACTAATACCGCCACAAATTCTATGCAAGAAATCTCAGTTGACGACAGTTCCACCACCGCTCCAACTGAAGAGACCCCAATCGAGAATATTGACAACACTACCAACACCACCGAAGAAAACCCAGTTGACAATGGTGAAATCACCAGCACCACCGAAGAAAACCCAGTTGACAACGGCGACATCACCAGCAGCACCGAAGAAAACCCAGTTGACAATGGTGACACCATGGGTCCTGCCGAAGAGAACCCGGTCGAAAATAGGAGCAATGCGGGTCCTACCGAAGACAATCAAGTTGAGACTACTAGCACCATTAGTCCTGTTGACAATGATTCGTACTCAACCGCAACGGACAGCTGCACCGACAAGATTCTTACCAAGCGGGCTTTTCTGGATATATCGATCGACGGACAGCCCATTGGTCGAGTTGTTATTGGGTTATATGGGAACAATGTACCAGCCGGGACTACTAAGTTCAGTGATTTTGTCAGTGGTGCAGCAGGTCTATTAATGTTTCATAATTCCCTAAACTAATATCATAAGAGTATATAATTATAATCGTTCGAACATGTACTTGCAGGTATTAGTTACAGAAGAAAAGAGTTCATAAAGATCACACCAAATTATGTGCAACATGGTGGGGTTAGATCATATGGAGTTGATGCTGAACTCGCAGCTAAAACCGGGAGGAATTTTGCAGTCGAAAATCTCGTTGCTGAACTGGAGAGAGAGAATGGAAGATGTGCCGGGATTAAGAACGTTGCAGGAACTGTTGGTATTATAGTACGGGACCCATTTAAGCCGCCACCTAAGCAAAAGCTGGTTGCCCGAAATGGTAAGTTGGTTATTGATGAGGAAGAAATTGGGAAGGAACCAAACGGGACGGAGTTTGTGATTTCGACAAAAGATTCGCCGGAATTGGACACATCAACATTAGTGATAGGGAAGGTTCTAGAAGGTATGGAGGTTGTTGAGAGGATTGGTCAGGTTAAGACTGTTCAAGATAACACTAGTTCTGCCTATTTCAGGTACTGATTTATTGATGAACAATTAATCTACATCTACATTAATATCAAATTAAGTATAAGTATTAATGAAATTAAATAAATTTTGTTGTTAAACAGGGTGGCTAAGTTGATTGGAGATAAAAGGGCTGTGGTTGCAGAGAGAGGGTTCAACAGACCATATTCAAAAGTAATAGTGACTAATTGTGGGTTAATGGCTTAATTTTCATTTGTTCATGTTAGTAACCTATATTTACAAGGATCAAAGAGTTGTGGATCAATGCAAATATTGTTATACGTTTGATTGTGTAAAGCCTGAAAATTTTGTTACAAACAGTTGAGCCTATCCCTAAAAAAGAGCATACCATGGATGACAGGATATTCAAAAAATTGTTTAAAGCGAAAAGAAAACACTTCTTACTTTGTGACACATGTTTAATTGATGTTTTATGCTAATGGTGTGCTTCTTTAGCTCGAACCAAGAGTGAAATTCTTTCTTTTAGTTGATGGTGACGTGAGAAGCTTTTCGACAGAACCAATGGGGTCTTCCACCTGCAAGGTAAACACAGATTGGTAACAGATCAATCTATTTGTTGCCATATATTAAAGAGAAGTCGTTTAGAAACTGAAGCCGGTAATTAGACCGCAGATCACAACGCACAAATGTATACATTATACAGACACACTAGTGATTAAAACGTTTTACTTTTTTAGTTCACATGTAGACTAAAAAGCACATACATCTAACATCCAATTAATAGTAGCAAAGTGGACCCAAAGCAAAACATATAGTTAACTGACATTACTGTGGGTTACTATTTCATCAATGTTAATTCACAATTTCACATACTGTGAAACTAGTTCCGCAGGTCATACTTAATACTATCTGAAGTTTGCTAGTTCTTCTAGCACATTATCACTATCATTCAAAGTTTTGCAGTCTAAATTTTCTGGTTGACCTGAAGTTGTAGTGTCCAGTTCAGTGGATCAAGAAATTGGAGTTCTCATAGTATTATTCCTCCCACTAATTTGATTCAGCTGACCGATTAGTTGTAGAACTAAGGTGATTACCATCAACAGATTCAAATGAAAAAGAGTCCTCAAATTTCGTCCAACAACAGGCAGAGAAAATGTTGGGCGAAAGTTCTGCTACTACCTGCTAATGTCGATGTTAATAAGGTTTCTATTTGAGGATATGGTACCACTATTAGCAATAATTGCTGCTTGTTCACCATTTTCATCAAGAGAATTTGGCGGACTGTGGTATTTCTATTTGACCAGCAGCCTCCTTTCGGGCTCTCTTAAGGTTAATCACATATGGTTAGTCCAGATCTTTTACGATTAGAGAGATTAATTCATGGTGGGGTATTGTAATGAATCTCACATCGGCCATATGAAAATGTGATTGATGGTATATATGTTTGGGTGTTCCTTCCTCCTTCAAACTAGCTTTCGGGAGTGAGTTCCATGGTTGCAAACAATGTCCGTTGTAGTGTTTTGGTGACTATACTGTCCCGAACCTGTCTCGGCGTCTCATAAGTTGGGTCAAAGGCGGGAAAAGTCGGGTCAACGCCGGTCCAAAATCAAAATTCGGTTAAAGTCGGTCAAACCAATCAAAATTGACATAGTTTAGTGTTACTTTTTGTATTATATTAGCAGTAATAGTGATTATAGGTACAAACTGGTCAACGAAAATTTGTTGGCTTTAAGATATGTGTATATATGCATTTATATATTTAAAAGTCAACGTCGGTCAACGTCCGTTTGGACCCCGTCTCAACCCTTTAAGGTCCCAACCGTCTCGACCCCGTCTCGCGTGTTTTTCTGAAACAACCCAACCCGTACTCCATACGATAATTTTTTTTTTTTTAATACACATTTATGCGCCAATTAAATATGTAAACCATTCCATAAGTTCCATTTAAACGTACATCAATTTAAATGTTTACAAAAGGCACGAAAGTCATTAATTAAGTTTAATACAAGTTTGACCCACTACAAGAATAGTTTATAATCCAAACGACCTCGAGCATGGTTTGGGGCTAAACTACCCAAAACGTTAGGCCAACTTCAAAAGCTAACACCAAAAGCACCCCCGACAACATAAGCGGGAGACCACTAGTCCAAACGTATGCCCTTACCCTTGTCCAAGCCGGAACCTATAAAATGGTAAACAACGAGAGGGTAAGCAACGCTTAGTGAGTGCAACAATTATACATACATATATATAACCTACTTACTTGCAAACACTTACCAAATCCGCATACATACTAGTTACATGCTTAGCATACATTTCATAAGTATAACGCTAAGTACCACGATAGCAAGGCTAGTATAACAATAGCAAATATCACAACAACACATTATGCTAAAATACAAGTATAACGATGATGTTCACAACATCCATAGTACTCAAGATCTCAAGGCTAGCCCAACGAATGGTATCGTCAACATCGAACTTAAACCCCATTCGCCTACATTAATGTGGTATCGTCAACACCGAACTTTAAACCCACATATGAGGTATCGTCAACATCGAACTTTAAACCCTCATCAACTCAGTACAATAGTCGTATGGCATCGTCAACATCGAACTTTAATTCCATACGTGAGGTATCGTCAACAACGAACTTTAAACCCTCATCACAACACAATATACTCTAGTGTATGGTATCGTCAACAACGAACTTTAAACCCACACCCCACAAGTAAATAAATTATATACATACACATATAATTATTCCACTCACCTTGTCACAAAGATGATGATTTAGCACTTCCGAGCTTCAACGCAATGTACCTAAATCATTAAGTGCACATTCAATTTCACAACTAGTGGGATTAACCACAATACTCCCACTTGAGCATTTAATGACCCAAATTGCATTAAATGACTCAACCACTCACAACCGCCCATAAATGGCCAAGTCTCGACTTTAATCACTAAGACTAGTGAATTAAAGTCTATTAACTTCAATTAACACAAAACTTAGGGTAATCCATACCCATTTCATCTAATTAGGTCAACTAGTACATTTGACCCATTTTACATTACTTAGACTCATAATCAAGTCAAACTTACCCATTTACACTTCTTTCATAAATCCTAAAGTGCATTAGTGACTAAAAACACCAATTGGCACTTACAACCTCAAATCACAAGGCCAAAACCCTAGATTATGGCTATTAGGGTTTCATTACAACAACATAACCCAAACTCACCCATTTTACCCTCAAATGGGTCATACAAATCTCTAGTAACCCAAACCCTAGTCATTAATCAATTAAAACTCAAAACTTAGAGTTAGCACTTACCAAGACTACCCACGCGTAGCTAGAGACAAGGAGAACAACTTTAAATCTCGCTCCTAGGTTTGATTCACAAATCTCCAACTTCAAATCTCAAGATCAAGCTAGGTGGGTTTTGTGTTTTGGGAGAGAAATAGGAAAGAAAATGGAAATAAAAATGAAATAAATGGATGTGTGGTGGAGAGTTAATGCTCCCATCAGATTTACATGTCAAATTACCATTTTGTCCCTCAAAGTCATTTAATTTAAGCTAAAACCGGAATCAGAACTGCAGAACTGTCGCGGCGCGACCTTAATCGTCGCGGCGCGACACATAAAGGGAAAATATACTCTTCTTAAGCCAACTTCTGATCCCAATTTGCTTGTTATGCCGCGGCGCAGACCCAATTGTCGCGGCGCAGCCTAAGGCATGATCTGGTCAGCTCGACCATCTTAAACACAAAAATCGATTTACACAACATTAAATTCGTTCAAGCTTCCAATACACGTCTAACTCTCATATCTAAGTCTCACAAGACTTAACACTAACCGAAACTCCTTTAAGACTTATTTACGCACACATTAACAAGTACATATATACGTATATATATATATCCACACATATATCCATGCATTTATGCATAAGTTAACGAGTTATAAACGTAAAATTGATTAAGTGAGTACCTTTCGCTACGTACGGGAAAACGGGATGTTACAACTCTCCCCCACTTGAATCGGAGCGCGTCCTCGCGATCCAAGCCGCATGACAAGAAGGAAGATAGACCAACACAAACTCTTCGGGCTCCCAAGTAAACTCAGAACCCTTACTACGACGCCATTGAACTTTAAAAGTCCTGACCTCTTTATGTCTCAACCTTTTGACCTTCTCATCAAGTATGGCAATCGGTTCCTCGATATACTCTAACTTATTATTTAGCTCAATCTCGTCTAATGGCACCCAAGACGAATCATCCGCAAGACACTTACGGAGATGGGAAACATGAAATGTATTATGGATCCCCGCAAGCTCTTCGGGTAATTCCAAACGATACGCGACTTCACCAACACGAGCTAAAACCTTAAATGGTCCAATAAACCGAGGAGCTAACTTTCCTCGTTTCCGAAATCGAATAATACCCTTCCATGGCGAAACCTTAAGCATCACCATGTCACCTTCTTGAAATTCGATCGTTCGTCTACGTTTGTCGGCATACGACTTTTGCCTATCTTGAGCCTTCTTCAAATGCTCTCGAATCACATCAATCTTGCTATTCGTCTCTAAAACCAAATCGGTACTCCCGATTTCCTTTTGTCCCACTTCACCCCAACAAATCGGGGTTCGACATCTACGCCCATAAAACATCTCATATGGTGGCATCCCAATACTAGTATGATAACTATTATTGTACGAGAATTCCACCAAAGGTAAGTGCTCGTCCCAACTACCACCAAAATCGATAATACACGCTCGTAACATATCTTCCAAAGTTTGATTCGTACGTTCGGTTTGACCGTCCGTTTGAGGATGATACGCCGTGCTCAATTTCAATTGCGTACCCATATCTTCATGAAATTTTCTCCCAAAACTGAGACGTAAAATGGGTATCTCGATCCGAAATAATAGATATAGGAACACCGTGTCGAGAGATGACTTCCTTGATAAACAACTTAGCCAACGTCTCCGACGATATCGCTTCCTTAATGGGAAGAAACAAAGCACTTTTCGTCAATCGATCAACTATAACCCAAATCGAATCAAATTGGGTCCCCGCCGTTTTAGGTAACTTTGTGATGAAATCCATGGTAATGTGCTCCCATTTCCATTTCGGGATTTCTATCGGTTGTAACTTACCATACGGCTTTTGGTGCTCGGCTTTAACTTGCAAACACATGACGCATTGCTCAACATACTTCACAACATCACGTTTCATGCCCGGCCACCAATAATCTTTCCTTAAATCAAGATACATTTTGTTGCGCCCGGATGAATGGAATACTTTGACTTATGTGCTTCATCAAGTAGCACTTGTCGATAATCTCCCATCTTAGGCACCCACACTCTTCCTTGAAAAGACAACAAACCCCGCGAGCCCATAGTAATGAACTCCGATTGTCCCACAATTCGCTCCGCATGCTTGTTGTGAACGTAAGCCTCTATTTGAATCACGCCGAGTTTTTCAAGGAAATCGTTAGTAATAATCATACGTAACAATCCCAATCGTAACGCCGGGTGATGACTCTTTCGACTTAACGCATCCGCGACCACATTCGCCTTGCCCGGATGATAAAGTATCTCACAATCGTAGTCTTTTACCACATCCATCTACCTACGTTGACGATAATTCAAATCTCGTTGATTAAAGAGATGTTTCAAACCCTTATGATCCGAATAAATCGTACACTTGACACCATACAAGTAATGGCGCCAAATTTTTAACGCATGCACAACCGCCGCCAACTCAAGATCATGAGTCGGATATCTCGTCTCGTGTTCCTTTAATTGTCGAGAGGCATAAGCGATGACTTTACCTCTTTGCATTAGAACACACCCGAGTCCTTTTAATGAAGCATCACAATAAACCGTCATGTCTTCCACTCCTTCCGGCAACACTAACACCGGAGCTTGACATAACTTCTCCTTTAACAATTGAAAGGCAACTTCTTGCTCGTTCTCCCAAACAAACCTCACGTTCTTCCTCGTTAATTTTGTCAATGAAGAGGCGATCTTAGAAAAGTCTTGGATAAACCGACGATAATAACCGGCCAATCCGAGAAAACTTCGGACCTCCGTAGGCGTAGTCGGTTGTCTCCAACTTTTTGCCGTCTCTATCTTCCCCGGATATACTTGGATACCCTCCTTGTTCACAATATGACCAAGGAATTGAACTTCCCTTAGCCAAAATTCACATTTGGAGAACTTCGCATACAACTTCTCCTTCCGCAATGTCTTCAATACTTCACGCAAATGACGTTCATGTTCGTTCATACTCTTCGAATAAACAAGTATGTCGTCAATGAACACAATTACCGACTTGTCCAACATAGGTTGGCATACTCGGTTCATTAGATCCTTGAATGCCGCCGGTGCATTCGTAAGACCAAAAGGCATAACTACAAACTCAAAATGCCCATAACGCGTTCGAAAAGCCGTTTTCTCAATATCTTCCTCACGGACCCGCATTTGGTGATAGCCGGACCGTAGGTAGATCTTAGAGAAATACGTCGCACCTTGGAGTTGGTCAAACAAATCGTTAATCCGAGGCAACGGATAACGATTCTTGATCGTCACTTTATTCAACTCCCGGTAATCGATGCACATCCGCATACTACCATCCTTCCTTTTCACGAATAAAACCGGAGCGCCCCACGGCGAAGCACTCGATCGAATAAAACCCTTCTCAAGCAACTCTTGGGTTTGATTTAACAACTCCTGCATTTCCGTCGGTGCTAAACGATAAGGAGCTTTAGCAATGGGAGTAGCTCCCAGAACCAACTCAATGGGAAATTCAACTTGTCTTTCCACCGGAACACCCGGTAACTCGTCTGGAAAAACGTCTTCGAATTCACTAACCATCGGAATTTCACGAATGGGTGGTGACTCGTCACGAGTATCAACAACATGGGCAAGAAAAGCCATGCCACCACTAACAAGAAAACGACGTGCCCGTGCAAAAGAACATATCGGCACAAGTCTTCTTCGCTTATCGCCGTGAATAACTAGCTCTCCCCCACTTGGGGTCTTCACACGTATAAACTTTTCATGGCATGAAATATCGGCTCTATTTCGATCGAGCCAATCCATACCAACAACGATATCAAAATCGCCCAAAGTCATAGGGACGAGATCAATTTTAAAGTTTTTGGTACCAAAAACGACATCACAATTCCTACACACATCAACCACTAGCACCGTCTTGCCGTCCGCTATTTCGACTTCTACCGGACGACTTAACTTAGCTAACGGTCTATCAAGTTTAGGCACAAATTTTGGAGACACAAACGACAAATTTGCACCGCTATCAAAAAGAATCCTTGCCGGATTAGAATTAACCAAGAAGGTACCTGAGACAACTTCGTTGGATTGCTTGGCTTCGTCGTTAGTCATCAAATAGTTTCGACCCCTAGCCGTACCCGCCGCCTTCTCTAGCCTTTTAACATTATCGTTGTTCAAATCGGGACACTCTGACTTTCGATGTCCTTCTTTGTTGCAATTAAAACAAGTGAGCTTGTTTGTTGAATTTGGCTTCGAACAATCTCGAGCCATATGTCCACGTACCCCACAATTGTAGCAAGTAGGGACAAAGCTCCCAAAACCACCGGTAGCGCCCTTCTTCTCACTATTGACACTTTCGGAACCCTTTTTGTTCTTGTTCCTTTTATTTGAAAAATTCGAATGACTCGAACCTTCGAACTTTCTTTTTGAAAAAGTGAAATCGCTTTTTCTTGGAACCTCTGGCTCAAAACCCCGAGCCAACTCGTATAGCTCTTCAAAAGTCTTAGCCATTCCCCGACTAATCTTACCCTTGAACTCGTCGTTCAAAGTACGGTAGAAATCTTTCATTAACTTGTGATCGTCACCAACATATTCCGGGCAAAAGCGAGTCTTTGCCAAAAAGGTAGACTTGAGAGTAACCAAGTCCATTGAACCTTGTTGCAAATGATGCAACTCGTCCCGGATTCTATCAAGGTCGGAAGAAGTTCGGTATTCTTGGAAGAATTCCTTCTTAAACTCCTCCCATATCAAGCTCATGCACTGCTCTTCGCCATACAAATTGATTTTATCGTCCCACCATAACTTGCCTTCTTCACGTAACATGCTAGACCCATATCTCGTCTTCTTCTCGGGAGGACATTCCGCGGTACGGAAAGCTCCCTCGATATCGGAAATCCAACAAGTGCTTTTCAATGGATCCCTCACCCCATTAAACATCGGAGGTTGGGTATCCTTGAAATTCTTGTAGTGGAAGTCCCGCCTTCCTTCACCTCCTTCACCGCGAGGATAAATGTTTCTAGCATCAAGGGCCTCTTCGATAGTGGCCTTCATTCGTTCATTTATCAAATCGGTCACTTGCCCATCGACCGAATCTTGGAAGACCTTTCGGACGTCCGTAAGAAAATATGCTTTTAACCTTTTAAAGACGGCCTCAACCTTAGCCGAAAACTCGACATCCTCGCTTGTACTTCCGTTATCATGATCGGGTCCGTTTCTCGTCTTCATTCTATAAAACGGAAAGGGTTAAACCATGAACGAAAAGCATAACACGTGAGTATATACATGCGTACCACACTACCCCATCTTGCTCAACAATCGTCGTACATTACTCGTTTGACACGATTTGCACTCGTAACAACGGTAGCTATATGTTTGGGTGTTCCTTCCTCCTTCAAACTAGCTTTCGGGAGTGAGTTCCATGGTTGCAAACAATGTCCGTTGTAGTGTTTTGGTGACTATACTGTCCCGAACCTATCTCGGCGTCTCATAAGTTGGGTCAAAGGCGGGAAAAGTCGGGTCAACGCATGTCCAAAATCAAAATTCGGTTAAAGTCGGTCAAACCAATCAAAATTGACATAGTTTAGTGTTACTTTTTGTATTATATTAGCAGTAATAGCGATTATAGGTACAAACTGGTCAACGAAAATTTGTTGGCTTTAAGATATGTGTATATATGCATTTATATATTTAAAAGTCAACGTCGGTCAACGTCCGTTTGGACCCCGTCTCAACCCTTTAAGGTCCCAACCGTCTCGACCCCGTCTCGCGTGTTTTTCTGAAACAACCCAACCCGTACTCCATACGATAATTTTTTTTTTAATACACATTTATGCGCCAATTAAATATGTAAACCATTCCATAAGTTCCATTTAAACGTACATCAATTTAAATGTTTACAAAAGGTACGAAAGTCATTAATTAAGTTTAATACAAGTTTGACCCACTACAAGAATAGTTTATAATCCAAACGACCTCGAGCATGGTTTGGGGCTAAACTACCCAAAACGTTAGACCAACTTCAAAAGCTAACACCAAAAGCACCCCCGACAACATAAGCAGGAGACCACTAGTCCAAACGTATGCCCTTACCCTTGTCCAAGCCGGAACCTATAAAATGGTAAACAACGAGAGGGTAAGCAACGCTTAGTGAGCGCAACAATTATACATACATATATATAACCTACTTACTTGCAAACACTTACCAAATCCGCATACATACTAGTTACATGCTTAGCATACATTTCATAAGTATAACGCTAAGTACCACGATAGCAAGGCTAGTATAACAATAGCATATATCACAACAACACATTATGCTAAAATACAAGTATAACGATGATGTTCACAACATCCATAGTACTCAAGATCTCAAGGCTAGCCCAACGAATGGTATCGTCAACATCGAACTTAAACCCCATTCGCCTACATTAATGTGGTATCGTCAACACCGAACTTTAAACCCACATATGAGGTATCGTCAACATCGAACTTTAAACCCTCATCAACTCACTACAATAGTCGTATGGCATCGTCAACATCGAACTTTAATTCCATATGTGAGGTATCGTCAACAACGAACTTTAAACCCTCATCACAACACAATATACTCTAGTGTATGGTATCGTCAACAACGAACTTTAAACCCACACCCCACAAGTAAATAAATTATATACATACACATATAATTATTCCACTCACCTTGTCACAAAGATGATGATTTAGCACTTCCGAGCTTCAACGCAATGTACCTAAATCATTAAGTGCACATTCTGTAGTGACCCGAACTTTTCCATGTTTATATATATTAATTGAGATTGATATTTACATGATTAAATGTTTCCAACATGTTAAGCAATCAAACTTGTTAAGACTTGATTAATTGAAATATGTTTCATATAGACAATTGACCACACAAGTTGACCGGTGATTCACGAACGTTAAAACTTGTAAAAACTATATGATGACATATATATGGATATATATATAGTTAACATGATACTATTATTAGTAAACATATCATTAAGTATATTAACAATGAACTACATATGTAAAAACAAGACTACTAACTTAATGATTTTTAAACGAGACATATATGTAACGATTATCGTTGTAAAGACATTTAATGTATATATATCATATTAAGAGATATTCATACATGATAATATCATGATAATATAATAACTTAAAATCTCATTTGATATTATAAACATTGGGTTAACAACATTTAACAAGATCGTTAACCTAAAGGTTTCAAAACAACACTTACATGTAACGACTAACGATGACTTAACGACTCAGTTAAAATGTATATACATGTAGTGTTTAAATATGTATTTATACACTTTTGAAAGACTTCAATACACTTATCAAAATACTTCTACTTAACAAAAATGCTTACAATTACATCCTCGTTCAGTTTCATCAACAATTCTACTCGTATGCACCCGTATTCGTACTCGTACAATACACAGCTTTTAGATGTATGTACTATTGGTATATACACTCCAATGATCAGCTCTTAGCAGCCCATGTGAGTCACCTAACACATGTGGGAACCATCATTTGGCAACTAGCATGAAATATCTCATAAAATTACAAAAATATGAGTAATCATTCATGACTTATTTACATGAAAACAAAATAACATATCCTTTATATCTAATCCATACACCAACGACCAAAAACACCTACAAACACTTTCATTATTCAATTTTCTTCATCTAATTGATCTCTCTCAAGTTCTATCTTCAAGTTCTAAGTGTTCTTCATAAATTCCAAAAGTTCTAGTTTCATAAAATCAAGAATACTTTCAAGTTTGCTAGCTCACTTCCAATCTTGTAAGGTGATCATCCAACCTCAAGAAATCTTTGTTTCTTACAGTAGGTTATCATTCTAATACAAGGTAATAATCATATTCAAACTTTGGTTCAATTTCTATAACTATAACAATCTTATTTCAAGTGATGATCTTACTTGAACTTGTTTTCGTGTCATGATTCTGCTTCAAGAACTTCGAGCCATCCAAGGATCCATTGAAGCTAGATCCATTTTTCTCTTTTCCAGTAGGTTTATCCAAGGAACTTAAGGTAGTAATGATGTTCATAACATCATTCGATTCATACATATAAAGCTATCTTATTCGAAGGTTTAAACTTGTAATCACTAGAACATAGT
This sequence comes from Rutidosis leptorrhynchoides, assembly GCF_046630445.1. Taxonomy (NCBI): domain Eukaryota; kingdom Viridiplantae; phylum Streptophyta; class Magnoliopsida; order Asterales; family Asteraceae; genus Rutidosis; species Rutidosis leptorrhynchoides. Next base: position 422,279,026 of record NC_092334.1, read on the forward strand.
TTAGTTAATTCTAAACTTGTTCGCAAACAAAAGTTAATCCTTCTAACTTGACTTTTAAAATCAACTAAACACATGTTCTATATCTATATGATATGCTAACTTAATGATTTAAAACCTGGAAACACGAAAAACACCGTAAAACCGGATTTACGCCGTCGTAGTAACACCTCGGGCTGTTTTGGGTTAGTTAATTAAAAACTGTGATAAACTTTGATTTAAAAGTTGTTATTCTGAGAAAATGATTTTTATTATGAACATGAAAATATATCCAAAAATTATGGTTAAACTCAAAGTGGAAGTATGTTTTCTAAAATGGTCATCTAGACGTCGTTCTTTCGACTGAAATGACTACCTTTACAAAAACGACTTGCAACTTATTTTTATGACTATAAACCTATACTTTTTCTATTTAGATTCATAAGTTCAATATGAAACCATAGCAATTTGATTCACTCAAAACGGATTTAAAATGAAGAAGTTATGGGTAAAACAAGATTGGATAATTTTTCTCATTTTAGCTACGTGAAAATTGGTAACAAATCTATTCCAACCATAACTTAATCAACTTGTATTGTATATTATGTAATCTTGAGATACCATAGACACGTATACAATGTTTCGACCTATCATGTCGACACATCTATATATATTTCGGAACAACCATAGACACTCTATATGTGAATGTTGGAGTTAGCTATACAGGGTTGAGGTTGATTCCAAAATATATATAGTTTGAGTTGTGATCAATACTGAGATACGTATACACTGGGTCGTGGATTGATTCAAGATAATATTTATCGATTTATTTTTGTACATCTAACTGTAGACAACTAGTTGTAGGTTACTAACGAGGACAACTGACTTAATAAACTTAAAACATCAAAATATATTAAAAGTGTTGTAAATATATTTTGAACATACTTTGATATATATGTATATATTGTTATAGGTTTGTGAATCAACCAGTGGCCAAGTATTACTTCCCGATGAAGTAAAAATCTGTGAAAGTGAGTTATAGTCCCACTTTTAAAATCTAATATTTTTGGGATGAGAATACATGCAGGTTTTATAAATGATTTACAAAATAGACACAAGTACGTGAAACTACATTCTATGGTTGAATTATCGAAATCGAATATGCCCCTTTTTATTAAGTCTGGTAATCTAAGAATTAGGGAACAGACACCCTAATTGACGCGAATCCTAAAGATAGATCTATCGGGCCCAACAAGCCCCATCCAAAGTACCGGATGCTTTAGTACTTCGAAATTTATATCATATCCGAAGGGTGTCCCGGAATGATGGGGATATTCTTATATATGCATCTTGTTAATGTCGGTTACCAGGTGTTCACCATATGAATGATTTTTATCTCTATGTATGGGATGTGTATTGAAATATGAAATCTTGTGGTCTATTATTATGATTTGATATATATAGGTTAAACCTATAACTCACCAACATTTTTGTTGACGTTTTAAGCATGTTTATTCTCAGGTGATTATTAAGAGCTTCCGCTGTCGCATACTTAAATAAGGACGAGATTTGGAGTCCATGCTTGTATGATATTGTGTAAAAACTGCATTCAAGAAACTTATTTTGTTGTAACATATTTGTATTGTAAACCATTATGTAATGGTCGTGTGTAAACAGGATATTTTAGATTATCATTATTTGATAATCTACGTAAAGCTTTTTAAACCTTTATTGATGAAATAAAGGTTATGGTTTGTTTTAAAATGAATGCAGTCTTTGAAAAACGTCTCATATAGAGGTCAAAACCTCGCAACGAAATCAATTAATATGGAACGTTTTTAATCAATAAGAACGGGACATTTCAGTTGGTATCCAAGCGTTGGTCTTAGAGAACCAGAATTTTGCATTAGTGTGTCTTATCGAGTTTGTTAGGATGCATTAGTGAGTCTGGACTTCGACCGTGTTTACTTGAAAAATGATTGCTTAACAAATTTTGTTGGAAACTATATATTTTTAACATGTGAATATTATGTGATATATTAATCTCTTAAAGCGTTTGGTATTATGTGATAGATGTCTACCTCTAGAACAAGTCCCATTGACTCACCTAATAATAATGAAGAGTCAAATGTAAATTGGAATGATTCGTGGACTGATTCACAAGTTCCCGAAGAGGAACCGGAAGAAGAGTCGGAACCGGAAGAAGAATCGGAACCGGAAGAAGAATCGGAACCGGATGAAGAAATAGAACCGGTGGGGGAAATAATAAAACGGTTAAGTAAAAGAAAATCCTCAACCAACCGACCAAGGTTAATTATGGTCAATGGTGTTTCCGCCAAGGAAGCAAAATATTGGGAGGATTACCAATTCTTCGATGAATCGGATTCCGACGAGAATTCCGATGATGTTATAGAAATTACCCCAACTGAATTTAAAAAGGCAAAAGAAAATAATAAGGGAAAGGGCATAAAAATAGAGAAATCTAATTCCAACCCCGATGAACTTTATATGTATCGTCAACCCCCGAAGTCCTTAAGTTGTAACAATGACCCGGGAACCTCTAAACCACCAGATTTTTCTAAACCAATGTGGATAACGACGGCTCGTATTAGGGGAACATCATATATCCCTAGAAACTTGGCAAAACGAACCAAAACCGAAGAAGAAGAAACAAGCGAGTCGGAATAAGATAGTTGTATTCGTGTGGTGTAATATATGTAATATAGTGTGCTTATGCTTTATGATATATGTAAAAATTGCTTGTATTAATAAGTATTTTTTTTATGAATCTAACTCTTGTCTATTTTACAGTATAAAAACACAAAATGGATAGACAACCCAATATTTTAAGAGACCTACCCGAAGACATGATTGATGAAATCTTGTCTAGAGTCGGTCAGAATTCTTCGGCACAACTATTTAAGACGAGATCAGTTTGTAAGACATTCGAAGAACGTTCCAAGAATGCCTTGGTTTATAAAAGGCTTTCGTTCGAAAGATGGGGGATATCACATTGGGAAATCCATAAGTTACGATGTGTTTACTTTGACGCATATATTGCGGGGAACCCAAATGCTATTTTACGCAATGGGTTAAGAAATTATTTTGACTCAATATATCCGAATATTGGACTTCGTGATTTAGAAAAAGCGGCTAACATGCAACATAAAGAAGCATGTTATGCTTACGGATTAGTAATGTTCGCTTCTCACCAAAGTGAGAACAAGAACATCGGGCTACAACTATTAAACAAAACGTTCCCACAAGTGACGGAGTCGGTAATTGGGGTAAGAAATGAGGTTTTTAGATTGTTACGGGACTGTTGGACATTACGTAACCCTCGTCCCTTTGACGACGTTACAATACGCTGTCTTATCAACGGCCATAACGGTTATGTTTCACAAGACCAATGATGGGAAGTAATCCTAGTAAAACCAGAATGCATGACTTGTTTTTGGACGTATGAATTACGTGTCTTTATTGCCTTTGCTGAACGACTTGTGTACTAGCTAGAATTATCTTCACAACCATCTTGTATCAAATTTATTGTGTGCTATATTTCATGCTATATGTAAAATAAGCGGTATTGTAAGTTTGTAAAATATTGTGTAAAAGTTTGAACGCGAAATATTATTATAATCAGTTTTTCATATAGAATTGTAGTAGTTGAATTGTATATTAGCTACTAAGTATGAACTTAACGGGTAGGTACTACCCGAATTTAAACTTATAAAATGCTAATATGAAGAAAAAGCTTTTATAAATGAGTTCATATTATGCTACGAAATACTATTAACTACTCTTAATATTCTGTATGATTAACTTGTTCCATTTGACTATTTTGAAGGAAATGGCACCGACTACTCGACACACCGTGAATATGAATGAAGAGGAATTCCGTACTTTTATAGCTTCAAACATAGCCGCAGTACAGGCTGCGCTACATACCAACAATAACCTTGGATCTAGCAGTACAGGAAATCGTGTAGGATGCACCTACAAAGAATTCACTGCCTGCAAACCTTTGGAATTTGATGGAACCGAAGGACCGATCGGATTGAAACGGTGGACCGAGAAGGTCGAATCGGTGTTTGCCATAAGTAAGTGTACTGAAGAGGACAAAGTGAAGTACGCTACGCATACCTTCACAGGTTCTGCGTTAACATGGTGGAATACCTATCTAGAGCAAGTGGGATAAGACGATGCGTACGCACTACCGTGGTCAGCATTCAAGCACTTGATGAACGAGAAGTACCGTCCCAGAACCGAGGTCAATAAGCTCAAGACAGAACTTAGAGGGTTACGACCCCAAGGATTTGATATTACCACGTACGAAAGACGATTCACAGAATTGTGCCTATTGTGTCCGGGAGCATTCGAAGATGAGGAAGAGAAGATCGACGCGTTTGTGAAAGGATTACCGGAAAGAATCCAAGAAGATATAAGTTCACACGAGCCCGCCTCCATACAACAGGCATGTAGAATGGCTCACAAACTAGTGAACCAGATTGAAGAAAGAATTAAAGAACAGACTGCTGAAGAGGCCAATGTGAAGCAAGTCAAAAGAAAGTGGGAGGAAAACGGTGATAAGAATCACCAATACAACAACAACAGCAATTACAACAATAATCGCAACAATTATCCCAACAATCGCAACATCAATCGCAACTACAACAAACGGCCCAACAACAACAACAACAACAACAACAGCAACTACAACAATCATCCCAACAACAATAATAACCGCAATAACAACAACAATCAGAAGCAGCTATGCCAAAGGTGTGAAAAGTATCACTCGGGGTTCTGCACCAAATTTTGCAATAAGTGTAAAAGAAATGGTCATAGCGCGGCGAAGTGTGAGGTCTACGGACCAGGGGTTAATAGAACGAAAGGAACAAATGGTGTCGGAACGAGTAATGGCGGAGCAAGTAGTGTCGGAGCAAGTTATGCCAATGTAGTTTGTTATAAATGTGGAAAATCGGGCCACATTATTAGAAATTGCCCGAACCAGGAGAACACGAATGGACAAGGCCGCGGAAGAGTTTTCAATATTAATGCGGCAGAGGCACAGGAAGACCCGGAGCTTGTTACGGGTACGTTTCTTATTGACAATAAATCTGCTTACGTTTTATTTGATTCGGGTGCGGATAGAAGCTATATGAGTAGAGATTTTTGTGCTAAATTAAGTTGTCCATTGACGCCTTTGGATAGTAAATTTTTACTCGAATTAGCAAATGGTAAATTAATTTCAGCAGATAATATATGTCGGAATCGAGAAATTAAACTGGTTAGCGAAACATTTAAGATTGATTTGATACCAGTAGAGTTAGGGAGTTTTGATGTGATAATCGGTATGGACTGGTTAAAAGAAGTGAAAGCAGAGATCGTTTGTTACAAAAATGCAATTCGCATTATACGAGAAAAAGGAAAACCCTTAATGGTATACGGAGAAAAGGGCAACACGAAGCTACATCTTATTAGTAATTTGAGGGCACAAAAACTAATAAGAAAAGGTTGCTATGCTGTTCTAGCACACGTCGAGAAAGTACAAACTGAAGAAAAGAGCATCAATGATGTTCCCATTACAAAAGAATTTCCCAATGTATTTCCGAAAGAATTACCGGGATTACCCCCACATCGATCCGTTGAATTTCAAATAGATCTTGTACCAGGAGCTGCACCAATAGCTCGTGCTCCTTACAGACTCGCACCCAGTGAGATGAAAGAACTGCAAAGCCAATTACAAGAACTTTTAGAACGTGGTTTCATTCGACCAAGCACATCACCGTGGGGAGCTCCTGTTTTGTTTGTCAAGAAGAAAGATGGTACATTCAGGTTGTGTATCGACTACCGAGAGTTGAACAAACTTACCATCAAGAACCGCTACTCACTACCAAGAATCGACGACTTATTTGATCAACTACTAGGCTCGTCTGTTTATTCAAAGATTGACTTACGTTCCGGGTATCATCAAATGCGGGTGAAAGAAGATGATATTCCAAAGACTGCTTTCAGAACACGTTACGGTCATTACGAGTTTATGGTTATGCTGTTTGGTTTAACTAATGCACCAGCTGTGTTCATGGACCTTATGAACCGAGTGTGTGGACCATACCTTGACAAGTTTGTCATTGTCTTCATTGATGACATACTTATTTACTCAAAGAATGACCAAGAACACGGTGAACATTTGAGAAAGGTGTTAGAAGTATTGAGGAAGGAAGAATTGTACGCTAAGTTTTCAAAGTGTGCATTTTGGTTGGAAGAAGTTCAATTCCTCGGTCACATAGTGAACAAAGAAGGTATTAAGGTGGATCCGGCAAAGATAGAAACTGTTGAAAAGTGGGAAACCCCGAAAACTCCGAAACACATACGCCAGTTTTTAGGACTAGCTGGTTACTACAGAAGGTTCATCCAAGACTTTTCTAGAATAGCAAAACCCTTGACTGCATTAACGCATAAAGGGAAGAAATTTGAATGGAATGATGAACAAGAGAAAGCGTTTCAGTTATTGAAGAAAAAGCTAACTACGGCACCTATATTGTCATTGCCTGAAGGGAATGATGATTTTGTGATTTATTGTGATGCATCAAAGCAAGGTCTCGGTTGTGTATTAATGCAACGAATGAAGGTGATTGCTTATGCGTCTAGACAATTGAAGATTCACGAACAAAATTATACGACGCATGATTTGGAATTAGGCGCGGTTGTTTTTGCATTAAAGACTTGGAGGCACTACTTATATGGGGTCAAAAGTATTATATATACCGACCACAAAAGTCTTCAACACATATTTAATCAGAAACAACTGAATATGAGGCAGCGTAGGTGGATTGAATTATTGAATGATTACGACTTTGAGATACGTTACCACCCGGGGAAGGCAAATGTGGTAGCCGATGCCTTGAGCAGGAAGGACAGAGAACCCATTCGAGTAAAATCTATGAATATAATGATTCATAATAACCTTACTACTCAAATAAAGGAGGCGCAACAAGGAGTTTTAAAAGAGGGAAATTTAAAGGATGAAATACCCAAAGGATCGGAGAAGCATCTTAATATTCGGGAAGACGGAACCCGGTATAGGGCTGAAAGGATTTGGGTACCAAAATTTGGAGATATGAGAGAAATGGTACTTAGAGAAGCTCATAAAACCAGATACTCAATACATCCTGGAACGAGGAAGATGTACAAGGATCTCAAGAAACATTTTTGGTGGCCGGGTATGAAAGCCGATGTTGCTAAATACGTAGGAGAATGTTTGACGTGTTCTAAGGTCAAAGCTGAGCATCAGAAACCATCAGGTCTACTTCAACAACCCGAAATCCCGGAATGGAAATGGGAAAACATTACCATGGATTTCATCACTAAATTGCCAAGGACTGCAAGTGGTTTTGATACTATTTGGGTAATAGTTGATCGTCTCACCAAATCAGCACACTTCCTGCCAATAAGAGAAGATGACAAGATGGAGAAGTTAGCACGACTGTATTTGAAGGAAGTCGTCTCCAGACATGGAATACCAATCTCTATTATCTCTGATAGGGATGGCAGATTTATTTCAAGATTCTGGCAGACATTACAGCAAGCATTAGGAACTCGTCTAGACATGAGTACTGCCTATCATCCACAAACTGATGGGCAGAGCGAAAGGATGATACAAACGCTTTAAGACATGCTACGAGCATGTGTTATTGATTTCGGAAACAGTTGGGATCGACATCTACCATTAGCAGAATTTTCCTACAACAACAGCTACCATTCAAGCATTGAGATGGCGCCGTTTGAAGCACTTTATGGTAGAAAGTGCAGGTCTCCGAATTGTTGGAGTGAAGTGGGGGATAGACAGATTACGGGTCCGGAGATTATACAAGAAACTACCGAGAAGATCATCCAAATTCAACAACGGTTGAAAACCGCCCAAAGTCGACAAAAGAGCTACGCTGACATTAAAAGAAAAGATATAGAATTTGAAATTGGAGAGATGGTCATGCTTAGAGTTGCACCTTGGAAAGGCGTTGTACGATTTGGTAAACGAGGGAAATTAAATCCAAGGTATATTGGACCATTCAAGATTATTGATCGTGTCGGACCAGTAGCTTACCAACTTGAGTTACCTCAACAACGCGCGGCTGTACATAACACTTTCCACGTCTCGAAATTGAAGAAATGTTTTGCTAAAGAAGATCTCACTATTCCGTTAGATGAAATCCAAATCAACGAAAAACTTCAATTCATCGAAGAACCCGTCAAAATAATGGATCGTGAGGTTAAAAGACTTAAGCAAAACAAGATACCAATTGTTAAGGTTCGATGGAATGCTCGTTAGGACCTGAGTTCACCTGGGAGCATGAAGATCAGATGAAGAAGAAATACCCGCATCTATTTCCAGAAGATTCGTCAACACCTTCAACAGCTTAAAATTTCGGGACGAAATTTATTTAACGGGTAGGTACTGTAGTGACCCGAACTTTTACATGTTTATATATATTAATTGAGATTGATATTTACATGATTAAATGTTTCCAACATGTTAAGCAATCAAACTTGTTAAGACTTGATTAATTGAAATATGTTTCATATAGACAATTGACCACACAAGTTGACCGGTGATTCACGAACGTTAAAACTTGTAAAAACTATATGATGACATATATATGGATATATATATAGTTAACATGATACTATGATAAGTAAACATATCATTAAGTATATTAACAATGAACTACATATGTAAAAACAAGACTACTAACTTAATGATTTTTAAACGAGACATATATGTAACGATTATCGTTGTAAAGACATTTAATGTATATATATCATATTAAGAGATATTCATACATGATAATATCATGATAATATAATAACTTAAAATCTCATTTGATATTATAAACATTGGGTTAACAACATTTAACAAGATCGTTAACCTAAAGGTTTCAAAACAACACTTACATGTAACGACTAACGATGACTTAACGACTCAGTTAAAATGTATATACATGTAGTGTTTTAATATGTATTTATACACTTTTGAAAGACTTCAATACACTTATCAAAATACTTCTACTTAACAAAAATGCTTACAATTACATCCTCGTTCAGTTTCATCAACAATTCTACTCGTATGCACCCGTATTCGTACTCGTACAATACACAGCTTTTAGATGTATGTACTATTGGTATATACACTCCAATGATCAGCTCTTAGCAGCCCATGTGAGTCACCTAACACATGTGGGAACCATCATTTGGCAACTAGCATGAAATATCTCATAAAATTACAAAAATATGAGTAATCATTCATGACTTATTTACATGAAAACAAAATAACATATCCTTTATATCTAATCCATACACCAACGACCAAAAATACCTACAAACACTTTCATTCTTCAATTTTCTTCATCTAATTGATCTCTCTCAAGTTCTATCTTCAAGTTCTAAGTGTTCTTCATAAATTCCAAAAGTTCTAGTTTCATAAAATCAAGAATACTTTCAAGTTTGCTAGCTCACTTCCAATCTTGTAAGGTGATCATCCAACCTCAAGAAATCTTTGTTTCTTACAGTAGGTTATCATTCTAATACAAGGTAATAATCATATTCAAACTTTGGTTCAATTTCTATAACTATAACAATCTTATTTCAAGTGATGATCTTACTTGAACTTGTTTTCGTGTCATGATTCTGCTTCAAGAACTTCGAGCCATCCAAGGATCCATTGAAGCTAGATCCATTTTTCTCTTTTCTAGTAGGTTTATCCAAGGAACTTAAGGTAGTAATGATGTTCATAACATCATTCAATTTATACATATAAAGCTATCTTATTCGAAGGTTTAAACTTGTAATCACTAGAACATAGTTTAGTTAATTCTAAACTTGTTCGCAAACAAAAGTTAATCCTTCAAACTTGACTTTTAAAATCAACTAAACACATGTTCTATATCTATATGATATGCTAACTTAATGATTTAAAACCTGGAAACACGAAAAACACCGTAAAACCGGATTTACGCCGTCGTAGTAACACCTCGGGCTGTTTTGGGTTAGTTAATTAAAAACTGTGATAAACTTTGATTTAAAAGTTGTTATTATGAGAAAATGATTTTTATTATGAACATGAAACTATATCCAAAAATTATGGTTAAACTCAAAGTGGAAGTATGTTTTCTAAAATGGTCATCTAGACGTCGTTCTTTCGACTGAAATGACTACCTTTACAAAAACGACTTGTAACTTATTTTTCTGACTATAAACCTATACTTTTTCTATTTAGATTCATAAAATAGAGTTCAATATGAAACCATAGCAATTTGATTCACTCAAAACGGATTTAAAATGAAGAAGTTATGGGTAAAACAAGATTGGATAATTTTTCTCATTTTAGCTACGTGAAAATTGGTAACAAATCTATTCCAACCATAACTTAATCAACTTGTATTGTATATTATGTAATCTTGAGATACAATAGACACGTATACAATGTTTCGACCTATCATGTCGACACATCTATATATATTTCGGAACAACCATAGACACTCTATATGTGAATGTTGGAGTTAGCTATACAGGGTTGAGGTTGATTCCAAAATATATATAGTTTGAGTTGTGATCAATACTGAGATACGTATACACTGGGTCGTGGATTGATTCAAGATAATATTTATCGATTTATTTCTGTACATCTAACTGTGGACAACTAGTTGTAGGTTACTAACGAGGACAGCTGACTTAATAAACTTAAAACATCAAAATATATTAAAAGTGTTGTAAATATATTTTGAACATACTTTGATATATATGTATATATTGTTATAGGTTCATGAATCAACCAGTGGCCAAGTCTTACTTCCCGACGAAGTAAAAATCTGTGAAAGTGAGTTATAGTCCCACTTTTAAAATCTAATATTTTTGGGATGAGAATACATGCAGGTTTTATAAATGATTTACAAAATAGACACAAGTACGTGAAACTACATTCTATGGTTGAATTATCGAAATCGAATATGCCCCTTTTTATTAAGTCTGGTAATCTAAGAATTAGGGAACAGACACCCTAATTGACGCGAATCCTAAAGATAGATCTATCGGGCCCAACAAGCCCCATCCAAAGTACCGGATGCTTTAGTACTTCGAAATTTATATCATATCCGAAGGGTGTCCCGGAATGATGGGGATATTCTTATATATGCATCTTGTTAATGTCGGTTACCAGGTGTTCACCATATGAATGATTTTTATCTCTATGTATGGGATGTGTATTGAAATATGAAATCTTGTGGTCTATTATTATGATTTGATATATATAGGTTAAACCTATAACTCACCAACATTTTTGTTGACGTTTTAAGCATGTTTATTCTCAGGTGATTATTAAGAGCTTCCGCTGTCGCATACTTAAATAAGGACGAGATTTGAAGTCCATGCTTGTATGATATTGTGTAAAAACTGCATTCAAGAAACTTATTTTGTTGTAACATATTTGTATTGTAAACCATTATGTAATGGTCGTGTGTAAACAGGATATTTTAGATTATCATTATTTGATAATCTACGTAAAGCTTTTTAAACCTTTATTGATGAAATAAAGGTTATGGTTTGTTTTAAAATGAATGCAGTCTTTGAAAAACGTCTCATATAGAGGTCAAAACCTCGCAACGAAATCAATTAATATGGAACGTTTTTAATCAATAAGAACGGGACATTTCACATTCAATTTCACAACTAGTGGGATTAACCACAATACTCCCACTTGAGCATTTAATGACCCAAATTGCATTAAATGACTCAACCACTCACAACCGCCCATAAATGGCCAAGTCTCGACTTTAATCACTAAGACTAGTGAATTAAAGTCTATTAACTTCAATTAACACGAAACTTATTGTAATCCATACCCATTTCATCTAATTAGGTCAACTAGTACATTTGACCCATTTTACATTACTTAGACTCATAATCAAGTCAAACTTACCCATTTACACTTCTTTCATAAATCCTAAAGTGCATTAGTGACTAACAACACCAATTGGCACTTACAACCTCAAATCACAAGGCCAAAACCCTAGATTATGGCTATTAGGGTTTTATTACAACAACATAACCCAAACTCACCCATTTTACCCTCAAATGGGTCATACAAATCTCTAGTAACCCAAACCCTAGTCATTAATCAATTAAAACTCAAAACTTAGAGTTAGAACTTACCGAGACTATCCACGCGTAGCTAGAGACAAGGAGAACAACTTTAAATCTCGCTCCTAGGTTTGATTCACAAATCTCCAACTTCAAATCTCAAGATCAAGCTAGGTGGGTTTTGTGTTTTGGGAGAGAAATAGGAAAGAAAATGGAAATAAAAATGAAATAAATGGATGTGTGGTGGAGAGTTAATGCTCCCATCAGATTTACATGTCAAAATATCATTTTGTCCCTCAAAGTCATTTAATTTAAGCTAAAACCGGAATCAGAACTGCAGAACTGTCGCGGCGCGACCTTAATTGTCGCGGCGCGACACATAAAGGGAAAATATACTCTTCTTAAGCCAACTTCTGATCCCAATTTGCTTGTTATGCCGCGGCGCAGACCCAATTGTCGCGGCGCGGCCTAAGGCACGATCTGGTCAGCTCGACCATCTTAAACACAAAAATCGATTTACACAACATTAAATTCGTTCAAGCTTCCAATACACGTCTAACTCTCATATCTAAGTCTCACAAGACTTAACACTAACCGAAACTCCTTTAAGACTTATTTACGCACACATTAACAAGTACATATATACGTATATATATATATATCCACACATATATCCATGCATTTACGCATAAGTTAACGAGTTATAAACGTAAAATTGATTAAGTGAGTACCTTTCGCTACGTACGGGAAAACGGGATGTTACATTTTCAACCTTGGTGAGTTCTACACTTAGGCTAAACAATAAACCCTAAACCTTAAATCACCTAAACCTTAAATCACCCTTAACTACCAACATAGCAGTGGCTGGTTGGTATCCTTGGTTTCACTTAGGTGGGGCCAGGGCAAGGGGGAGAGTGGACTCAAGTTCGAGTCCCACTCTTTAAAAATACCCGTGGTAGGCTTACTTACCATAAGCCGGGTTGCCCCTGGGAAGGTTTTACCGACCTATTCAGGACCCAGATCCGACCCGCCTGCCCCTCGGGATGGTTTAAGGTTCGGATCCCTGTAATATGGTTCGGGTTTCCTGCCCGAACGCGTGTGTATGTGCAAATGATGAGTGTCGTTGAAATAGATGATACGCTGATGCAAGCTTGCCGTTCAAAAAAAAAAAAAAATTCACCCTTAACTAAATTCATACCCTTTTCAATCATGTATGGTTCAAGTGGGAGCATTACTCTAGGGCGCGCTTAGTTTCAGGGGCTCGTTTAGGTTAATGACCCAAGGTTTGAAAGATTAATCCAAGAAGATTCATAACAATTATATTTATCAAATTTATATACTTATATACTTATTTATTACAGTATTTTTCTATTTTATTTCTAATTTATATTTATATTCTTTTTTTATATGCATTAAAGTTGGTCGGGGTCTTCAAGAAGCAGTCTCTTCGAGAGTATGACGGTATACATCTTACCTCAGCCATACCTCGCCCAAGCGGGATTGAGTATTATACTATTATCGTTGATGTAATGGCTCAAAAACACGTGCGTACATATCATTTACAATGTAGTCATATAACAAAAAGCATGGGTTACCTTGTTGTTGTGCCCAAGATAATGGAGTCGAAAAGAGGAGTCAGACCCCACAGGATTCACATGCGATTGTGTCCATATCTACATTCACCCGACCTCTCCTCGCACATAATATTGCGCTGACTACCTGATAAAAATCGACGGCGGTACCCTCTTGTTGCACCTAAATTTAAACAATGAATTGTAAAGAAAAAATGAAGTGGTATAGACCTTAAATGACTTATTGAACCAAACGAGAGACAAGGGTGAATAAATACCCGAACAACTCTCCCCCAAATATCCGAAATTAAATACCGTGCGAAGAACTACAAAATTCAAAGTCTCAAACCGAGGAAACTTTGAACACGATAAAGCTCAAAAGCATCCTTTATATTGTTTCAAAAAATAAACTATAATGCATAAGGGATAAAAATAATTCAACAGATGCATCATCAATTATCAATACACAGACACAGACGTCTTAACACAAAACGTACACTCCAGAAAGGTTTTGTATGTAGCAACGACTGTAATTCCTTTTATTGAAACATAACTCCAAAAAAGGGTAAAAGATATTTTTAAGCTGTTAAACTTATGAACAGTTGTATAAAATGCACAATGCATACAACCAAATCAATAAAAGTAAACATTCGGTTAGATAATTAGCTGTACCAAATCTATCTGGTAGTAAGACCAGGATAAGCAAAATCATTTATGTGACAAAGACCTCGACATATATACAAATTATAAAAAGGATGCAACATCATCAAATTTCATTCAATAAGTGAACATATATGATAATGATGAACTCATAATTGTAACACATTTATCATTCCAATCATCAATGCTAACTGAATTAAATTCACTATTTATGACTGTGCTTCTCCGGTAAAAAAAATGTCATTGACACTAATATACCTAATCACCAATAATTTAATGTCTTTAAGGTGGAACTACGTGATAACAGGATTAGCGAATGAGGTGTATAACTAATCTTAAGTTTGTGCACTATTTAGTAAACCTGGTACCAAGTCATGTTTATTGGAAACTATGTATGCAACGCTGAGTCAGTGTTACAGAACTCGGGAGTACTTGGGGAGTAGGCTGAAAAAAGTTCCCGTTTACTCGGTCCAATTACTCGGATTACTCAGTCAAACTCGGTCAAAACCCTGTATTACTCAGTCAAACTCTGGCTAACTCGGTCAAAACTTAGGATTACTCGGAAAATTGGTCAAAATTGGTCAAAACTCGGGATTACTAGGTCAAAATCAGTCAAAAGTCGAGCAAACTCGGCAAAAACTCGGGATTACTCAGAAAATCGTTCAAAACTTGGTCAAAGTTAAACTTGGTCAACATCCGAGTACTCCCTAAAAAAAATCCCGACTGAGTAGTTCCCAAGTAGCAATTATTGCAACCTTGCATTGAGTGATAAAATAGTACAAGGCAGAAACTTGCAAACCAAATGCAGTAGAATATATTATGACTTTAAAAAGTCAGTAAGTGTACCAGTAAACGCAATTTTGTAAATCCTCTCTATCCCACGCTCTACACGTAGGTGTTTGCACTGTCCCAATAAGACACATTTTGTAAGTCCTTGATCCATCGTATTTTTCGGTTCAGCAAAAAGCTAATGTTGCAGTCATGATATTAGTATACGGACGCTTCCTGCCTCCCGATAATCCACCTGTAGTTGCACTATCAATAGTAAAAAAGTAATTATTATTACTAGTTTACTACTAATAAACCCGCAAGAATTTGACTAAAGCTGGTTTTCATTGACCTGTACATTTTCACCTAATCTCAAAATGTAACATAAGCATAGCACTATTATCGCTTTAAGGTATGAATGAATGTATATGATGTTCAAATGAATAAACCCTATAAATGAACTGAATTAAGTATATCCTATACATTTAACTATAATCGAACTGAAACAACAAATGAAAATATACTGAATGCAGATACAGGATCAACATATGGTTAGAAATCGAATTTACATTAATTAGCACACGGAGTATTAATCAACATATTTACATATTCAGTATTTGACATACATTTACAATTAGAAAGGATATAATCATACCTAATAGAAGGGAGAGTTGTAATCCATGAGTACGTGAAACCTCTTTTCTGATTCTTCAACCATTATATAATGGAGATTTGAGGATGAGGATGTCGATATAGCCATTCAAAATACTTTAACGTGACAATATGGTAGGGTAGTTAAGTTTCCTTCATAGTTTGGTTTATTTTTTCATGGACAAAATTGCATGGGGGTCCATGTGGTTTGTTCGAAATAACAAGCGGAGTCCAAAAGAATTTTTTCACCTTGGGGGGTCACTGTGGTTTGCAATAGTTTCAGGGGGGTCCAATTGCCTAACACCGTTATCTTTTTCTGTTAACTTTCATCATGTGCATAGCATTTGAGGGTATAAACGTCATATTTGTTCACCTTGTCCTTTTATAATTTTTTTGGACCCCGGTTGTTTTATCAAACAAACCACAGGGACCCCCCATGCAATTTTGTCTTAATTAAATAATTTAATTTTTTTTTCTTTTCTTTTTTTTTTTCTCTTCAAATCACCCACTCCTGCTATTCTCGATTTCATTACTTCTTCACTTGCATATATCAAAATTAAAACCTCATTATTAAATTATCTACCTGCACCCATTCTTCATTAAATTATACCTACATCTTCATATCATCTTTTTATTTATCATCAAAACATCAAAAAATAAAAAATAAAAAATAAAAATCATCATCATTATCCATTTGTTCATGTTCATCAAACAACGCCATATCCTCATTATCTCTCAAAACCGAAACAAATCTGAAATTATAGATCTATATCATTATCTTCATCAGATTCAGAAACAATAACATAACGAGATTCATCATTCATCTTCAACCATGTTCTTCATGTTCATACATCAAAATTTGGGGGTTTTTGATTATGTGAACTAAAATGATTTATGAGACTAAATTCTTATTGATCACAATGCTTCTTACTCACTACCCTAACCTTCGACAACAATCAAAGAGTGATTTCAAGGTTGACAGTGGCCGGAATCTAATTTTCTGATTTATGGAGCTCAAAAATGGTGAAACCCTGTTCTTCATCAGTTATCAAATTTAAGAGTGTTTTGGTACTTGAATCTTTTCAACTCATGTTAATCGATGATACAACTCATGTTAATCGATGATACAGAATCAGTTAACTCTCAACAATTGGACATAATTCAACATCAATATAAATCTATACAGGAAACAATGAAATGGATCAAGATTAGGTTAAAATTGGAAAAAACCAAACCTTTCACGAAGTTGTTCAGGAGTCAAACCCAATTGTATCACCAAGAACGAAAACAATTGTAAACAACCATCATCGAACTGAACTCATCGGAGTAAACATCGACAACAACAGTTCTCCTCACGGCGTTGCACGAATATTTGAAAGGAAAACAGATATTCCGGCGTTCACTATCGTCACCACTATCGATTCATCATCATCGCTTCATCTTCATCGATTCATCGTCATCGCTTCATCTTCATCATTGATTATGGGTGTGTTTTTTTCAGATCTAGTTTTCGAGATCCAAACTTTTGTATTTGTGATTATGAATGAATAATGGGGTATTAAAGTAGATCTAATAATGGGGTTTTAATTTTGATATGTGCAAGTGAAGAAGTAATGAAATCGAGAATAGCAGGAGTGGGTGATTTGAAGAGAAAAAAAAGAAAAAAAAAAAAAAAAATAAATTATTTAATTAAGACAAAATTGCACGGGGGGTCCCTGTGGTTTGTTCGATACAACAACCGGGGTCCAAAAGAATTATAAAAGGACAAGGTGAACAAATATGACATTTATACTCTCACATGCTATGCACATGATGAAAGTTAACAGAAAAAGTTAACGGTGTTAGACAATTGGACCCCTCATGAAACTATTGCAAATCACAGTGACCCCCCAAGGTGAAAAAATTCTTTTGGACTCCGCTTATTATTTCGAACAAACCACAGGGACCCCCATGCAATTTTGTCTTTTTTCATGTATACTTGTTGTAGTTAAAGTTTGATGTTACTTTTTTCTTAAAGTTTTAGTGTCAAGATAACTAGTAGTTGTTTATGAAGTTAGTGTTGTGCTTTCGTAAGTTTGTCGGTGTGACTCGGTAGTAGATAGAGGGTAGGGACTAAACCCAAAACACCAAACCCTAAACCTTAAATCCTAAACTCTAAATCGGTCTAAATTTTGAAAAAAACACTTCACACATGATGAAAACAAAACGATGCAAATAAACTCAGAATCAAAACATTCAATGCATTGAATGTTTTCATTTTTTTTCTTCGAGTGTTTTACCGCCAAATAATAACATTCACCACAAAGTGTCTTTTTTAAATGTTCATATTTTCACTTAAACTTGATGTCTGAAATTTTTTTTCGAAAAAAAATGAAAAAAATTACTTTCTCCCAGAAAAGTGATTCCATCTTGATTATGACCCTATATATATATATATATATATATATATATATATATATATATATATATATATATATATATATATATATATATATATATATAGTACTCAATGTTAAAATAGTTTTTTTGATAGTTAGACAAATTTAAAGTTGTTAGTGCATGTTATAAAGCCATTTTCTACCGTTCACTTTCACTGAACTTCTCTCCCCCATATTAGCACCACACCAGCAGAAACATTATAACATTTCTTTCACTAATTCCTTCGTAGTCCCTATAATAAACTCCATCATCCAAATTTACCAATTTTTAATTCTTTTTTAATTACAAAATATAAATATAAATAACATTGTTAAGTTAATAAATAAAAATAAATATTACATTACATTAAAAAAAAGTACATAAATTAAAAACAGATTACATAAATAAAACTACGATTACAGAAATAAAATACAATAAAATAACTTAAACTATGATTAAAGAAAAATTAAACTACTAGTAATGAAACTACGATCAATCGGTATAATATCCATCCTCACTACGATCAGTCTCGTCACTCATGAGGAATGTCGTCCCAAATATCCTTGGTATACAACGCGATATATGTCGAGTTTATTTTTTCTTTTCCGAGTAGTTTGGCTCATTTATCATTGTCCTCAAGCCACTCGAACACCGTCTCGTCTTCATCCCAATATGCAAACTTTGACACCTCGTAATCATCGTTCCTTCTTAAATAGTCGAACAAAGTACATACATAAACGCCGCTAACAACAACATCCAACGTATGGACAGTTTCACCGGAGTGTTGCTTCATATCGTCGGGGAAAAAACTCACCGACATTAACATCGAAGGTAACAATGTTAGTTAAAACCATGTTTGTGAGAAATTGTATAAAAAAGAGAGTGATATGTGAAATATGAGACTAAAAGTGAAGTAGTATAAAAATTGAAGTGTTTGAGTTTTATTTATATTGGGAAAAAGTAGAATTTTAGAAAGAAAAAAAATTAAATTTCAAACGACTCAAAATTGAACCCTTTAGAATTGATCTGGGTCCCACTTCCATAGTCACTGCATCGTTGCAGGCTCCACGAACGGTAAATGTGGCAATTTGTTGCCTATGGTTGTCAGAGGGTGGCAATCGGTGGCAGTGGGTGGTGGCTTCTATGGCAATCGATAGGCTATGGCCTAAATGAAACACTCTGGAGTGACGTTACTTTCGATTCTAAAAAAAAAGTGTCAGATAGACATGTGGTGTTTTTTATTGGCTTGAACAATATATTCGATTGACAATGGATATATCATTTTTTTTTAATTCATATTTTTATCCCTATAAAAACATATGTTATTCACCAGTTTTATACACAGTTTCTATTTCTTTCTGTATCGTTTACGCATTATTCAAGAAAATTATAAAATGGAGTCATAAAATTTAACATTTGTGAATGCATTCGAAGACAAGATAATAGTCGATTTTATTCAAAATTACGTTGGTCAGTCTTAATCTTCTTAACTTCAACGTTTGTGGGACGATTATTTTTCAGAGACGCCTAAGTATCCATGAATAATTTCTAAGACGATCACTTTAATTATTTTAAAGAAACATTTGATGTGATAGATTGTCAATATTTGAGTACACTACAAAAGCGTACTACGTCTTACGCCAATTGGCTTATGGCACTACTGGGAATATGTTTGACGAATACTTACAAATGAGCAAAACAACAGCGATAAATTGTTTAGACAATTTTTGTAAGTGCATTATTCAGTTATACCATCCCCGAGTATATGACAAAACCCAATGAACAATATATTATTGGGTTATATAATACACATGAACAAAAATATTAGTTTCGGGGGATTGCTTGTGAGCATTGATTGCATGAATTTGAATTGAAAAAAATTGTCTCGTTGCTTTAACAGTTCAATATGCAAGAAGTGATCACAAGAAACTGACCATTATGTTTGACGTGTTTGCTTCGTATGACATGTAGATATGTCATGCTTTTCTTAGAATGGAGAGATCGAATAATGATATAATGTCTTAAAAACTCCCCCAGATTTGATACATTAATAATGGCATTGCTCCACCCACACCGTTCGAGGTTAACAGGCATCATTTACCAAAGGTTACAACTTAGCTGATGGTATATATCCGGATTGGGCGACACTTGTCAAAGGGTGATCGTGTCCAACTGACTATAGACTGTTAAATTTACGAGATTTCAAGCAAGTGCCCGAAAAGATGTTGAGTGAACCTTTGGTGTATGGCGAGGTCGGTTTAATATCTTAAAGATGCCTTCTCGAACAATGACAGCGAATAAGATGAGAAAGGTACTAGACATTTGTGTTATATTACACAATATGGTACAAGAAAACAATGGTTTTGCGATCATTACGCTTGAGGAAGAAATGTTTGTTGAGCCATCGAGCAGGATCAGACGTATTACAGACAGAGGACGAGATCGATATATATTTGCACAAGAAGTACGAGACAAACAGGTGCACTGTAGTGACCCGAACTTTTCCATGTTTATATATATTAATTGAGATTGATATTTACATGATTAAATGTTTCCAACATGTTAAGCAATCAAACTTGTTAAGACTTGATTAATTGAAATATGTTTCATATAGACAATTGACCACCCAAGTTGACCGGTGATTCACGAACGTTAAAACTTGTAAAAACTATATGATGACATATATATGGATATATATATATATAGTTAACATGATACTATGATAAGTAAACATATCATTAAGTATATTAACAATGAACTACATATGTAAAAACAAGACTACTAACTTAATGATTTTTAAACGAGACATATATGTAACGATTATCGTTGTAAAGACATTTAATGTGTATATATATATATCATATTAAGAGATATTCATACATGATAATATCATGATAATATAATAATTTAAAATCTCATTTGATATTATAAACATTGGGTTAACAACATTTAACAAGATCGTTAACCTAAAGGTTTCAAAACAACACTTACATGTAACGACTAATGATGACTTAACGACTCAGTTAAAATGTATATACATGTAGTGTTTTAATATGTATTTATACACTTTTGAAAGACTTCAATACACTTATCAAAATACTTCTACTTAACAAAAATGCTTACAATTACATCCTCGTTCAGTTTCATCAACAATTCTACTCGTATGCACCCGTATTCGTACTCGTACAATACACAGCTTTTAGATGTATGTACTATTGGTATATACACTCCAATGATCAGCTCTTAGCAGCCCATGTGAGTCACCTAACACATGTGGGAACCATCATTTGACAACTAGCATGAAATATCTCATAAAATTACAAAAATATGAGTAATCATTCATGACTTATTTACATGAAAACAAAATAACATATCCTTTATATCTAATCCATACACCAACGACCAAAAATACCTACAAACACTTTCATTCTTTAATTTTCTTCATCTAATTGATCTCTCTCAAGTTCTATCTTCAAGTTCTAAGTGTTCTTCATAAATTCCAAAAGTTCTAGTTTCATAAAATCAAGAATACTTTCAAGTTTGCTAGCTCACTTCCAATCTTGTAAGGTGATCATCCAACCTCAAGAAATCTTTGTTTCTTACAGTAGGTTATCATTCTAATACAAGGTAATAATCATATTCAAACTTTGGTTCAATTTCTATAACTATAACAATCTTATTTCAAGTGATGATCTTACTTGAACTTGTTTTCGTGTCATGATTCTGCTTCAAGAACTTCGAGCCATCCAAGGATCCATTGAAGCTAGATCCATTTTTCTCTTTTCCAGTAGGTTTATCCAAGGAACTTAAGGTAGTAATGATGTTCATAACATCATTCGATTCATACATAAAAAGCTATCTTATTCGAAGGTTTAAACTTGTAATCACTAGAACATAGTTTAGTTAATTCTAAACTTGTTCGCAAGCAAAAGTTAATCCTTCTAACTTGACTTTTAAAATCAACTAAATACATGTTCTATATCTATATTATATGCTAACTTAATGATTTAAAACCTGGAAACACAAAAACACCGTAAAACCGGATTTACGCCGTCGTAGTAACACTGCGGGCTGTTTTGGGTTAGTTAATTAAAAACTATGATAAACTTTGATTTAAAAGTTGTTATTCTGAGAAAATGATTTTTATTTTGAACATGAAACTATATCCAAAAATTATGGTTAAACTCAAAGTGGAAGTATGTTTTCTAAAATGGTCATCTAGACGTCGTTCTTTCGACTGAAATGACTACCTTTACAAAAATGACTTATAACTTATTTTTCCGACTATAAACCTATACTTTTTCTGTTTAGATTCATAAAATAGAGTTCAATATGAAACCATAGCAATTTGATTCACTCAAAACGGATTTAAAATGAAGAAGTTATGGGTAAAACAAGATTGGATAATTTTTCTCATTTTAACTACGTGAAAATTGGTAACAAATCTATTCCAACCATAACTTAATCAACTTGTATTGTATATTATGTAATCTTGAGATACCATAGACACGTATACAATGTTTCGACCTATCATGTCGACACATCTATATATATTTCGGAACAACCATAGACACTCTATATGTGAATGTTGGAGTTAGCTATACAGGGTTGAGGTTGATTCCAGAATATATATAGTTTGAGTTGTGATCAATACTGAGATACGTATACACTGGGTCGTGGATTGATTCAAGATAATATTTATCGATTTATTTCTGTACATCTAACTGTGGACAACTAGTTGTAGGTTACTAACGAGGACAGCTGACTTAATAAACTTAAAACATCAAAATATATTAAAAGTGTTGTAAATATATTTTGAACATACTTTGATATATATGTATATATTGTTATAGGTTCGTGAATCAACCAGTGGCCAAGTCTTACTTCCCGATGAAGTAAAAATCTATGAAAGTGAGTTATAGTCCCACTTTTAAAATCTAATATTTTTGGGATGAGAATACATGCAGGTTTTATAAATGATTTACAAAATAGACACAAGTACGTGAAATTACATTCTATGGTTGAATTATCGAAATCGAATATGCCCCTTTTTATTAAGTCTGGTAATCTAAGAATTAGGGAACAGACACCCTAATCGACGCGAATCCTAAAGATAGATCTATCGGGCCCAACAAGCCCCATCCAAAGTACCGGATGCTTTAGTACTTCGAAATTTATATCATATCCGAAGGGTGTCCCGGAATGATGGGGATATTCTTATATATGCATCTTGTTAATGTCGGTTACCAGGTGTTCACCATATGAATGATTTTTATCTCTATGTATGGGATGTGTATTGAAATATGAAATCTTGTGGTCTATTGTTACGATTTGATATATATAGGTTAAACCTATAACTCACCAACATTTTTGTTGACGTTTAAAGCATGTTTATTCTCAGGTGAATATTAAGAGCTTCCGCTGTTGCATACTAAAATAAGGACAAGATTTGGAGTCCATGTTTGTATGATATTGTGTAGAAACTGCATTCAAGAAACTGATTTCGATGTAACATATTTGTATTGTAAACCATTATGTAATGATCGTGTGTAAACAGGATATTTTAGATTATCATTATTTGATAATCTACGTAAAGCTTTTTAAACCTTTATTTATGAAATAAAGGTTATGGTTTGTTTTAAAAATGAATGCAGTCTTTGAAAAACGTCTCATATAGAGGTCAAAACCTCGCAACGAAATCAATTAATATGAAACGTTTTTAATCAATAAGAACGGGACATTTCAGTTGGTATCCGAGCGTTGGTCTTAGAGAACCAGAATTTTGCATTAGTGTGGCTTATCTAGTTTGTTAGGATGCATTAGTGAGTCTGGACTTCGACCGTGTTTACTTGAAAAATGATTGCTTAACAAATTTTGTTGGAAACTATATATTTTTAACATGTGAATATTATGTGATATATTAATCTCTTAACGCGTTTGATATAATGTGATAGATGTCTACCTCTAGAACAAGTCCCATTGACTCACCTAATAATAATGAAGAGTCAAATGTAAATTGGAATGATTCGTGGACTGATTCACAAGTTCCCGAAGAGGAACCGGAAGAAGAGTCGGAACCGGAAGAAGAATCGGAACCGGAAGAAGAATCGGAACTGGATGAAGAAATAGAACCGGTGGGGGAAATAATAAAACGGTTAAGTAAAAGAAAATCCTCAACCAACCGACCAAGGTTAATTATGGTCAATGGTGTTTCCGCCAAGGAAGCAAAATATTGGGAGGATTACCAATTTTCCGATGAATCGGATTCCGACGAGAATTCCGATGATGTTATAGAAATTACCCCAACTGAATTTAAAAAGGCAAAAGAAAATAATAAGGGAAAGGGCATAAAAATAGAGAAATCTAATTCCAACCCCGATGAACTTTATATGTATCGTCAACCCCCGAAGTCCTTAAGTTATAACAATGACCCGGGAACCTCTAAACCACCAGGTTTTTCTAAACCAATGTGGAAAACGACGGCTCGTATTAGGGGAACATCATATATCCCTAGAAACTTGGCAAAACGAACCAAAACCGAAGAAGAAGAAACAAGCGAGTCGGAATAAGATAGTTGTATTCGTGTGGTGTAATATATGTAATATAGTGTGCTTATGCTTTATGATATATGTAAAAATTGCTTGTATTAATAAGTATTTTTTTTATGAATCTAACTCTTGTCTATTTTACAGTATAAAAACACAAAATGGATAGACAACCCAATATTTTAAGAGACCTACCCGGAGACATGATTGATGAAATCTTGTCTAGAGTCGGTCAGAATTCTTCGGCACAACTATTTAAGGCGAGATCAGTTTGTAAGACATTCGAAGAACGTTCCAAGAATGCCTTGGTTTATAAAAGGCTTTCGTTCGAAAGATGGGGGATATCACATTGGGAAATCCATAAGTTACGATGTGTTTACTTTGACGCATATATTGCGGGGAACCCAAATGCTATTTTACGCAATGGGTTAAGAAATTATTTTGACTCAATATATCCGAATATTGGACTTCGTGATTTAGAAAAAGTGGCTAACATGCAACATAAAGAAGCATGTTATGCTTACGGATTAGTAATGTTCGCTTCTCACCAAAGTGAGAACAAGAACATCGGGCTACAACTATTAAACAAAACGTTCCCACAAGTGACGGAGTCGGTAATTGGGGTAAGAAATGAGGTTTTTAGATTGTTACGGGACTGTTGGACATTACGTAACCCTCGTCCCTTTGACGACGTTACAACACGCTGTCTTATCAACGGCCATAACGGTTATGTTCCACAAGACCAAGGATGGGAAGTAATCCTAGTAAAACCAGAATGCATGACTTGTTTCTGGACGTATGAATTACGTGTCTTTATTGCCTTTGCTGAACGACTTGTGTACTAGCTAGAATTATCTTCACAACCATCTTGTATCAAATTTATTGTGTGCTATATTTCATGCTATATGTAAAATAAGCGGTATTGTAAGTTTGTAAAATATTGTGTAAAAGTTTGAACGCGAAATATTATTATAATCAGTTTTTCATATAGAATTGTAGTAGTTGAATTGTATATTAGCTACTAAGTATGAACTTAACGGGTAGGTACTACCCGAATTTAAACTTATAAAACGCTAATATGAAGAAAAAGCTTTTATAAATGAGTTCATATTATGCTACGAAATACTATTAACTACTCTTAATATTCTGTATGATTAACTTGTTCCATTTGACTATTTTGAAGGAAATGGCACCGACTACTCGACACACAGTGAATATGAATGAAGAGGAATTCCGTACTTTTCTAGCTTCAAACATAGCCGCAGTACAGGCTGCGCTACATACCAACAATAACCTTGGATCTAGCAGTACAGGAAATCGTGTAGGATGCACCTACAAAGAATTCACTGCCTGCAAACCTTTGGAATTTGATGGAACCGAAGGACCGATCGGATTGAAATGGTGGACCGAGAAGGTCGAATCGGTGTTTGCCATAAGTAAGTGTACTGAAGAGGACAAAGTGAAGTACGCTACGCATACCTTCACAGGTTCTGCGTTAACATGGTGGAATACCTATCTAGAGCAAGTGGGACAAGACGATGCGTACGCACTACCGTGGTCAGCATTCAAGCACTTGATGAACGAGAAGTACCGTCCCAGAACCGAGGTCAATAAGCTCAAGACAGAACTTAGAGGGTTACGAACCCAAGGATTTGATATTACCACGTACGAAAGACGATTCATAGAAGTGTGCCTATTGTGTCCGAGAGCATTCGAAGATGAGGAAGAGAAGATCGACGCGTTTGTGAAAGGATTACCGGAAAGAATCCAAGAAGATATAAGTTCACACGAGCCCGCCTCCATACAACAGGCATGTAGAATGGCTCACAAACTAGTGAACCAGATTGAAGAAAGAATTAAAGAACAGACTGCTGAAGAGGCCAATGTGAAGCAAGTCAAAAGAAAGTGGGAGGAAAATGGTGATAAGAATCACCAATACAACAACAACAGCAATCGCAACAATTATCCCAACAATCGGAACATCAATCGCAACTACAACAAACGGCCCAACAACAACAACAGCAACAACAACAACTACAACAATCATCCCAACAACAATAATAACCGCAACAACAACAACAATCAGAAACAGCTATGTCAAAGGTGTGAAAAGTATCACTCGGGGTTCTGCACCAAATTTTGCAACAAGTGTAAAAGAAATGGTCATAGCGCGGCGAAGTGTGAGGTCTACGGACCAGGGGTTAATAGAACGAAAGGAACAAATGGTGTCGGAACGAGTAATGGCGGAGCAAGTAGTGTCGGAGCAAGCTATGCCAATGTAGTTTGTTATAAATGTGGAAAACCGGGCCACATTATTAGAAATTGCCCGAACCAGGAGAACACGAATGGACAAGGCCGCGGAAGAGTTTTCAATATTAATGCGACAGAGGCACAGGAAGACCCGGAGCTTGTTACGGGTACGTTTCTTATTGACAATAAATCTGCTTACGTTTTATTTGATTCGGGTGCGGATAGAAGCTATATGAGTAGAGATTTTTGTGCTAAATTAAGTTGCCCATTGACGCCTTTGGATAGTAAATTTTTACTCGAATTAGCAAATGGTAAATTAATTTCAGCAGATAATATATGTCGGAATCGAGAAATTAAACTGGTTAGCGAAACATTTAAGATTGATTTAATACCAGTAGAGTTAGGGAGTTTTGATGTGATAATCGGTATGGACTGGTTGAAAGAAGTGAAAGCAGAGATCGTTTGTTACAAAAATGCAATTCGCATTATACGAGAAAAAGGAAAACCCTTAATGGTGTACGGAGAAAAGGGCAACACGAAGCTACATCTTATTAGTAATTTGAAGGCACAAAAACTAATAAGAAAAGGTTGCTATGCTGTTCTAGCACACGTCGAGAAAGTACAAACTGAAGAAAAGAGCATCAATGATGTTCCCATTGTAAAAGAATTTCCCGATGTATTTTCGAAAGAATTACCGGGATTACCCCCACATCGATCCGTTGAATTTCAAATAGATCTTGTACCAGGAGCTGCACCAATAGCTCGTGCTCCTTACAGACTCGCACCCAGCGAGATGAAAGAACTGCAAAGCCAATTACAAGAACTTTTAGAGCGTGGTTTCATTCGACCAAGCACATCATCGTGGGGAGCTCCTGTTTTGTTTGTCAAGAAGAAAGATGGTACATTCAGGTTGTGTATCGACTACCGAGAGTTGAACAAACTTACCATCAAGAACCGCTACCCACTACCGAGAATCGACGACTTATTTGATCAACTACAAGGCTCGTCTGTTTATTCAAAGATTGACTTACGTTCCGGGTATCATCAAATGCGGGTGAAAGAAGATGATATTCCAAAGACTGCTTTCAGAACACGTTACGGTCATTACGAGTTTATGGTTATGCTGTTTGGTTTAACTAATGCACCAGCTGTGTTCATGGACCTTATGAACCGAGTGTGTGGACCATACCTTGACAAGTTTGTCATTGTCTTCATTGATGACATACTTATTTACTCAAAGAATGACCAAGAACACGGTGAACATTTGAGAAAGGTGTTAGAAGTATTGAGGAAGGAAGAATTGTACGCTAAGTTTTCAAAGTGTGCATTTTGGTTGGAAGAAGTTCAATTCCTCGGTCACATAGTGAACAAAGAAGGTATTAAGGTGGATCCGGCAAAGATAGAAACTGTTGAAAAGTGGGAAACCCCGAAAACTCCGAAACACATACGCCAGTTTTTAGGACTAGCTGGTTACTACAGAAGGTTCATCCAAGACTTTTCTAGAATAGCAAAACCCTTGACTGCATTAACGCATAAAGGGAAGAAATTTGAATGGAATGATGAACAAGAGAAAGCGTTTCAGTTATTGAAGAAAAAGCTAACTACGGCACCTATATTGTCATTGCCTGAAGGGAATGATGATTTTGTGATTTATTGTGATGCATCAAAGCAAGGTCTCGGTTGTGTATTAATGCAACGAATGAAGGTGATTGCTTATGCGTCTAGACAATTGAAGATTCACGAACAAAATTATACGACGCATGATTTGGAATTAGGCGCGGTTGTTTTTGCATTAAAGACTTGGAGGCACTACTTATATGGGGTCAAAAGTATTATATATACCGACCACAAAAGTCTTCAACACATATTTAATCAGAAACAACTGAATATGAGGCAGCGTAGGTGGATTGAATTGTTGAATGATTACGACTTTGAGATTCGTTACCACCCGGGGAAGGCAAATGTGGTAGCCGATGCCTTGAGTAGGAAGGATAGAGAACCCATTCGAGTAAAATCTATGAATATAATGATTCATAATAACCTTACTACTCAAATAAAGGAGGCGCAACAAGGAGTTTTAAAAGAGGGAAATTTAAAGGATGAAATACCCAAAGGATCAGAGAAGCATCTTAATATTCGGGAAGACGGAACCCGGTATAGGGCTGAAAGGATTTGGGTACCAAAATTTGGAGATATGAGAGAAATGGTACTTAGAGAAGCTCATAAAACCAGATACTCAATACATCCTGGAACGGGGAAGATGTACAAGGATCTCAAGAAACATTTTTGGTGGCCGGGTATGAAAGCCGATGTTGCTAAATACGTAGGAGAATGTTTGACGTGTTCTAAGTGTAACATCCCGCCTTTTTCCATTTACTTTTCCGTTTAACTATTTGAGTTCCGTTATATGTTTATAACACATCTCGTTAATACGCGTTTGAATTATCTTGTTAGGTAATTCCCGCACCCGATTTAAGTTGAGGGACCAATCTTGCCAAATGTTGAAACTTGTGACTAGGTCAAGAGTCAAACTCTCATTCTATCCATTCATTCATCTCTTCCAATTTCTTAATACTTCAACTTTTCCTCTCAACTTCAAGAACAAAGATTCATCATCCAAAACCGAGCTAGTGATCTTCTTGCCAAACAAAATACATATTTGAACTCCTCGTGATCTCCTCTTCGTTTCCATACCGATTTCATCAATTTTGGGTAACTTTCTAAAATCACTAATTCTTGTGTTCTTGAGGTTTTTAATTTATAAAAGTGTTAATTAGTGTCTATGGCTCAAGTCTAACATGAATATATGATTTATATGCTCGATCTCGTTGTTTTAGTGTAACTAGCATGAACTTGAATTTTGGTGTGTTATTCTTGAATTTTGGATGATCATATGTTGTTAGATGTTAAAAGTTGATGTTTTAATTGTGTTACTAGCATCACTAGCTTCAATTTGATGTGTAGGTTGCCTTAGAAAAACTTCATGAACTTGATTATTGATTTTGGTGAATTTGGGTTAGGGTTTGATGAACTTGAAATGGACTTTTGATGCATTGAATGCCATGGATTATTATTGATAAGTGTTTAGTTGGATTGTATGCTTGATTACCTTCGAAACGGCATATCATTCATGTAAATTGGTTGCCCGAATCATAAAATGCGTTTTTGGAACTTGAACTTCGATTATGAACGTTTAATTACGGTTTTTGGTTGTTTTAAGTGTAAGTTTGATTGATGATATGTGTTTAGTTGCATTCCTCGTCAAAATACCTTTCCAACGATGTATGATAGGCGTTATAAGTGTTTGCGAGTCAAGAGTTGTGTTAGAAAAGGTTTTGGTTCGTGCACACTTGAAAAACTGGCCAGGATTCTCTGCCCAGGAAGTGGCGCGGCGCGCCCCCTTCCTGCGCGGCGCGCAGAATCACCTGGCCAGATTCTGTCCAACTTGGTCAATTTTCGAATAATGTTTGCTATGCTACGCACCTCCGATTAACATGTAACTTGGCCAACATGCTCATATATGATTTCTAAGATTAGAAAAATAGTTCGGAACCCGACCCGAACGTGTTGACTTTCGTTGACTTTGACCGACCAAAGTTTGACTTTTTGTCAAACTTAACCAAATGATTATGCAACCTTCCTAACTTATTTATATACTTGTATCTTGCATGAAACTTGGCAATTTGATTTCACATGCTAAATAATCGAGTCGTAACGAGCCATAGGACTAATTGAACATCTTTGACCTATCGTGTTTACCGTTATTGATACAACCTATTGTTTAGGTCAAGACTAGCATTGTTCTTTGCACACGTTTACTTGTTGAAGTACTTTACTACTCGTGCACTCAAGGTGAGATCATAGTCCCATTTTTACTCTTTTAAACTTACTTTTGGGATGAGAAAACATAAACGATTCTTTTGAACTAAGTGAACACAAGAACGGGAAAACAAACATTCTACATACGAGTTTAGAACGAAAATCCTCAATCCGATTATCATTAGTTACATCAGATGGTGTAAGCGAGAACTTATGTTATATGGCCATATGGGTTTGACAAACCCTCATTCAAACGGTTCGCTACCGTTTACGAATGAAATATATTTTCGGGAACAGTGTTGTTCTAGCACTAATTGATGGGGTATTCAACGGACGGAACGTTAAGCTTTGATAATTGGGTGCTCGTGAATATTAACTTTTAGAATGTACTATGGCTTTATTGATGTTACAAATCTTGTGGTTCAACTTACTATTACTCATTTACTTATTTAAACCTATGATTTCACCAACGTTTTCGTTGACAGATTCTCTATGTTTTTCTCAGGTCCTTGAACTTAGGTGATACATGCTTCCGCTCATACTATTTGATACTTGCATTGGATGTCGAGTATACTTGCATACGTGGAGCGTCTTTTGACTACTTTTAATCGTGTCGCATGTGTTTCATACAAACTTTAACCATTGTTATGTACTTGTTATGGAAACTACTTTTGTAAACTTTGAAACACCCTTATTTATGAAATGAATGCGACATACTTTTCGGTCAAACTTTGTTATAAAGACTTACGACCATGTAATGGGACCATACGTAGATGACGCCGTCATTTGACGATTTGTCGGGGTCGCTACAAGTGGTATCAGAGCCTTGGTTGTAGGGATTTAGAGTTCATTGGTGTCAACCCCGAGTCTTAGGGTACATTGGTGAGTCTAGACTACAACCGGCATATAGACTTGACATAGGAATTACCTGACTACTTGTGCATTTATACTCGAACTCTCTTACTCATATCTACTCTTATTCTATCTTACTCTTGCGTTGTATGATTTAATTGACACGCCACCTTGACTATATGTAGTAATGTCGAATGCACATATGAATTAGGGTAATGTAATTTCCGGGATTATATTACGGTGACTCATATGAACGTTCCGACATTATGACATAAAGAATTTAAGGCGGGTCAAGGATAATTTTTCTCTCTATCTTTATC
The DNA here is from genome assembly GCF_046630445.1 of Rutidosis leptorrhynchoides. Lineage (NCBI taxonomy): Eukaryota > Viridiplantae > Streptophyta > Magnoliopsida > Asterales > Asteraceae > Rutidosis > Rutidosis leptorrhynchoides. Next base: position 422,310,991 of record NC_092334.1, read on the forward strand.
CCATATCACGGTTAGTATCATTTAGAATACTAACCAACGGTATTATTTTGTTTTGAAGGAACAATGGCTCCTCGTCGTGTACGCCGCAATGAAACTCCCGAACAAGCTCTCGAACGGATGATAGCTACCGCCGTAGATGCGGCCATGGCCGGTCACTCTTCCAACAACAATAACAATAACAACAACCAAAACAACAACAACAACAACAACAATGGGGCCGGTAACTCAAACGAGGGATGCTCCTACAAAGCTTTCATGGGGTGCAAACCTCACACTTATGATGGAACCGGTGGACCGGTTGTGCTTACTCGTTGGTTTGAACAAACCGAGGCCGTCTTTAGCATAAGCGGTTGTCGTGATCAAGACAAGGTCAAATACTCCACCCACACGTTCTCCGGTGTTGCTCTCACTTGGTGGAACACCTATGTTCAATCGGTGGGTACCGATGAAGCTCATGCCCTCTCTTGGACCGATTTGAAGGAAAAGATGATTGTCGAATATTTTCCGCGCGAAGAAACCCGAAAGCTTGAAGAAGAACTAAGAGCTTTGAAAGCGGTCGGAAACGATCTTAAGGCTTATAATCAACGCTTCGCCGAACTATCCTTAATGTGTCCTAATCTTGTTAACCCCGAATCTCAAAGGATTGAGCTTTACATGCTCGGTCTTCCAAAAAGCATCAAACAAGGGGTGATGTCATCCAAACCCACTACTCATCAAGCCGCTATGAACATGGCTCGCCAACTAATTGAAACGGTTGACGAAATCGTAGCGCCGGCTCCTAAGGCCGAGGACAAGTCGGGTGGCAACAAAAGGAAATGGGAAGCCACTCCATCAACCAACTACAACAACAACACCTTCACCAAAAAGCCCTTCAACAACGACGGCAAGAAGGGTTATGTCGGAAACTTACCTTTGTGCAACAAGTGCCACAAACATCATTACGGCGAATGTAACAAACTAATTTGTCACCGTTGCCAAGGAGTTGGTCATAGGGCCAACAATTGCACAAGCACCGCCCCCGTCGCTCGAAAGGGGCCCAATCCTCCAAAAACGGTCACTTGTTACGAATGTGGCCAAACGGGCCATTATAAGAACGAATGCCCGAAAAAGAAAGCCAACCCCAACAACCGAGGCCGAGCCTTTAACATCAACACCGAGGAAGCCCGAGATGACAATGAACTAGTCACGGGTACGTTTCTTCTCAACAACTCTTATGTTACTTGCTTATTCGATTCGGGTGCAGACAAATGTTTTGTGTCCAAGACTTTAGCTCCTACCCTTTGCACTCCACCACACCCTTTAGATACTACTTATTCCATCGAAGTGGCCGACGGAAAACTCTTAAGTGCCGACACATATTACCGGGGGTGTACTTTGAACATTTTGGGTAAGGAATTTGAAATTGACTTGATACCCATGGAACTAGGAAGCTTTGATGTAATAATCGGTATGAATTGGTTAGTCAAAACGAAATCTCACATTCTTTGTGATCTTAACGCAATCCGAATTCCTATCGAGAATGGTGAACCTTTGATCGTCTATGGCGATAAGAGTTGCACCGGACTCAACCTCGTTTCGAGTATTAAAGTTAGAAAACTACTCCGTAAGGGTTGTTTTGCGATCCTTGCTCACGTTATGAAGGTCGAGTCCGATGAGAAGCACATCGATGATGTGCCAATTGTTAGTGACTATTCCGATGTATTTCCCGACGAATTACCGGGTCTTCCACCTCATCGACCGGTCGAATTTCAAATCGATCTTATTCCAGGAGCCGCACCTGTAGCGCGTGCACCATATAGACTCGCTCCATCTGAAATGCAAGAATTGCAAAGTCAAATCCAAGAACTACTTGATCGTGGTTTTATCCAACCTAGCCATTCACCTTGGGGCGCTCCGATTTTGTTTGTTAAAAAGAAAGACGGATCCCTACGAATGTGCATTGATTATCGTGAACTAAATAAATTGACGGTTAAGAACCGATATCCTCTTCCTCGCATCGATGACCTCTTTGATCAACTACAAGGGTCTTGTGTATATTCGAAAATCGATCTCCGCTCGGGTTATCATCAATTAAGGGTTAAGGGGGAAGATGTCTCCAAAACCGCTTTCCGAACTCGTTATGGTAGTTATGAATTTCTTGTAATGCCATTTGGTCTCACTAACGCACCAGCGGTGTTCATGGATCTTATGAACCGCGTGTGCAAACCGTATCTTGACAAATTCGTTATCGTGTTCATCGATGATATTTTAGTCTATTCAAAAAGCGAAGAAGAACACGAGGAACACCTCCGACTTGTACTTGAACTTTTAAGACAAGAACAACTCTATGCCAAATTCTCCAAGTGTGAATTTTGGTTAAAGGAAGTTCAGTTTCTTGGTCATGTTGTGAGTGATCAAGGTATTAAAGTCGATCCCACGAAAATCGAAGCCATTAGCAAATGGGAGACTCCTACTACTCCTACTCACATTCGTCAATTTTTGGGTCTCGCCGGGTACTATCGTAGATTCATCGAAAACTTCTCTTTGGTTGCACGTCCTCTAACCGCATTGACTCACAAGGGAAAGAAATTCATTTGGGCGACCGAACATGAATCCGCATTCCAAATCTTGAAAACGAAGCTAACCACCGCTCCTATCTTGTCACTTCCCGAAGGCAATGATGACTTCGTTGTATATTGCGATGCCTCAAAACATGGTTTTGGGTGTGTATTGATGCAACGAACGAAAGTCATTGCTTATGCTTCTCGACAACTCAAAATTCATGAACGAAACTATACGACACATGATCTCGAACTCGGAGCCGTTGTCTTTGCACTTAAAATGTGGAGACACTATCTTTATGGAACCAAGAGTACTATCTTTACCGACCACAAAAGTCTCCAACACATTTTCGATCAAAAGCAACTAAACATGAGACAACGAAGGTGGATTGAAACCTTAAACGATTACGATTGCGAGCTTCGTTACCATCCCGGGAAGGAAAATGTAGTAGCCGATGCCTTAAGTCGAAAAGAAAGAGCGGTGCCTCTTCGTGTCCGAGCCTTAAACATCACCATCCACACAAACCTTAATAGCCAAATTCGGGTAGCCCAAGATGAGGCTCTCAAGGATGAAAACCTTTCACACGAGCTCTTGAACATTCTCGTCTCTCGATTCGAAATTAGGGAGACCGGACTCCGATATTACGCCGAAAGGATTTGGGTGCCTAGTTATGGGGACCTACGAAGCCTTATTTTAGATGAAGCCCATAAGTCACGATACTCGATTCACCCCGGTGCCAATAAGATGTACCACGACCTTAAACAGCTATATTGGTGGCCGAACATCAAAAGGGACGTAGCTACTTATGTTTCCAAGTGTTTGACATGTTCCAAAGTCAAAGCCGAACACCAAAGACCGTCCGGACTACTTCAACAACCCGAGATCCCGCAATGGAAGTGGGAAAGGATAACGATGGATTTTATCACCAAGCTACCAAAAACGACGGGCGGTTATGATACCATTTGGGTTATTGTTGACCGTCTCACCAAATCCGCACACTTCCTTGCCATGAAAGAAACGGACAAAATGGAGAGACTTGCACAACTTTACATTAAGGAGATCGTAGCCCGACACGGTGTACCTTTATCGATCATCTCCGACCGAGATGGCCGTTTCGTTTCTAGATTTTGGCGTACATTGCAAGAAGCGTTGGGAACGCGTTTAGACATGAGCACCGCATATCATCCTCAAACCGATGGACAAAGCGAACGTACAATTCAAACCTTAGAGGACATGTTACGAGCTTGCGTGGTTGATTTCGGAAAAGCTTGGGACAAGCACTTACCTCTCGCCGAGTTCTCTTACAACAATAGTTATCACGCGAGTATTAAAGCCGCACCCTTTGAAGCGCTATATGGCCGTAAATGTCGTTCACCTCTTTGTTGGGCCGAGGTAGGCGACGTGCAAATCACCGGACCCGAACTCATTCACGAAACCACCGAGAAAATCGTTCAAATCCGAGATAGGCTTAGGACGGCCCGAAGTCGTCAAAAGAGCTATACCGACAAACGACGCAACGATCTTGAATTTCAAGTCGGTGACCGAGTAATGTTGAAAGTCGCACCTTGGAAGGGTGTAATCCGTTTTGGGAAACGCGGGAAGCTAAATCCGCGGTATATTGGTCCTTTCGAAATCTTGGAGCGTATTGGAACCGTTGCTTATCGTTTAGATCTTCCGCCTCAATTGAGCTCCGTTCATCCTACTTTCCATGTATCCAACTTGAAAAAGTGTCTTGCCGAACCCGATATCGTCATTCCTCTCGAGGAGCTTACCATTGATGACAAACTTCATTTTGTGGAGGAACCGGTTGGAATTGTGGACACCTCCGTCAAGACATTGAAACAAAGCCGAATCCCGATTGTCAAGGTTCGTTGGAATGCCAAAAGAGGACCCGAGTTTACTTGGGAAAGACAAGATCAAATGCAAAGGAAGTATCCTCATCTATTCGTGAATTCGGAAACGCAAGATCTCGAGGAAGAAACAACGACTACTACGCCTACTTAAATTTCGGGACGAAATTTCTTTTAAGGTGTAGGTAATGTAACATCCCGCCTTTTTCCATTTACTTTTCCGTTTAACTATTTGAGTTCCGTTATATGTTTATAACACATCTCGTTAATACGCGTTTGAATTATCTTGTTAGGTAATTCCCGCACCCGATTTAAGTTGAGGGACCAATCTTGCCAAATGTTGAAACTTGTGACTAGGTCAAGAGTCAAACTCTCATTCTATCCATTCATTCATCTCTTCCAATTTCTTAATACTTCAACTTTTCCTCTCAACTTCAAGAACAAAGATTCATCATCCAAAACCGAGCTAGTGATCTTCTTGCCAAACAAAATACATATTTGAACTCCTCGTGATCTCCTCTTCGTTTCCATACCGATTTCATCAATTTTGGGTAACTTTCTAAAATCACTAATTCTTGTGTTCTTGAGGTTTTTAATTTATAAAAGTGTTAATTAGTGTCTATGGCTCAAGTCTAACATGAATATATGATTTATATGCTCGATCTCGTTGTTTTAGTGTAACTAGCATGAACTTGAATTTTGGTGTGTTATTCTTGAATTTTGGATGATCATATGTTGTTAGATGTTAAAAGTTGATGTTTTAATTGTGTTACTAGCATCACTAGCTTCAATTTGATGTGTAGGTTGCCTTAGAAAAACTTCATGAACTTGATTATTGATTTTGGTGAATTTGGGTTAGGGTTTGATGAACTTGAAATGGACTTTTGATGCATTGAATGCCATGGATTATTATTGATAAGTGTTTAGTTGGATTGTATGCTTGATTACCTTCGAAACGGCATATCATTCATGTAAATTGGTTGCCCGAATCATAAAATGCGTTTTTGGAACTTGAACTTCGATTATGAACGTTTAATTACGGTTTTTGGTTGTTTTAAGTGTAAGTTTGATTGATGATATGTGTTTAGTTGCATTCCTCGTCAAAATACCTTTCCAACGATGTATGATAGGCGTTATAAGTGTTTGCGAGTCAAGAGTTGTGTTAGAAAAGGTTTTGGTTCGTGCACACTTGAAAAACTGGCCAGGATTCTCTGCCCAGGAAGTGGCGCGGCGCGCCCCCTTCCTGCGCGGCGCGCAGAATCACCTGGCCAGATTCTGTCCAACTTGGTCAATTTTCGAATAATGTTTGCTATGCTACGCACCTCCGATTAACATGTAACTTGGCCAACATGCTCATATATGATTTCTAAGATTAGAAAAATAGTTCGGAACCCGACCCGAACGTGTTGACTTTCGTTGACTTTGACCGACCAAAGTTTGACTTTTTGTCAAACTTAACCAAATGATTATGCAACCTTCCTAACTTATTTATATACTTGTATCTTGCATGAAACTTGGCAATTTGATTTCACATGCTAAATAATCGAGTCGTAACGAGCCATAGGACTAATTGAACATCTTTGACCTATCGTGTTTACCGTTATTGATACAACCTATTGTTTAGGTCAAGACTAGCATTGTTCTTTGCACACGTTTACTTGTTGAAGTACTTTACTACTCGTGCACTCAAGGTGAGATCATAGTCCCATTTTTACTCTTTTAAACTTACTTTTGGGATGAGAAAACATAAACGATTCTTTTGAACTAAGTGAACACAAGAACGGGAAAACAAACATTCTACATACGAGTTTAGAACGAAAATCCTCAATCCGATTATCATTAGTTACATCAGATGGTGTAAGCGAGAACTTATGTTATATGGCCATATGGGTTTGACAAACCCTCATTCAAACGGTTCGCTACCGTTTACGAATGAAATATATTTTCGGGAACAGTGTTGTTCTAGCACTAATTGATGGGGTATTCAACGGACGGAACGTTAAGCTTTGATAATTGGGTGCTCGTGAATATTAACTTTTAGAATGTACTATGGCTTTATTGATGTTACAAATCTTGTGGTTCAACTTACTATTACTCATTTACTTATTTAAACCTATGATTTCACCAACGTTTTCGTTGACAGATTCTCTATGTTTTTCTCAGGTCCTTGAACTTAGGTGATACATGCTTCCGCTCATACTATTTGATACTTGCATTGGATGTCGAGTATACTTGCATACGTGGAGCGTCTTTTGACTACTTTTAATCGTGTCGCATGTGTTTCATACAAACTTTAACCATTGTTATGTACTTGTTATGGAAACTACTTTTGTAAACTTTGAAACACCCTTATTTATGAAATGAATGCGACATACTTTTCGGTCAAACTTTGTTATAAAGACTTACGACCATGTAATGGGACCATACGTAGATGACGCCGTCATTTGACGATTTGTCGGGGTCGCTACACTAAGGTCAAAGCTGAGCATCAGAAACCATCAGGTCTACTTCAACAACCCGAAATCCCGGAATGGAAATGGGAAAACATTACCATGGATTTCATCACTAAATTGCCAAGGACTGCAAGTGGTTTTGATACTATTTGGGTAATAGTTGATCGTCTCACCAAATCAGCACACTTCCTGCCAATAAGAGAAGATGATAAGATGGAGAAGTTAGCACGACTGTATTTGAAGGAAGTCATCTCCAGACATGGAATACCAATCTCTATTATCTCTGATAGGGATGGCAGATTTATTTCAAGATTCTGGCAGACATTACAGCAAGCATTAGGAACTCGTCTAGACATGAGTACTGCCTATCATCCACAAACTGATGGGCAGAGCGAAAGGACGATACAAATGCTTGAAGACATGCTACGAGCATGTGTTATTGATTTCGGAAACAGTTGGGATCGACATCTACCGTTAGCAGAATTTTCTTACAACAACAGCTACCATTCAAGCATTGAGATGGCGCCGTTTGAAGCACTTTATGGTAGAAAGTGCAGGTCTCCAATTTGTTGGAGTGAAGTGGGGGATAGACAGATTACGGGTCCGGAGATTATACAAGAAACTACCGAGAAGATCATCCAAATTCAACAACGGTTGAAAACCGCCCAAAGTCGACAAAAGAGCTACGCTGACATTAAAAGAAAAGATATAGAATTTGAAATTGGAGAGATGGTCATGCTTAAAGTTGCACCTTGGAAAGGCGTTGTTCGATTTGGTAAACGAGGGAAATTAAATCCAAGGTATATTGGACCATTCAAGATTATTGATCGTGTCGGACCAGTAGCTTACCGACTTGAGTTACCTCAACAACTCGCGGCTGTACATAACACTTTCCACGTCTTGAATTTGAAGAAATGTTTTGCTAAAGAAGATCTCACTATTCCGTTAGATGAAATCCAAATCAACGAAAAACTTCAATTCATCGAAGAACCCGTCGAAATAATGGATCGTGAGGTTAAAGGACTTAAGCAAAACAAGATACCAATTGTTAAGGTTCGATGGAATGCTCGTAGAGGACCCGAGTTCACCTGGGAGCATGAAGATCAGATAAAGAAGAAATACCCGCATCTATTTCCAGAAGATTCGTCAACACCTTCAACAGCTTAAAATTTCGGGACGAAATTTATTTAACGGGTAGGTACTGTAGTGACCCGAACTTTTCCATGTTTATATATATTAATTGAGATTGATATTTACATGATTAAATGTTTCCAACATATTAAGCAATCAAACTTGTTAAGACTTGATTAATTGAAATATGTTTCATATAGACAATTGACCACCCAAGTTGACCGGTGATTCACGAACGTTAAAACTTGTAAAAACTATATGATGACATATATATGGATATATATATATATAGTTAACATGATACTATGATAAGTAAACATATCATTAAGTATATTAACAATGAACTACATATGTAAAAACAAGACTACTAACTTAATGATTTTTAAACGAGACATATATGTAACGATTATCGTTGTAAAGACATTTAATGTATATATATCATATTAAGAGATATTCATACATGATAATATCATGATAATATAATAATTTAAAATCTCATTTGATATTATAAACATTGGGTTAACAACATTTAACAAGATCGTTAACCTAAAGGTTTCAAAACAACACTTACATGTAATGACTAACGATGACTTAACGACTCAGTTAAAATGTATATACATGTAGTGTTTTAATATGTATTTATACACTTTTGAAAGACTTCAATACACTTATCAAAATACTTTTACTTAACAAAAATGCTTACAATTACATCCTCGTTCAGTTTCATCAACAATTCTACTCGTATGCACCCGTATTCGTACTCGTAGAATACACAGCTTTTAGATGTATGTACTATTGGTATATACACTCCAATGATCAGCTCTTAGCAGCCCATGTGAGTCACCTAACACATGTGGGAACCATCATTTGGCAACTAGCATGAAATATCTCATAAAATTACAAAAATATGAGTAATCATTCATGACTTATTTACGTGAAAACAAAATTACATATCCTTTATATCTAATCCATACACCAATGACCAAAAACACCTACAAACACTTTCAATCTTCAATTTTCTTCATCTAATTGATCTCTCTCAAGTTCTATCTTCAAGTTCTAAGTGTTCTTCATATATTCTACAAGTTCTAGTTACATAAAATCAAGAATACTTTCAAGTTTGCTAGCTCACTTCCAATCTTGTAAGGTGATCATCCAACCTCAAGAAATCTTTGTTTCTTACAGTAGGTTATCATTCTAATACAAGGTAATAATCATATTCAAACTTTGGTTCAATTTCTATAACTATAACAATCTTATTTCAAGTGATGATCTTACTTGAACTTGTTTTCGTGTCATGATTCTGCTTCAAGAACTTCGAGCCATCCAAGGATTCGTTGAAGCTAGATCCATTTTTCTCTTTTCCAGTAGGTTTATCCAAGGAACTTAAGGTAGTAATTATGTTCATAACATCATTCGATTCATACATAAAAAGCTATCTTATTCGAAGGTTTAAACTTGTAATCACTAGAACATAGTTTTGTTAATTCTAAACTTGTTCGCAAGCAAAAGTTAATCCTTCTAACTTGACTTTTAAAATCAACTAAACACATGTTCTATATCTATATGATATGCTAACTTAATGATTTAAAACCGGGAAACACAAAAACACCGTAAAACCGGATTTACGCCGTCGTAGTAACACTGCGGGCTGTTTTGGGTTAGTTAATTAAAAACTATGATAAACTTTGATTTAAAAGTTGTTATTCTGAGAAAATGATTTTTATTATGAACATGAAACTATATCCAAAAATTATGGTTAAACTCAAAGTGGAAGTATGTTTTCTAAAATGGTCATCTAGACGTCGTTCTTTCGACTGAAATGACTACCTTTACAAAAATGACTTGTAACTTATTTTTCCGACTATAAACCTATACTTTTTCTGTTTAGATTCATAAAATAGAGTTCAATATGAAATCATAGCAATTTAATTCACTCAAAACGGATTTAAAATGAAGAAGTTATGGGTAAAACAAGATTGGATAATTTTTCTCATTTTAACTACGTGAAAATTGGTAACAAATCTATTCCAACCATAACTTAATCAACTTGTATTGTATATTATGTAATCTTGAGATACCATAGACACGTATACAATGTTTCGACCTATCATGTCGACACATCTATATATATTTCGGAACAACCATAGACACTCTATATGTGAATGTTGGAGTTAGCTATACAGGGTTGAGGTTGATTCCAGAATATATATAGTTTGAGTTGTGATCAATACTGAGATACGTATACACTGGGTCGTGGATTGATTCAAGATAATATTTATCGATTTATTTCTGTACATCTAACTGTGGACAACTAGTTGTAGGTTACTAACGAGGACAGCTGACTTAATAAACTTAAAACATCAAAATATATTAAAAGTGTTGTAAATATATTTTGAACATACTTTGATATATATGTATATATTGTTATAGGTTCGTGAATCAACCAGTGGCCAAGTCTTACTTCCCGACGAAGTAAAAATCTGTGAAAGTGAGTTATAGTTCCACTTTTAAAATCTAATATTTTTGGGATGAGAATACATGCAGGTTTTATAAATGATTTACAAAATAGACACAAGTACGTGAAATTACATTCTATGGTTGAATTATCGAAATCGAATATGCCCCTTTTTATTAAGTCTGGTAATCTTAGAATTAGGGAACAGACACCCTAATTGACGCGAATCCTAAAGATAGATCTATTGGGCCTAACAAACCCCATCCAAAGTACCGGATGCTTTAGTACTTCGAAATTTATATCATATCCGAAGGGTGTCCCGGAATGATAGGGATATTCTTATATATGCATCTTGTTAATGTCGGTTACCAGGTGTTCACCATATGAATGAATTTTATCTCTATGTATGGGATGTGTATTGAAATATGAAATCTTGTTGTCTATTGTTACGATTTGATATATATAGGTTAAACCTATAACTCACCAACATTTTTGTTGACGTTTAAAGCATGTTTATTCTCAGGTGAATATTAAGAGCTTCCGCTGTTGCATACTAAAATAAGGACAAGATTTGGAGTCCATGTTTGTATGATATTGTGTAAAAACTGCATTCAAGAAACTGATTTCGATGTAACATATTTGTATTGTAAACCATTATGTAATGGTCGTGTGTAAACAGGATATTTTAGATTATCATTATTTGATAATCTACGTAAAGCTTTTTAAACCTTTATTTATGAAATAAAGGTTATGGTTTGTTTTAAAAATGAATGCAGTCTTTGAAAAACGTCTCATATAGAGGTCAAAACCTCGCAACGAAATCAATTAATATGGAACGTTTTTAATCAATAAGAACGGGACATTTCATGCACGATCGACTAAGAGATGATCTCGTCGAGGATATCTCGCGCCTTCCGTAAACCTTTCGAACCATTAATGGTTTTTAGTTTATGTAAGTTTAATTTGTAAGACTTTTAATTTATACAATTTTTATGTTTTAGAATTTTAATTATATAACTTTTATGTTTAAGAATCTTAATTAATGTGACTTTTATATATTTAAGAATCTTAAATAATTTAATTTTTATTAATTATTATGCATTTTAGTTTATTTAATATTCATAGTATGTAAATTAAGTATTCAAACACAATAAATAAATTTAAATGAAGATAAGTGAGACATACACAAATTTAATGTCAAAATTTGAAGCCTCCATAACACATAAACATTGTCACGTCACAATAAGGATTTTCTCTTTCTTTCAGAAAATGCAAAATTCCAGTCCACGTCAGTGCTAAAAATTAACAAGGTAACAAATGGTCTAATAGTATATAATTTCTAATGTGTTGTCCTTTGATGATATGGGTATTGATCCGTATCAAGAAAAGTCATGTTTTCATGACTTAACAAAATTTCATCTGCAATTTAACCGATATAAACGGTCTAGGAGGAAATACCTTCTACCGGTCTTACCTAAGCAAACCGACCAGATGATTATTCAAGTACATATCCGGGAAGAAATGTCCCGGATAAGAGCTGGCAGTGACTTCCCATAAGCCCATCCTACCCAAACAAGTGTGTCGGACACCGGCCCCGCTCACCGGGTACAAGACACCGAGATGTTACGAACCATATTTCCACATCGAGGTCTACTTAGCCAAACACACTGGTCACCCGACAATCTCTACAAGAATATTATGAGCAAAAATATGAACCAGCTGTAATCTTACCCGGTCAGGAAAATACCGTAAAAGAGCACTTAAAATAAACATCATGAAAACTCCTTTTACCTAAAAAAGAGTAAGGCGTTCATCAATCACATTACAGACGGATCCACTATACCATCTCGAAATAACCATACCATTCCGGGGTTATCACACAGTCTCGAAATGGAGCATGGTCTCGACACAAGGCACCTGGTCCCGGGACAAACACTTGGTCCCAGAACAAACACTTGGTCCTGGAACGAACACACAAATGTGTTATACGGCACGTTAGTCCACGAATCTAGTAAAGTTTGTTAGGATTTTTTTTGTTATGCCAATGAAAGGGACATGTGCCACGTTAGCCCACGAATCTGGTAAAGTTTGTTATGACTATGAAATGGACATGGGCCACCTCATCGTTCCCTCAAAACACATATAATGCACCCTATGTATCATTCATTACGACACACTGAACACATACTGTTACTCTACCAAAATCATACTATAACATTGCTCAGTCAAGAAATATAACTCCGATTGAGATTCCGTTCGATATCGGAGTTCGTCAACATTGAAGATATTAACTTATTAGATCTAATCGAGTAATGCTAATCCAATCGTTTGTTTTACGCCCTTGGAATCAAGATTTCAAAGAGGGTTTGCACAGTTATTAGAGTTAAAACAATCGATTAGTACATGATATCGCTCCATTTATACATAATATTACTCGCGATATCTTATTCTTTTCGGGTATAATTTGATGAAGATTGAAGACTTTGGTTCGTGGTTATGTTAGAAATTGTATTTTAAGCTAAAGAAGTCTTCATGGGCACATTTTGGATGTTTTCGGCGAGTTTCAGTTTAAAATGATCAAGTGTTGGTGAAAATCAAAGAAGAAAATGAAGTCTGTTGTTTCAGCTACATCTCTCGGTCGCGAGGTTATTTCTTGCGGTCGCAATCTTTCTAATTCGGACGCGAAGTTTGCTAATGCGGTCGCGAGATTTCAACAGACGTTCAGAAACCAAAAAAGAAGCACCTCGTAATCGCGAAATTATTTATCGCGGTCTCAAAGTCATGTTTTCAGCACCTCGCGATCGCGAGGTCTTGGTTCGCGGTCGCGATAATTAAAACCGGCCAGCAGTTTATTTTTACTCCTATAAATAGGATTTATACCCCATAACTTGGGTAGTTTTTGTTTTTACGAAAAAATAGCCAGAGTTACGAATTTTTTTAGCTTTTTATGGTATTTTGAAGCATCTAAACACCAGGATTTTAATTGTTAATCATTAGTAAACTCTTGTCTTTAATTTTAATCTTTACAATGGTTGATTATTGTTTATCCCTTTGCTTGCGTGCTTTGATTATCATTATGAATAGCTAAATTCTTAGTATTTGCTTAGATGATTGAACCTAGGTGAATGATTGTTTGATCTTTTATATGTATTGATAATTACTTTTGATTGTGATTTTTAATTACTCTCATTAATTGATCCCATTGATTACTAGTTTGTTGGTTGATGTAACGAGAGTTACTAGATCAATTAATTTATCTAGGTTATTGAGAAATAAATAGATAAATTGAATTACATACGGGAGACCGGTGTAATTATATTAGTAAATAATCCCATCAATTGAGTAGGTAATTGAGAAGCCTAAATAGGGACGCTGATTTACCCTTCAACTGAATCAAAATCTTGAGTAGTTAATATTGATTGATTGGGTTCTTCAGAAGCGTCTGGGAGACCAACGTGAAAAACCGACACTTTCATGATAGAATTAGTATCTAAGTTAGAATGCCAGCTTATCTTACTAATTGATTAATGAACTTGGTTAACGAGAGTTATACTTGGAGATTTAATTACATTGTTCTTAATAAAAGCAATCCAGATCCTAGGGAATTGAATCTAAGTGAATACCCCTTTATCTATTGAATTCGTATTTTCTTTCTTTGTTTTAATTAGTTTTAAATCAAAACCCCATTTTACAACTAAAATCTTTAGAATAATTAATAGTTTTCAAATCCTAAACTTTGATCCATGTGGACGAATTCGTAAGTATACTATAATAAGATTAGGTATGTTTTTTGCATATCAGTACACTTTCCCCAAATTAAGCACTTAAGTCTATTTCTAAAATTACCCCATTTAGATTTAGGCGTGACCAGATGGCGCTATCTAAAGGACTAAATTAACCGCTCTTTAGCTTAACGAGCTGGATGTAGAAGAAATAAATAAAGGCAACACGACGGAAGACGATTTATACATGATTCATTCATGGGCTACTGGGCAAAGACGGAAGGTAGTTAATGAATAGAACCACGAACCTATCATCTTCCTGTCATTATTTAACATCAATCCTTCATGTGAACCAGTTATCATCAAAGCACACATTTCAAACTGCCAAATCGGTCGAATTTACACAGACACCGGCGCATGGGCGGATTCATGTTCAAACATTGCTTCTTGCAGCTACCGTAGGATGTCCGTTAGCTTAAAAGAGTTGCAACTTCACCATTGGCAGGATTCAACAGTACAACAACTTGGCCAGTAGGTTCCATCACAATGGAAGTCGTTCTAGGGAAGATACCCTTTCAAAGCGCTGCGGAAGTCGAGTTTTCTATTATTAAAACCGATTCACGGTATAACATCATACTCGGACAAAACGCCATGCAAAAATTCAGAGCGATCACATCAAATGTACTCGCCATGTTGAAATTTCCAACCTCAGCCAGTATAGCAATAATCCGGACACAGGATTTGGAACTGATTGAATGTTTGAAAATATTCAAAGATACTGAAAACATAATTATGCATGATGATAGATCTATATCTCCGGATTCCAAACATCCGAAACAGAGAATTCAACTCGGCACTGGTCTAAGTACTAACGCTAAGGATATGATCTTCAAACTTTTGGCAGCAAATATTGAAATTTTCGCATAGGAACCATCCGACATGACAGGGGTCCCATGCACAATAGCTCAGCACCAAGTGGACGTTAACCTAAATATCACACCAGTCATTCAGAAGAAACGGACAATGGCTTTTGAGCGAAACAAATTCCTGGACGAGGAGGTACACGAACTAGTTGATGCATGGATAATGAAGGAAGTAAAATACCAAACATGGAAGGCCAACTCTGTCATGGTGAAAAAGGCAGACGGCTCATGGCCCATGTGTGTCGATTACAAAGACATCAACAAGGCATGCCTAAAAGATAATTATCCCCTACCGAAAATCGACTGGGAGGTTGAATCCCTGGCAGGTTTCATATACAAATGTTTCCTGGATGCATACAACCCAATGGTAGCAACCGACGAAGATAAAACTGTGTTCTTCACAAACAAGGGCATTTTTTGTTACACATGCAACTTAACCCATCCAAGTGTTCCTTCGGGATAGAAGAAGGCTGGTTCCTAGGATTCACGATCACCTCGAGAGGGATTAAGGCCAACTAGAAAAAGATTCAAGCCATTGAAAACATACAATCACCAAGGAGCAAAAACGACGTATAAAGCCTGAACGGCAGACTGGCGGAATTAAAGTTATTTTTGTCCCGGGTTGCTGATAGATCTTCACCATACTTTCAGACTCTAATAGGATGCCTGAATAAAAAAGATTTCGTCTGGACAGAGGATGCCGAGAAGGCCTTCCAGGAAATGAAGACATTTTTGAAGGAATTACCCATGCTCACGGCCCCAAATCAAGGAGAAACTTTGAAGGTCTATTTAGCCATTTTTTCGATGCAATCAGCTCGGTGCTAATAGCCGACAAAGACAAGGTCCAGATGCCGGTATACTTCGTCAGCAAAATCCTCCAAAACGAAGAAGTAAATTACCCAGCAATGGAAAAATTAATTTTTGCACTGGTACACAGTGAGACGTCTCCGACGATACTTTCAGGCACATCCAATCCAGGTTCTCACGGACCAACCGATAAACAAGTCCTAACTAGGTCGGAAATCTCCGGGAGACTAGCCAAGTAGGCAATTGAACTCGACGAGCATGAAATCAGCTTCTTCCCGAGAAGTACCATCAAAGGACAAGTGACAGCCGACTTCCTAGTTGATCTCCCATCCGAAATAATAAAACATGGTGAAACCCCCTAACTAGGAGGGAAGAAGATGAAATTTGGGAATTATACACCGGCGGAGCATCCAGTGAAGAAGGAGTCGGAATAGGTCTGCTGTTAGTACTCTAGACGGAGAAGAGATCACTTACGCAATACAACTGAAATTTGTTGCATCAAATAATGAAGCTGAATATCAAGCCTTGTTAGCAGGCCTGCGTCTGGAAAAAAGCATCGATGTCAAATGACTCACGGCCTATGTCGATTCACAACTAGTAGGAAGCCAACTAAATGGCAGTTTTGAAGCACGTGATACATCAATGCAAAAATATCTGGAACTAGCAAAAATGCTAATCAAATATTTTGCAACATTCGAAATAAAACAAATACCGTGAAACCGTAACAAAAAAGCAGACGCTTTAAGGCAACTTGCCTCCCTATTGTATGATCACTTTACAAAAAAGGTCATGGTCGACGTATTAGAAAGGAAATCTACAGATGAAGATACTCTTATGACAATCATCACGGAAGAAGGAGACTGTTGGATGACCCCGTTCGTACAATATCTCAGTAAGGGTATTCTCCCAGAATACAAATTGCAAGCACTAGTGTATCACTTCCAAGATGGTACACTATATCAGAAGTCATTCACGGAACCATATTTAAGATGTGTCAGACCAACACAGACTAAAGAGATCGTACAGGAAATGCACAAAGGAGCCTACTCAACACACATTGGCTATAAAACGGTGGTTAAAGAGTCAAAATAATGGGTTATTTCCGGCCGCAAATGTAGCGAGACACGTATGAAATAATAGTGAATTGTGAGGTGTGCCAAATACATGCCCTCGTCAATAGGTCTCCTTGACACAATATGATCCTGATTCAGGCAGCCTGGCCATTCTGCAAATGGGGAATCGATATTGTAGGACCATTTCCAAAGGGTGTCGGAAACGTTAAATTCCTAGTCATAGCAATCGACTACTTCACCAAATGGGTCGAAGCAAACCACTAAGCACGATTACCGGAAGAAAAATCCTCACCTTTGTGTGGGAAAACATAGTTTGTCGTTTCGGTTTGCCCCGAGAGATAGTCAGTGATAACGGCACTCAATTTGCACATAACTCATTCAGGGATTGGTGCATTAACATGGACAACAAACAATCATTCACCTATGTGGTGTATCCACAAGCTAATAGCCAGGTTGAAGTCACCAACAGAGATATTGTGGCCGGAATCAAGGCTAGACTGGGAAAACACCAACAAGGATGGGTAGATGAACTTCTTTACGTGAGGCTGATATGGCCAAAACAGACGGTTTTATTTGTGCGGTGTCGTTAGTTCGCAACACGTCAGAATCAGTCCCCAAAAGGGGGTAATGGTTTTAAATTTATATTTAGCGGGGCCTAAATTGTACTACTCCTTATTATGAGTAAGGGAAGTATGACCTAGGGTCGTATTTTTGAGATATCAGTAGAATTGAACCTATATTTAAAGCTTAAGATAATTCTAAGGTGAAGGAGTAGTGGTTTGTTACCTATTTTTGGGGTTTTCTAGTTTATAAGACAAATAATTTAAATGCAATAAAATTAGTAATTCATATAAGGTTAAAACAAGCGCATGCTATGATTTCATCAGTTACATTGTCGAGATTATGGAATGTTGGCTCATGAATAGGTAGTGGCCTTGTATTCATTACACTGGTCCTAAACACCCCTGTCATAAGAAACGTCACTGGGTAATGCGATAGGCTTGAAGATTCTGAATAGACAGCAACGTCCCATACCCCCAACGCCCGTGCAGTCTGACTACAGGCATACATGTTCAGACGGCTCATCCAATTGAGTGACTCGGTTGGGTGACGTATTAATATTCCACAAAGGTCTAAACTTTCTTAAGCATAATAGAATACAGGGCATGCCATATTCGAGAGACGTGATGTGCTTTGATGCTTTCATTAGTGATTGGGTTTAAAAGATAGTTAGGCCCTTAAAAGAGTTCAACCATAAGAACACCATGCCAAGTCGGATTTTGACTTCCATGAACATGTTCGGTTATCCTAACGGTCCAATCCTTTATGTGTTTAAACAAACAGTTCCTTAATTAACCAAGAATCCCTCAAGCGGGGTGCAATGCTTGAGACCGCGTTATGGTGAAGTGTACTAGTAAGCACTGACTGGGTTCCATGGCCTTACTTAGTAGAGGTATAACTTAAAACAACCGTTGTGCTTCAGCGTGCATATACGAAGTTTATATGCTTAGTGACTACACTAGCATGGTCTAGGACCGACAATGTATTAGGGGTCTAGTTAGATGTTTCACTACGAAAGAGTCCTCAATCAGAATCCAAGGCTTGGTGGACTTACTACAACCGGTGTGCCTTTGTCAAACTTACGTTGTATCCGATAGACTTCTTTTACCAAGGGGTGACATAGATAGTGTACTCTGGATCGGGGTTCGCGACTTCCCAATAACAGAGCCAATAACTACGTTCTATTAGTTAGAAAAGTGATTGAGTTTAAAGCATAACCGAGAGCATATTGACAACATACACAAACCATAATATTATTTCCGCATTATGACTGACTACATCATAGCATACACTAAAGAAACTACTTGCTAATCATGGCAACAATATCACAAGGCATAATGATGGAAAACATTATATAAAGACAAAGGATAGAAGTACCAGTAAATTAAACGAGTTTCGAATACAAAAGCGACAACTTCAAACTTCAGACCGCTCCTAATACAATCTTTGGCGTTCTTCTCCGGGCACTAGGTTTCCCGCACGGAGTCGAAGGTATTGTAGAAAGAGAGAGAAAGAAGTGAATTGAAGTGTGTGTAAAAATGGATGACAAAGACCCTTTAAATAGACTTGAAATTTACCTGCAAATGGCTGGCAGGCCGTTTGGCAGCCCGTTTGCAGGGGCCGTTTGACCAGGCCACTCGTTTCTTGTGCTGTTTGCCTTGGCCGTGTGGCAGGCCTTTTTCCCTAGTGACAGGACATTTGGCAAGCCGTTTGGACTGCCCTGGTTTGCTGAATTCACTGGATCATAACTTGATTTCTTGTCTTTCACCGTTTTCTCTCTAAAATCTTCGTTTTAGCTTCGATTCTCTTGATTCTTTTTGCGCCGTCTTCGTAATCACTTGTTCTTTAATTTTAACCGACGAAGCGGGTATTTTGGCGATAAAGTTTGGAAC
This sequence comes from Rutidosis leptorrhynchoides, assembly GCF_046630445.1. Lineage (NCBI taxonomy): Eukaryota > Viridiplantae > Streptophyta > Magnoliopsida > Asterales > Asteraceae > Rutidosis > Rutidosis leptorrhynchoides. The sequence goes on from NC_092334.1 coordinate 422,330,402, forward strand.
TTTATTGTTTTTTCCCCTTAATACCGAGGTGAAAACATGACTTTTTAGCCGATATCAAATATCCCACACTTAGACTTTGCATGTCCTCAAGCCAACTTCTCGTTTTTACTTAAAGAAATCTTTTCGGAGTTTCTTTTCTAATAGCCTAAGCTGTTTGCCTTTTATTATAAGAGCGAAAGGTAAGGTAATTTATCTATGTTAGGGTTGAAACTATCTCTGCAAGCATGCGAGGAGGTTACATGACTTAGGCTAGCTTTCACGGGCCACTCAAATCACACAAGTGTTTAGGGTTTCCTATAGATCTAAAAAATGAATTCACTCATAGCCAGTCACATTGCACCCATCGTCATAGGCTTGATAAAGACTCAAATCCTTGCTAATAATGTGAGAACGGTAGTGACCATAGCTTCTAGGTCATTTGTCAATGATGGAAAGGAATTTTGGAGTGGTGGTGAAGTTGTTTTAAGGGGGTGAGAAAAGGGTAATATAGTCTTTTAAAGACTTTCATTCGGAATTTCAGAAAATTTAAGATAGATAGGAGTGCTGATATTTTTAGGAAGCACTTTTGAACATTTGTGGTCAATTTCTTCTTCGGCGTTTCTCTTTATAAGTTATGCTCCATTTTTCAGAGCTTTGATTTTTTTTTTGGAGATTTTTATCTCGAGAAACATTTTACCGGTAAACTTTTTCAAGACACTGATTTTAGCGGACATTGCTTCTACGTAGTTTCGTACCCTTGCAGTGGAATAGGAAAAAATTCTTTTGTCATGATACTTGAGAGTTTTATAACATCGGATTTTCGCAAGGAATCTCATTTTCTGAATTTTTCGAGTGCTAGTAAAGATGATGTGGATGAGTTAGTATGGAAGAAGTAGTGGAGGTGTGAAAGGCTTATTTTGACAAATGGTTAGCTCTTCTGATCATGATCGAATCACATTTCGTTACTTGGAAATGTAGATCTAGAGCAAGTTCTGATTCTAAGTACAGACATCGGCACTCTCAACGGAAAATAGCGAAGCATTAAAGATGAATGCTGATCTTATTTGGGTGCCTCACCATAATCAATTTAGGTCGATAATGTCTAGTCATGCAATGCTCTATTAGAGATTTGGTTCGTCCCAACAAGATTTCTACCTTACTTAAGCCTTAATTTTATTTACAAACGTTTTAGGTTTTCAAAAATACTTTTTTGAAAAGGCTTTCCCTTGTTAAAAATTTTTAAATTTGGCTTAAGAACTTAGAATCTTCGTAATGGGTTATTTTAATATAGCATAAAAAGTTTATACCAACATCCCACACTTAGACGAACATTGTCCTCAATGTTCCTAGTGTATCCCACACTTAGGAGTTTTAGTTGAAGATTTGGGAATATTTGTCTAGTGATTATTTGGGTTGGCATCCCACACTTAGTGATAAGCTAGGATGTGGCATAATTTAAAATTTGAGCTAGTAACGGGAAGAAAGGAGTACCCCTAGCGGATGAAGACAGGTTGTTTCAGCAATCTTGGAAGTTACATCCTTTATTGATCGGCTCATTTGTCATCCTTTATTCTTCTACTCTACTTTATTGCAAGGGTTTCCTCCCGAGAAGCGATTTTGTTTAAGGTCGTTGGCTCGACCGTAGTGATGCTTAAAAAGCAGACATTCCCCTCTGGTAGTTGTGATCTTGGTCTTCTAGAGGGAATGTGAGTCTTGGTGGATAAATCCTGAGAAAGTGTCAGACCAAAAGCGGTAGAAGATCCGGTACTTCTCTTGAAGATCTTCTGAAAGAGAGATAATGCGCGGTTTTGGCTCGTGACAAATCTTGAAGTCCGGTAAGAATATGATCCACTGCTCTGCTGATTGATCCATGAATGTCAATCATCGAGGCAGTGCTGGTGGTGATTACTTCTCTGATAGGATGTTCATTTCGGAGATCTTCAAATAGTGTCAAAAATTGTATCTTCAGTATTTCAAAATCTTCTGATCGGTGGTCTCCACAGTAGGAGTCTGTAGCCTTGCACAGATCAGTCAAGAGGCGAAGCTGAAAAGAAGTGAAGAGCAGCCCTGACCCAAGCATTAATGTCACCGTCTTTGAGTATATCTCCCGACATCCCGCTTTAAATATGAAACTTGGATATGTGGATTCGTGAAAGATACGTGCTATCTGTTTCGTAACATAGGTGGCAATGTTGACTCGATATGGTTCAAGATGTGAGAATAGATTAATGCGTCTTCCTTCTTCTGCCACTACGTCATGTAACTCTTTGATTATCAGATCAGCGTGGTAATCAATTGTTATTTAAATAACTAGCCTCTCAAGTGTGCTTTCGAAATTATCTCTTTCCAAGAGAGCGAAGAAGCTGTGAATATCCTCGATCATTTGGAAGTCTGAGTGATAAGTCGGGCGTCCGGTGGAGAGATCCATATGCTTCTGGATGAGAGTCAGTAGTACTCGTTGATTTGCTGAGAACGGAAGTGCAGATCCGGCTAAGGTGTTGTAGACCTTAGAGTAAATGAACTTCCGATCTCGACAAAATCTTGTCTCTAGAATAGTACAAACCACTGAGTTATGCTCTCGTTGTAGTGACCCGAACTTTTCCATGTTTATATATATTAATTGAGATTGATATTTACATGATTAAATGTTTCCAACATGTTAAGCAATCAAACTTGTTAAGACTTGATTAATTAAAATATGTTTCATATAGACAATTGACCACCCAAGTTGACCGGTGATTCACGAACGTTAAAACTTGTAAAAACTATATGATGACATATATATGGATATATATATATATATATATATATATATATATATATATATATATATATATATATATATATATATATATATATATAGTTAACATGATACTATGATAAGTAAACATATCATTAATTATATTAACAATGAACTACATATGTAAAAACAAGACTACTAACTTAATGATTTTTAAACGAGACATATATGTAACGATTATCGTTGTAAAGACATTTAATGTATATATATCATATTAAGAGATATTCATACATGATAATATCATGATAATATAATAATTTAAAATCTCATTTAATATTATAAACATTGGGTTAACAACATTTAACAAGATCGTTAACCTAAAGGTTTCAAAACAACACTTACATGTAACGACTAACGATGACTTAACGACTCAGTTAAAATGTATATACATGTAGTGTTTTAATATGTATTTATACACTTTTGAAAGACTTCAAGACACTTATCAAAATAATTCTACTTAACAAAAATGCTTACAATTATATCCTCGTTCAGTTTCATCAACAATTCTACTCGTATGCACCCGTATTCGTACTCGTACAATACACAGCTTTTAGATGTATGTACTATTGGTATATACACTCCAATGATCAGCTCTTAGCAGCCCATGTGAGTCACCTAACACATGTAGGAACCATCATTTGGCAACTAGCATGAAATATCTCATAATATTACAAAAAAATGAGTAATCATTCATGACTTATTTACATGAAAACAAAATTACATATCCTTTATATCTAATCCATAGACCAACGACCAAAAACACCTACAAACACTTTCATTCTTCAATTTTCTTCATCTAATTGATCTCTCTCAAGTTCTATCTTCAAGTTCTAAGTGTTCTTCATAAATTCCAAAAGTTCTAGTTTCATAAAATCAAGAATACTTCCAAGATTGCAAGTTTACTTCCAAGTTTTCTAAATCCATTCCAAGTAATCATCCAAGATCAAGAAACCTTTGTTACTTACAGTAGGTTATATTTCTAATACAAGGTAATAATCATATTCAAACTTTAATTCAATTTCTACAACTATAACAATCTTATTTCGAGTGAAAATCTTACTTGAAATTGTTTTCGTGTCATGATTCTGCTTCAAGAACTTTCAAGCCATCCAAGGATCCTTTGAAGCTAGATCCATTTTTCTTTTTTCCAGTAGGTTTATCCAAGGAACTTAAGGTAGTAATGATGTTCATAACACCATTCGATTCATACATATAAAGCTATCTTATTCGAAGGTTTAAACTTGTAATCACTAGAACATAGTTTAGTTAATTCTAAACTTGTTCGCAAACAAAAGTTAATCCTTCTAACTTGACTTTTAAAATCAACTAAACACATGTTCTATATCTATATGATATGCTAACTTAATGATTTAAAACCTGGAAACACGAAAAATACCGTAAAACAAGATTTACGCCGTCGTAGTAACACCGCGGGCTGTTTTGGGTTAGTTAATTAAAAACTATGATAAACTTTGATTTAAAAGTTTTTATTCTGAGAAAATGATTTTTATTATGAACATGAAACTATATCCAAAAATTATGGTTAAACTCAAAGTGGAAGTATGTTTTCTAAAATGGTCATCTAAACGTCGTTCTTTCGACTGAAATGACTACCTTTACAAAAACGACTTGTAACTTATTTTTCCGACTATAAACCTATATTTTTTCTGTTTAGATTCATAAAATAGAGTTCAATATGAAACCATAACAATTTGATTCATTCAAAACGGATTTAAAATGAAGAAGTTATGGGTAAAACAAGATTGGATAATGATTTTTGTTACGTCGTTCTTGTATGATATTGTGTAAAAACTGCATTCAAGAAACTTATTTTGTTGTAACATATTTGTATTGTAAACCATTATGTAATGGTCGTGTGTAAACAGGATATTTTAGATTATCATTATTTGATAATCTACGTAAAGCTTTTTAAACCTTTATTGATGAAATAAAGGTTATGGTTTGTTTTAAAATGAATGCAGTCTTTGAAAAACGTCTCATATAGAGGTCAAAACCTCGCAACGAAATCAATTAATATGGAACGTTTTTAATCAATAAGAACGGGACATTTCAGTTGGTATCCGAGCGTTGGTCTTAGAGAACCAGAATTTTGCATTAGTGTGTCTTATCGAGTTTGTTAGGATGCATTAGTGAGTCTGGACTTCGACCGTGTTTACTTGAAAAATGATTGCTTAACAAATTTTGTTGGAAACTATATATTTTTAACATGTGAATATTATGTGATATATTAATCTCTTAACGCGTTTGATATTATGTGATAGATGTCTACCTCTAGAACAAGTCCCATTGACTCACCTAATAATAATGAAGAGTCAAATGTAAATTGGAATGATTCGTGGACTGATTCACAAGTTCCCGAAGAGGAACCAGAAGAAGAGTCGGAACCGGAAGAAGAATCGGAACCGGAAGAAGAATCGGAACAGGATGAAGAAATAGAACCGGTGGGGGAAATAATAAAACGGTTAAGTAAAAGAAAATCCTCAACCAACCAACCAAGGTTAATTATGGTCAATGGTGTTTCCGCCAAGGAAGCAAAATATTGGGAGGATTACCAATTCTCCGATGAATCGGATTCCGACGAGAATTCCGATGATGTTATAGAAATTACCCCAACTGAATTTAAAAAGGCAAAAGAAAATAATAAGGGAAAGGGCATAAAAATAGAGAAATCTAATTCCAACCCCGATGAACTTTATATGTATCGTCAACCCCCGAAGTCCTTAAGTTGTAACAATGACCCGGGAACCTCCAAACCACCAGGTTTTTCTAAACCAATGTGGAAAACGACGGCTCGTATTAGGGGAACATCATATATCCCTAGAAACTTGGCAAAACGAACCAAAACCGAAGAAGAAGAAACAAGCGAGTCGGAATAAGATAGTTGTATTCGTGTGGTGTAATATATGTAATATAGTGTGCTTATGCTTTCTGATATATGTAAAAATTGCTTGTATTAATAAGTATTTTTTTTTTATGAATCTAACTCTTGTCTATTTTACAGTATAAAAACACAAAATGGATAGACAACCCAATATTTTAAGAGACCTACCCGGAGACATGATTATTGAAATCTTGTCTAGAGTCGGTCAGAATTCTTCGGCACAACTATTTAAGGCGAGATCAGTTTGTAAGACAATCGAAGAACGTTCCAAGAATGCCTTGGTTTATAAAAGGCTTTCGTTCGAAAGATGGGGGATATCACACTGGGAAATCCATAAGTTACGATGTGTTTACTTTGACGCATATATTGCGGGGAACCCAAATGCTATTTTACGCAATGGGTTAAGAAATTATTTTGACTCAATATATCCAAATATTGGATTTCGTGATTTAGAAAAAGCGGCTAACATGCAACATAAAGAAGCATGTTATGCTTACGGATTAGTAATGTTCGCTTCTCAACAAAGTGAGAACAAGAACATCGGGCTACAACTATTAAACAAAACGTTCCCACAAGTGACGGAGTCGGTAATTGGGGTAAGAAATGAGGTTTTTAGATTGTTACGGGACTGTTGGACATTACGTAACCCTCGTCCCCTTGACGACGTTACAACACGCTGTCTTATCAACGGCCATAACGGTTATGTTCCACAAGACCAAGGATGGGAAGTAATCCTAGTAAAACCAGAATGCATGACTTGTTTCTGGACGTATGAATTACGTGTCTTTATTGCCTTTGCTGAACGACTTGTGTACTAGCTAGAATTATCTTCACAACCATCTTGTATCAAATTTATTGTGTCCTATATTTCATGCTATATGTAAAATAAACGGTATTGTAAGTTTGTAAAATATTGTGTAAAAGTTTGAACGCGAAATATTATTATAATCAGTTTTTCATATAGAATTGTAGTAGTTGAATTGTATATTAGCTACTAAGTATGAACTTAACGGGTAGGTACTACCCGAATTTAAACTTATAAAACGCTAATATGAAGAAAAGCTTTTATAAATGAGTTCATATTATGCTACGAAATACTATTAACTACTCTTAATATTCTGTATGATTAACTTGTTCCATTTGACTATTTTGAAGGAAATGACACCGACTACTCGACACACCGTGAATATGAATGAAGAGGAATTCCGTACTTTTCTAGCTTCAAACATAGCCGCAGTACAGGCTGCGCTACATACCAACAATAACCTTGGATCTAGCAGTACAGAAAATCGTGTAGGATGCACCTACAAAGAATTCACTGCCAGCAAACCTTTGGAATTTGATGGAACCGAAGGACCAATCGGATTGAAACGGTGGACCGAGAAGGTCGAATCGGTGTTTGCCATAAGTAAGTGTACTGAATAGGACAAAGTGAAGTACGCTACGCATACCTTCACAGGTTCTGCGTTAACATGGTGGAATACCTATCTAGAGCAAGTGGGACAAGACGATGCGTATGCACTACCGTGGTCAGCATTCAAGCACTTGATGAACGAGAAGTACCGTCCCAGAACCGAGGTCAATAAGCTCAAGACAGAACTTAGAGGGTTACGAACCCAAGGATTTGATATTACCACGTATGAAAGACGATTCATAGAATTATGCCTTTTGTGTCCGGGAGCGTTCGAAGATGAGGAAGAGAAGATCGACGCGTTTGTGAAAGGATTACCGGAAAGAATCCAAGAAGATATAAGTTCACACGAGCCCGCCTCCATACAACAGGCATGTAGAATGGCTCACAAACTAGTGAACCAGATTGAAGAAAGAATTAAAGAACAGACTGCTGAAGAGGCCAATGTGAAGCAAGTCAAAAGAAAGTGGGAGGAAAACGATGATAAGAATCACCAATACAACAACAGCAGCAATTACAACAATAATCGCAACAATTATCCCAACAATCGCAACATCAATCGCAACTACAACAAACGGCCCAACAACAACAACAACAACAACAACAACAACAACAACAGCAACTACAACAATCATCCCAATAACAATAATAACCGCAATAACAACAACAATCAGAAGCAGCTATGCCAAAGGTGTGAAAAGTATCACTCGGGGTTCTGCACCAAATTTTGCAACAAGTGTAAAAGAAATGGTCATAGCGCGGCGAAGTGTGAGGTCTACGGACCAGGGGTTAATAGAACGAAAGGAACAAATGGTGTCGGAATGAGTAATGGCGGAGCAAGTAGTGTCAGAGCAAGTTATGCCAATGTAGTTTGTTATAAATGTAGAAAACCGGGCCACATTATTAGAAATTGACCGAACCAGGAGAACACGAATGGACAAGGCCGCGGAAGAGTTTTCAATATTAATTCGGCAGAGGCACAGGAAGACCCGGAGCTTGTTACGGGTACGTTTCTTATTGACAATAAATCTGCTTACGTTTTATTTGATTCGGGTGCGGATAGAAGCTATATGAGTAGAGATTTTTGTGCTAAATTAAGTTGTCCATTGACGCCTTTGGATAGTAAATTTTTACTCGAATTAGCAAATGGTAAATTAATTTCAGCAGATAATATATGTCGGAATCGAGAAATTAAACTGGTTAGCGAAACATTTAAGATTGATTTGATACCAGTAGAGTTAGGGAGTTTTGATGTGATAATTGGTATGGACTGGTTGAAAGAAGTGAAAGCAGAGATCGTTTGTTACAAAAATGCAATTCGCATTATATGAGAAAAAGGAAAACCCTTAATGGTGTACGGAGAAAAGGGCAACACGAAGCTACATCTTATTATTAATTTGAAGGCACAAAAACTAATAAGAAAAGGTTGCTATGCTGTTCTAGCACACGTCGAGAAAGTACAAACTGAAGAAAAGAGCATCAATGATGTTCCCATTGCAAAAGAATTTCCCGATGTATTTCCGAAAGAATTACCAGGATTACCCCCACATCGATCCGTTGAATTTCAAATAGATCTTGTACCAGGAGCTGCACCAATAGCTCGTGCTCCTTACAGACTCGCACCCAGCGAGATGAAAGAACTGCAAAGCCAATTACAAGAACTTTTAGAGCGTGGTTTCATTCGACCAAGCACATCACCGTGGGGAGCTCCTGTTTTGTTTGTCAAGAAGAAAGATGGTACATTCAGGTTGTGTATCGACTACCGAGAGTTGAACAAACTTACCATCAAGAACCGCTACACACTATCGAGAATCGACGACTTATTTGATCAACTACAAGGCTCATCTGGTTATTCAAAGATTGACTTACGTTCCGGGTATCATCAAATGCGGGTGAAAGAAGATGATATTCCAAAGACTGCTTTCAGAACACGTTACGGTCATTACGAGTTTATGGTCATGCCGTTTGGTTTAACTAATCCACCAGCTGTGTTCATGGACCTTATGAACCGAGTGTGTGGACCATAACTTGACAAGTTTGTCATTGTTTTCATTGATGACATACTTATTTACTCAAAGAATGACCAAGAACACGGTGAACATTTGAGAAAGGTGTTAGAAGTATTAAGGAAGGAAGAATTGTATGCTAAGTTTTCAAAGTGTGCATTTTGGTTGGAAGAAGTTCAATTCCTCGGTCACATAGTGAACAAAGAAGGTATTAAGGTGGATCCGGCAAAGATAGAAACTGTTGAAAAGTGGGAAACCCCAAAAACTCCGAAACACATACGCCAGTTTTTAGGACTAGCTGGTTACTACAGAAGGTTCATCCAAGACTTTTCCAGAATAGCAAAACCCTTGACTGCATTAACGCATAAAGGAAAGAAATTTGAATGGAATGATGAACAAGAGAAAGCGTTTCAGTTATTGAAGAAAAAGCTAACTACGGCACCTATATTGTCATTGCCTGAAGGGAATGATGATTTTGTGATTTATTGTGACGCATCAAAGCAAGGTCTCGGTTGTGTATTAATGCAATGAATGAAGGTGATTGCTTATGCGTCTAGACAATTGAAGATTCACGAACAAAATTATACGACGCATGATTTGGAATTAGGCGCGGTTGTTTTTGCATTAAAGACTTGGAGGCACTACTTATATGGGGTCAAACGTATTATATATACCGACCATAAAAGTCTTCAATACATATTTAATCAGAAACAACTGAACATGAGGCAGCGTAGGTGGATTGAATTGTTGAATGATTACGACTTTGAGATTCGTTATCACCCGGGGAAGGCAAATGTGGTAGCCGACGCCTTGAGCAGGAAGGACAGAGAACCCATTCGAGTAAAATCTATGAATATAATGATTCACAATAACCTTACTACTCAAATAAAGGAGGCGCCACAAGGAGTTTTAAAAGAGGGAAATTTAAAGGATGAAATACCCAAAGGATCGGAGAAGCATCTTAATATTTGGGAAGACGGAACCCGGTATAGGGCTGAAAGGATTTGGGTACCAAAATTTGGAGATATGAGAGAAATGGTACTTAGAGAAGCTCATAAAACCAGATACTCAATACATCCTGGAACGGGGAAGATGTACAAGGATCTCAAGAAACATTTTTGGTGGCCGGGTATGAAAGCCGATGTTGCTAAATACGTAGGAGAATGTTTGATGTGTTCTAAGGTCAAAGCTGAGCATCAAAAACCATCAGGTCTACTTCAACAACCCGAAATCCCGAAATGGAAATGGGAAAACATTACCATGGATTTCATCACTAAATTGCCAAGGACTGCAAGTGGTTTTGATACTATTTGGGTAATAGTTGATCGTCTCACCAAATCAGCACACTTCCTGCCAATAAGAGAAGATGACAAGATGGAGAAGTTAGCACGACTGTATTTGAAGGAAGTCGTCTCCAGACATGGAATACCAATCTCTATTATCTCTGATAGGGATGGCAGATTTATTTCAAGATTCTGGCAGACATTACAGCAAGCATTAGGAACTCGTCTAGACATGAGTACTGCCTATCATCCACAAACTGATGGGCAGAGCGAAAGGACGATACAAACGCTTGAAGACATGCTACGAGCATGTGTTATTGATTTCGGAAACAGTTGGGATCGACATCTACCGTTAGCAGAATTTTTCTACAACAACAGCTACCATTCAAGCATTGAGATGGCGCCGTTTGAAGCACTTTATGGTAGAAAGTGCAGGTCTCCGATTTTTTGGAGTGAAGTGGGGGATAGACAGATTACGGGTCCGGAGATTATACAAGATACTACCGAGAAGGTCATCCAAATTCAACAACGGTTGAAAACCGCCCAAAGTCGACAAAAGAGCTACGCTGACATTAAAAGAAAAGATATTGAATTTGAAATTGGAGAGATGGTCATGCTTAAAGTTGCACCTTGGAAAGGCGTTGTTCGATTTGGTAAACGAGGGAAATTAAATCCAAGGTATATTGGACCATTCAAGATTATTGATCGTGTCGGACCAGTAGCTTACCGACTTGAGTTACCTCAACAACTCGCGGCTGTACATAACACTTTCCACGTCTCGAATTTGAAGAAATGTTTTGCTAAAGAAGATCTCACTATTCCGTTAGATGAAATCCAAATCAACGAAAAACTCCAATTCATCGAAGAACCCGTCGAAATAATGGATCGTGAGGTTAAAAGACTTAAGCAAAACAAGATACCAATTGTTAAGGTTCAATGGAATGCTCGTAGAGGACCCGAGTTCACCTGGGAGCGTGAAGATCAGATGAAGAAGAAATACCCGCATCTATTTCCAGAAGATTCGTCAACACCTTCAACAGCTTAAAATTTCGAGACGAAATTTATTTAACGGGTAGGTACTGTAGTGACCCGAACTTTTCCATGTTTATATATATTAATTGAGATTGATATTTACATGATTAAATGTTTCCAACATGTTAAGCAATCAAACTTGTTAAGACTTGATTAATTGAAATATGTTTCATATAGACAATTGACCACCCAAGTTGACCGGTGATTCACGAACGTTAAAACTTGTAAAAACTATATGATGACATATATATGGATATATATATATATATATATATATATATATATATATATATATATATATATATATATATATATATATATATATATATATATATATATATATATATATATATATATATATATATATATATATAGTTAACATGATACTATGATAAGTAAACATATCATTAAGTATATTAACAATGAACTACATATGTAAAAACAAGACTACTAACTTAATGATTTTTAAACGAGACATATATGTAACGATTATCGTTGTAAAGACATTTAATGTATATATTTATCATATTAAGAGATATTCATACATGATAATATCATGATAATATAATAATTTAAAATCTCATTTGATATTATAAACATTGGGTTAACAACATTTAACAAGATCGTTAACCTAAAGGTTTCAAAACAACACTTACATGTAACGACTAACGATGACTTAACGACTCAGTTAAAATATATATGCATGTAGTGTTTTAATATGTATTTATAAACTTTTGAAAGACTTCAATACACTTATCAAAATACTTCTACTTGACAAAAAATGCTTACAATTACATCCTCGTTCAGTTTCATCAACAATTCTACTCGTATGCACCCGTATTCGTACTCGTACAATACACAGCTTTTAGATGTATGTACTATTGGTATATACACTCCAATGATCAGCTCTTAGCAGCCCATGTGAGTCACCTAACACATGTGGGAACCATCATTTGGCAACTAGCATGAAATATCTCATAAAATTACAAAAATATGAGTAATCATTCATGACTTATTTACATGAAAACAAAATTACATATCCTTTATATCTAATCCATACACCAACGACCAAAAACACCTACAAATACTTTCATTCTTCAATTTTCTTCATTTAATTGATCTCTCTCAAGTTCTATCTTCAAGTTCTAAGTGTTCTTCATAAAATCCAAAAGTTCTAGTTTCATAAAATCAAGAATACTTCCAAGATTGCAAGTTTACTTCCAAGTTTTCTAAATCCATTCCAAGTAATCATCCAAGATCAAGAAACCTTTGTTACTTACAGTAGGTTATATTTCTAATACAAGGTAATAATCATATTCAAACTTTAATTCAATTTCTATAACTATAACAATCTTATTTCGAGTGGAAATCTTACTTGAAATTGTTTTCGTGTCATGATTCTGCTTCAAGAACTTTCAAGCCATCCAAGGATCCTTTGAAGCTAGATCCATTTTTCTTTTTTCCAGTAGGTTTATCCAAGAAACTTAAGGTAGTAATGATGTTCATAACATCATTCGATTCATACATATAAAGCTATCTTATTCGAAGGTTTAAACTTGTAATCACTAGAACATAGTTTAGTTAATTCTAAACTTGTTCGCAAAGAAAAGTTAATCCTTCTAACTTGACTTTTAAAATCAAATAAACACATGTTCTATATCTATATGATATGCTAACTTAATGATTTAAAACCTGGAAACACGAAAAATACCGTAAAACCGGATTTACGCCGTCGTAGTAACACCGCGGGCTGTTTTGGGTTAGTTAATTAAAAACTATGATAAACTTTGATTTAAAAGTTGTTATTCTGAGAAAATGATTTTTATTATGAACATGAAACTATATCCAAAAATTATGGTTAAACTCAAAGTGGAAGTATGTTTTCTAAAATAGTCATCTAGACGTCGTTCTTTCGACTGAAATGACTACCTTTACAAAAACGACTTGTAACTTGTTTTTCTGACTATAAACCTATACTTTTTCTGTTTAGATTCATAAAATAGAGTTCAATATGAAACCATAACAATTTTATTCACTCAAAACGGATTTAAAATGAAGAAGTTATGGGTAAAACAAGATTGGATAATTTTTCTCATTTTAGCTACGTGAAAATTGGTAACAAATCTATTCCAACCATAACTTAATCAACTTGTATTGTATATTATGTAATCTTGAGATACCATAGACACGTATACAATGTTTCGACCTATCATGTCGACACATCTATATATATTTCGGAACAACCATAGACACTCTATATGTGAATGTTGGAGTTAGCTATACAGGGTTGAGGTTGATTCCAAAATATATATAGTTTGAGTTGTGATCAATACTGAGATACGTATACACTGGGTCGTGGATTGATTCAAGATAATATTTATCGATTTATTTCTGTACATCTAACTGTGGACAACTAGTTGTAGGTTACTAACGAGGACATCTGACTTAATAAACTTAAAATATCAAAATATATTAAAAGTGTTGTAAATATATTTTGAACATACTTTGATATATATGTATATATTGTTATAGGTTCGTGAATCAACCGGTGGCCAAGTCTTACTTCCCGACGAAGTAAAAATCTGTGAAAGTGAGTTTCATTTACCTTTTTACCCTTTATATTTTTGGGCTGAGAATACATGCGCAAATTTTATAAATGTTTTTACGAAATAGACACAAGTAATCAAAACTACATTATATGGTTGAATGATCGAAATCGAATATGCCCCTTTTTATTAAGTCTTGTAATCTAAGAATTAGGGAACAGACACCCTAATTGACGCGAACTCTAAAGATAGATCAATTGGGCCTAACAAACCCCATCCAAAGTACCGGATGCTTTAGTACTTCGAAATTTATATCATATCCGAAGGGTGTCCCGGAATGATGGGGATATTCTTATATATGCATCTTGTTAATGTCGGTTACCAGGTGTTCACCATATGAATGATTTTTATCTCTATGTATGGGATGTGTATTGAAATATGAAATCTTGTGGTCTATTATTATGATTTGATATATATAGGTTAAACCTATAACTCACCAACATTTTTGTTGACGTTTTAAGCATGTTTATTCTCAGGTGATTATTAAGAGCTTCCGCTGTCGCATACTTAAATAAGGACGAGATTTGGAGTCCATGCTTGTATGATATTGTGTAAAAACTGCATTCAAGAAACTTATTTTGTTGTAACATATTTGTATTGTAAACCATTATGTAATGGTCGTGTGTAAACAGGATATTTTAGATTATCATTATTTGATAATCTACGTAAAGCTTTTTAAACCTTTATTGATGAAATAAAGGTTATGGTTTGTTTTAAAATGAATGCAGTCTTTGAAAAACGTCTCATATGGAGGTCAAAACCTCGCAACAAAATCAATTAATATGGAACGTTTTTAATCAATAAGAACGGGACATTTCACTCGTCGCCTTTATTCGCGGTAGATATGATCATGAAGGGTATTAATAAAGTCTTGAATGCGCTCTTCTAGGATTTCAACATTATTGCCTTCTCTCTGTAGATAGAGGTTGTATTCTTCTCTGATAGCCATGATTCATTCTGTTAAGCGTAGCGTGAAATCGATTGTTGATTTTCGGATGGCTTCGAGAATATCTTCAAATTCATCGGTGTCATTGATGAAGGTTATCATGTCAGAGTGAGTAGATATGACCGGAATTCGATCTAAAGAAGATTCCAGCTCCTCCTGATCTGGTTCGGATGAGTTATCCAGAATATCTTCATGTTGCTCTTCCTCGTCATCATCGGAATAATACTCTTCCGAAGATTCATTTGATGAACGAGATTCTTCAGTATTCTGGTTTTTCACTTTGACACTTGCAGGGTCAATTTCTATATCTTTAACCTCAGCCTTATCAATTTTCTTCTTGAAACGAATGATTAAATTGTGATCTTCTCTTTCAAGCCTCATTAATTCTTCGTGACGTTCCAGGCTTAGAGAGGATATTATCGCAGTTTTTTTTACGTCTCCAATTTCATCTTCCTCCTCAGGTTCTTCCTCTTCCGCTTCCTCTATTTCCTTACTGGGATCCTCTTCTTCCATTTCTAGGTCATCAGCAGACTGTGATTAGACACCCATCTCGATATCAT
Source organism: Rutidosis leptorrhynchoides (assembly GCF_046630445.1). NCBI lineage: Eukaryota > Viridiplantae > Streptophyta > Magnoliopsida > Asterales > Asteraceae > Rutidosis > Rutidosis leptorrhynchoides. Next base: position 422,345,927 of record NC_092334.1, read on the forward strand.
CGGCTGGTGGTGGAGACTCATCATTGAAAGTGATCCGTCCGGTGGAAATAGCAAACATCTCTGCCTGTCCAGAAAGATCGGTAGGTCGGTCAATTTTAAAGGTAACGCTCTCCCCATGTGATCGCAAGATCAAGGTTTGATTGTACATATCAATGACAATCCTAATCGTATTCATGAAAGGTCTTCCTAACACTATTGGTGTGTGTAGGTCTTCCTTAATGTCCATCACTATGAAATCCGTAGGGTACAAGAATTTGTCGACTTTCACCAAGACGTTCTCAACTATGCCCTTAGGATATCGAATTATGTGATCGGCAAGTTGGATTGTCTATGTGGGGATTTTGGATAGTATTACTAGGTAATTTCTCCTGTGGTCGGGTTTCAAGGCGTTGTGATAACTGTTCGAGCTGCGTTTCTAGACTTTTGAGCAGAGCCAATTGATTTCTCATTAGTATCTCAGTCTGGTCATGTCTAGATATAGTTCTCGAATTCAACTATTTTTGTCCTTGGATGAACTGAGTCAACTGATCATTAGTCCCGAGAGTAGGGTTGGTTACTTTCGTAATTTGGGTGGTTGGGGAATTTTCCTCAGCTGGTGGACCAGTGAGTGGAAGTGGTTGATCGTAGGTTAAATGAGATTGTTGAGATGGATAAGGTGGGTAATGATAGTGAAAAGGCTGGTTGTTTCTTTGGAATTGGTTAACCCTAGGTTGTTGATTGAATCCAGGATTTGATTGACGAGTTGGGTATTGAACGTAACAGACTGAACCGTTAGGGTTCTCGTACTCAACTTGGTATTCTTCAGCGGGTTGCGGGTTGGTACAATTAACACAGGTCTGGACCTGGTTAACTTGCTGCGGTTGCGTCTTCAATTCTTTGAGTTGTTTGGAAAGAGATTCCATCTTGTCAGTGAGATATTTGATGGCCTCCGTTTGATTATTAAGTGAGGAGAGTGGTGCAGACGATGTAGTTGTTTCACCATTGTTCCAGTCATGATGATGCATTATCATATTCTCGAGTAACTCCCATGCTTCATCTGCAGTTTGGTTCATCAGATTTCGTTGAGCTGCGGCATCGATCTTCATCCTATGATTTACCGTAAGACCATTGTGGAAGGTACATATTTGAGCTGACCGTTCCAACAGGTGATTAGGGCATTTCTTCAGCAGGATTTTGAATCGCTCACATGCAGTGTAAAGAGATTCATCATAACTTTGTTTGAAGTTAATGATGTCATTCTTAAGTTTGGTTTGTTTGTAAGGAGGGAAATATTTGGTTAGGAATTTAGTAACCATCTCCGTGCAGGACGTGATGGAATCTTTTTTCAATCCTTCAAACCATGTTTGTGCATGATGAGTGAGAGAATAGGGGAACAAGTATAGCCGGACTATATCTTGTCCTATCCCAGGCTGTTTGTAGGAGTTCAAAAGAGATATGAATTTATCAAGGTGAGAGTTAGGATCGTCATTCGGTAGTCCATGGAATTGACAACCATTTTGGATGAGCTGTATAATATGACGTTTTAATTCGAACGAGTGTCCTTGAATCTCTGGGAATCTGATCGGTCACCTCGACCTTCAATCAAGGGTTTAGTGTTTCTGCTAAAGTAACGTGTAACGCCATTTGATTTATGATTCGTTCTTCCTTGCGTGCTTTGGAGATTATTACGTCTGGATCAGGTATGAATAACAATAGCCCTAGTCTAGATCGGGTTTGGTTCATACACTTGGTATGCCCTTTTTTTAAAAAAATTTTTTAAGCAGATAAGCTAAGTTCCTAATTTAGTCTAAAGCAATCTAAGGTTATTCTAAAGTAATCTAAGGTAGCCTTAATCTAAAGTAGTCTAAGGTAATCTAATCTAATTATCCTGAGTTTAAATATGTTTTCGGTTCTTGCTACTGATTCCCTGGTATTTCGATAACAAAGCTTTGCACAAACTATTCAACAAACCAAGTGGCCAGGCCGACTACGGAGAGGTAGGATCCTTTTGGTTCCAAAATAATTGGAGACTGTTCGGAAAATCTAACAACTAAGTCAGTGTATAATTTTCTTTCTTAGACACCACTAAATTCTTGTGAATGAGTTTGATAAAAGCAGTATTGCCTGATACCAGTTCCCCGGAAGCGGCGCCAAAAACTTGTTACCACCTTGATATGGCTAAAACGGACGATTTTATTTGTGCGGTGTCGTTAGGTCGCAACACGTCAGAATCAGTCACCAAAAGGGGGTAATGGTTTTAAATTTATATTTAGCGGGGCCTAAATCGTACTACTCATTATTATGAGTAAGGGAAGTATGACCTAGGGTCGTATTTTTGAGATATCAGTAGAATCGAACCTATATTTAAAGCTTAAGATAATTCTAAGGTGAAGGAGTTGTGGTTTGTTACCTATTTTTGGGTTTTTCTAGTTTATAAGACAAATAATTTAAATGCAATAAAATTCGTAATTCAGATAAGATTAAAACAAGCGCATGCTATGATTTCATCAGTTACTTTGCTGAGATTATGGAATGATGGCTCATGAATAGGTAGTGGCCTTGTATTCATTACACTGGTCCTAAACGCCCCTGTCATAAGACATGTCACTGGGTAATGCGATAGGCTTGAAGATTCTGAATAGACAGCAACATCCCTTACCCCCGACGCCCGTGCAGTCTGACTACAGGCATACACGTTCAGACGGCTCATCCAATTGAGCGACTCGGTTGGGTGACGTATTAACATTCCATGAAGGTCTAAACTTTCTTAAGCATAATAGAATACAGGGCGTGCCATATCCGAGAGACGTGATGTGCTTTGATGCTTTCGTTAGTGATTGGGTTTAAAAGATAGTTAGGCCCTTAAAAGAGTTCAACCATAAGAACACCATGGCCAAGTCGGATTTTGACTTCCATGAACACGTTCGGTTATCCTAACGGTTCAATTCTTTATGTGTTTAAACAAATAGTTCCTTAATTAACCAAGAATCCATCAAGCGGGTATTTTAGCTCCGATTCTCTTGATTCGTTTTGCGTTGTCTTCGTAATCACTTGTTCTTTAATTTTAACTGACGAAGTGGGTATTTTGGTGATAAAGTTTGGAATTTTATTGTTTTAGGCCTTAATACCGAGGTGAAAACGTGAGTTTTTTAGCCGATATCAGGGGCCCACCGGAAAACCCCAAAGGAAAGTACAAACAAAATGCCTTTCAGCCTGGTATATGGTACAGAGGCAGTCATTCCGACTGAAGTAATCGTCCAGACTGCACGTATAAATGCATTTGACAAACAAAAGAATGATGACGCATTAAGGGAAAACCTGGATACCCTCAAACAACGCAGGAATATAGCGTTCATCCGTCAGGCAGAAAAGAAACAAAAAATTGTAAACCATTATAAAAATAAAGTCAAACCATTAGACTTTCAACTCAACAACCTGGTACTACAGAGTAACGAAGCCAACCGAGAACAAGACATCGGAAAATTAGGTCCCCGCTGGGAAGGACCTTACAATGTTGTCGGCATAAACAACTATGGTGCATACCACCTAGAGACACCAGACCGAATATTGTTATGGCATCCCTGACACACTTTCCATTTGAAAAAATAAACTATCTGTAACCGGGAGGACTGATCACCCACCCGGCCAAAATAGTATAGACTCAATCATGTACAAATATCTTAAAGTATAATTTCCAAATAAAATGGCAATTTATTCTCTTATACTACATGTCTCTCTGCATATGACACAAACACAAACATAAGTATTTTGGCATATTTCAGACCTACCACTAGAAGAAATGCCTTCTAGCTTTCGTTGGTAGGAGGATTCATCTCGAAGAACCATTTCGGATATATGAGAGAATACGACCAAATTATTGTTGGTCCGGTTTTACCGTATAAATATCTCGATCACCCTCACGCGTAGTCTAGATATCTACGTTATTGTCATGACATTCCACACATCACAAAAAATAAGAAACTTGTTTTCGTTAAAACCCAGCGTTTACAAGATATTACATTTTAACATACAGCTACAGAACGACAAAAAACTTAAAGCAGTTCTAAAGTTGAAAATTTACAATATCCTCCACGATTGAATTTTCGTCCTTACAAACATTGTCCAGGCTATCGAAGTTTATCTGACGAAGAGCTTCGTGGCCCTGTTGACACTTCTCCCAGCAAGAGGATCTAATTTCTTCCATAATCCTCTTGGCAGCATTTCCTATTAGCATATAGAACCTCAAAAGTTGTCAACCTTTTAATGGCCTCAACAAATGCCGAAAACGGTTGATGCATAAGGGGAGATTTCAACAACTGTGCGAATAAAACGGGAATGCCAAACTGAAGGCGAGTAAGACTACCTAAGGTAGTCGACACCAGCTCGAACAACCTTTTGTTATCGGAATAAAGATAGTTAACAATCTCCCGCTCTCGAATCAAGGCTACCTTGCAGGTTTCCAGCGCCTCCCTTGCAGCAACCAGCTCCCCGTTTAACCGAGCATTTTTAGCCGACAAGTTTGCAATACATCTGTTGTCAATCCCAAGTAACACACAATGCTCATAAATAAGCTGAGCATCGGCCTCATCACGGTCTGATTCATCCGTCGCCAAATGCTGAGCAAATACAGCAAATTAAACACGCAGCCTGCGCCGGAGAAAGAGCAGCCAATGCCGCCTTTAGAGCGGGAAAATAAATCACATCCACTGAAATGTCCCGTTCATATCGATTATAAACATTTCATATTAATTGGTTTCGTTGCGAGGTTTTGACCTCTGTATGAGACGTTTTTCAAAGACTGCATTCGATTTTTAAAACAAACCATAACCTTTACTTTATCGATAAAGGTTTAAAAGATATAGCGTAGATTACCAAATAATGGTAATCTAAAGTACAACGTTTACATACGACCATTTCATAATGGGTTACGATAATATATTACAACAATTTATTTTTCGAATGCAGTTTTTCTTTAAACATTATCATACAAGCATGCTGACTCCAAATCTTGTCCTTAATCTAGCATGCAACAGCGGAAGCTCTTAATAATCACCTGAGAATAAACATGCTTAAAACGTCAACAAAAATGTTGGTGAGTTATAGGTTTAGCCTATATGTATATCAATTTGTGATAATAGACCACAAGATTTCACTTTTCATAAACATCCATCTCATATCAGGCATTTCGCAAACTGCATAGAGATAAAAATCATTCATATGGTGAACACTTGGTAACCGACCTTAACAAGATGCATATAGAATATCCCCATCATTTCGGGACTCCCTTCGGACATGATAAATTCGAAGTACTAAAGCATCCGGTACTTTGGATGGAGCTTGTTGGGCCCAATAGATCTATCTTTAGGATTCACATCAATTAGGGTGTCTGTTCCCTAATTCTTAGATTACCAGACTAAAAAGGGGCATATTCGGTTTAATAATTCAACCATAGAATGTAGTTTCATGTACTTGTGTCTATTTTGTAAAACATTTATAAAACTGCATGTATTCTCATCTCAAAAATATTAGATTTTAAAAGTGGTACTATAACTCACTTTCACAGATTATCAATTCGTCGAGAATTAGACTTGGTCACGGGTCGATTAACGAACCTATAACAAATATATACATATATATCAAAGTATGATCGAAATATATTCATACCATATTTTATTACGTTTTAACGATTTAAGTTTGTTAAGTTAACAGTCCAACGTAAGTAATCCATAATTAATTGTCCACAATTAGTAGTACAGAAATAAATCAATATATATATTATCTCGAATCAATCCACGACTCAGTGTATACAAGTCTCAGACTCGATCACAACTCAAAGTATATATATTATTTTGGAATCAACCTCAACCCTGTATAGCTAATTCGATCATTACCGCATATAGAGTGTCTAAGGTTATTCCAAATAATATATATAGATGGCGTCGATATGATATGTCAAAATATTGTGTACGTGTCTATGGTCTATCAAGATTACATAATATATGTTAGAATACATATATAATACAATATAAGTTAGTTAAGTTATGGTTAGTATAGATTTGTTACAAAGTTTCACGTAGCTAAAACAAGCAAAAGTATCCAATTTTATTTTACCCATAACTTCTTCATTTTAAATCCGTTTTGAGTGAATCCAATTGCTATGGTTTCATATTGAACCAAACATTAATAATCTAACCAGAAAATTATAGGTTTATAGTCGAAAATATAAGTTAAAAGTCATTTTTGAAAGAGATAGTCATTTTCGTCGAAAGAACGACATCTTGATGACCATTTTGAAAAACATACTTCCACTTTGAGTTTAACCATGATTTTTGGATATAGTTTCATGTTCATATGAAATATCATTTTCTCAGAAGAACAACTTTTAAATCAAAGTTTATCATAGTTTTTAATTATCTAACCCAAAACAGCCCCCGGTTTTACTACAACGGCGTATGTCCGGTTTTACGGTGTTCTTCGTGTTTCCAGGTTTTAAATCATTAAGTTAGCATATCATATAGATATAGAACATGTGTTTAGTTGATTTTAAAAGTTAAGTTAGAAGGATTTACTTTGTTTGTGAACAAGTTTAGAATTAACTAAACTATGTTCTAGTGATTACAAGTTTAAATCTTCGAATAAGATAGTTATATATATGAATCGAATGATGTTATGAACATCATTACTACCTCAAGTATAGTAGGTAAACCTACTGTAAATGACAAGAAATGATCTAGAGCTTCAAAGGATCTTGGATGGCTTGAAAGTTCTTGAAGTAGAATCATGACACGAAAACAAGTTCAAGTGAGTTTACTACTCGAATTAAGATTGTTATAGTTATAGAAATTGAATCAAAGTTTGAATATGAGTATTACCTTGAATTAGAAAGATAACCTACTGTAAATAACAAAGATTTCTTGAGATTGGATAATCACTTGAAATGGATTTGCAAGGTTGGAAGTAAGCTAGTAAACTTGAAAGTGTTCTTGATGTGTTCTTGAGTTGTTGTTTTGTAAGTTGGTTTATGTATGGATTTATGAGCTAGATTGATATAGATTCTGATAAAGATGATGAAGAACACTTAGAACCTCAAGAGAGAATTTGAGAGAAATGTGTTTGATGCAGAAAATTTGGAATGAAAATGTGTTTGTGGTGGGTGAAAGAAAATGTGAATATGGAGTCAAGATATAGGCTCCATTATATTGATTTTTAGTGTAATCATTCATGCTAGTTGTCAAATGATGGTTCTCACATGTTTGATGACTCATTAAGCTGCTAAGGAGCTGATCATTGAGTGTATATACCAATAGTATATACGTCTAGAGGCTGGGTATTGTACGAGTACAAATACGGATTGAATACAAGTAAATAGTGTTTTACTGTAGTAAATAGTGTAACTGTAGCAAATAGTATTTTACTGTAGCAAAGCAAAAATTTACTGTAGCAAATAGTGTTTTACTGTAGCAAATAGTGTTTTACTTGTATATCTTTGATTTAATTGTATTTCTTCTTATATATATATAAAATAAAAACTTACATCATAAAAAAAATAAAATGATTATATAATCATCACAAGTTATGACGTTCGTGAATCATCAGGCAAACGGGGTGGTCAATTGTCTACATAAACTCATTTCAATTAATTAAGTCTTAACAAGTTTGATTGCTTAACATGTTGGAAACATTTAATCATGTAAGTATAGTTTTCATTTAATATATAAACATGGAAAAGTTCGGGTCACTACAGTACCTACCCGTTAAATAAATTTCGTCCCGAAATTTTAAGCTGTTGAAGGTGTTGATGCATCTTCTGGAAATAAGTGTGGGTATTTCTTCTTCATCTGCTCTTCACGTTTCCAGGTGAACTCGGGTCCTCTACGTGCATTCCATCGAACCTTAACGATTGATATTTTATTTTGCATAAGTCATTTAACCTCACGATCCATTATTTCGATGGGTTCTTCAATGAATTGAAGTTTTTCATTGATCTGGATTTCGTCTAAAGGAATAGTGAGATCCTCTTTAGCTAAGCATTTCTTCAGATTCGAGACGTGAAAGGTATTATGTATGCCGACTAATTGTTACGGTAATTCAAGTTGATAAGCTACCGGTCCTACACGATCAATAATCTTGTATGGCCCAATGTATCTTGGGTTTAGTTTTCCCCGTTTTCCAAAACGAACAACGCCTTTCCAAGGTGATACTTTAAGCATGACCATGTCACCAATTTCAAATTCTATATCTTTTCTTTTAATGTCCGCGTAGCTCTTTTGTCGACTTTGGGCGGTTTTCAACCGTTGTTGAATTTGAATGATTTTCTCGGTAGTTTCTTGGATAATTTCTAGACCCGTAATTTGTCTATCTCCCACTTCACTCCAACAAATTGAAGACCTGCACTTTCTGCCATAAAGTGCCTCAAACGGTGCCATCTCAATACTCGAGTGGTAACTGTTGTTGTAGGAAAATTCTGCTAATGGTAGATGTCGATCCCAATTGTTTCCAAAATCAATAACACATGCTTGTAGCATGTCTTCAAGAGTCTATATCATCTTTTCACTCTGCCCATCAGTTTGTGGATGATAGGCAGTACTCATATCTAGACGAGTTCCCAATGCTTGTTGTAACGTTTGCCAAAACCTTGAAACAAATCTACCGTCCCTATCAGAGATAATAGAGATTGGTATTCTGTGTCTGGAGATGACTTCCTTCAAGTATAGTCGTGCTAACTTTTCCATTTTATCAGCTTCTTGCATTGGTAGAAAGTGCGCTGATTTGGTGAGACGATCGACTATTACCCAAATAGTATCATAACCACTTGCAGTCTTTGGCAATTTAGTAATGAAATCCATGGTATGTTTTCCCATTTCCATTCCGGGATTTCAGGTTATTGAAGTAGACCTGATGGTTTTTGATGTTCAGATTTTACCTTAGAACACGTCAAACATTCTCCTACGTATGTAGCAATATCGGCTTTCATACCCGGCCACCAAAAATGTTTCTTGAGATCTCGGTACATCTTTCCCGCTCCTGGATGTAGTGAGTATCTGGTTTTATGTGCTTCACTAAGTACCATTTCTCTCACATATCCAAACTTTGGTACCCAAATTCTTTCAGCCCTATATCGAGTTCCGTCTTCCCGAATATTAATATGTTTCTTCGATCCTTTGGGTATTTCATTCTTCAACTTTCCCTCTTTTAAAACTCCCTGTTGTGCCTCCTTTATTTGAGTAGTAAGGTTAGTACGAATAATTATATTCATAGCTTTTACCCCACATAGGTTCTCTGTTCTTTCTACTCAAAGCGTCGGCTACCACATTCGCCTTTTTCGGGTGGTAACGAATCTCAAAATCGTAATCATTCAATAATTCAATCCACCTACGCTGCCTCATGTTCAGCTGTTTCTGATCAAATATATGTTGGAGACTTTTGTGGTCGGTATATATAATACTTTTGACCCCATATAAGTAGTGCCTCCAAGTCTTTAATGCAAAAACAACAGCGCCCAATTCCAAATCGTGAGTCGTATAATTTTGCTCGTGAATCTTTAATTGTCTGGACGTATAGGCAATTACCTTCATTCGTTTCATTAATACACAACCGAGGCCTTGCTTTGAGGTGTCACAATATATCACAAAATCATCATTCCCTTCAGGAAATGACAATATAGGTGCCGTAGTTAGCTTTTTATTCAATAACCGAAACGCTTTCTCTTGTTCATCCTTCCATTCAAATTTCTTCCCTTTATGCGTCAATGCAGTTAAGGGTTTTGCTATTTTGGAAAAATCTTGGATGAATCTTCAGTAGTAACCAGCCAATCCTAAAAATTGGTGTATATGCTTCGGAGTTTTTAGGGTTTTCCACTTTTCAACGGTTTCAATTTTTGCCGGATCAACCTGAATACCTTCTTTGTTCACTATATGACCGAGGAATTGAACTTCTTCCAACCAAAATGCACACTTTGAAAACTTAGCGTACAGTTTTTCTTTCCTCAACAACTCTAGCACTTTTCTCAAATGTTCTTCGTGCTCTTGATCATTCCTTGAGTAAATAAGTATGTCATCGATGAAGACAATGACAAACTTGTCAAGATATGGTCCATACAAGCGGTTCATGAGGTCCATGAACACAGTTGGTGCGTTAGTCAGTTCAAACGGCATAACCATAAACTCATAATGACCGTAACGCGTCCTAAAAGCAGTCTTTGGAATATCATCCTCCTTCACCCGCATTTGATGATACCCGGAACGTAAATCGATCTTCGAATAAACTGACGAACCTTGTAATTGGTCAAATAAGTCGTCGATTCTTGGTAGTGGATAACGGTTCTTGATGGTAAGTTTGTTCAACTCTCTGTAGTCGATACATAACCTGAATGTACTATCTTTCTTTTTGACAAACAAAATAAGAGCTCCCGACGGTGATGTGCTTGGTCGAATGAAACCACGCTCTAAAAGTTCTTGTAATTGGCTTTGTAACTCTTTCATTTCGCTGGGTGCGAGTCTATATGGCGCACGAGCTATTGGTGTAGCTCCGGGTACAAGATCTATTTGAAATTCAACAGATCGATGTGGAGGTAGTCCCAGTAATTCTTTCAGAAATACATCGGGAAATTCTTTTGCGACGGGAACATCATTGATGTTCTTCTCTTCGGTTTGTACTTTCTCGACATGTGCTAGAACATCATAGCAACCTTTTCTTATTAGCTTTTACGCTTTCAAATTACTAATAAGATTTAGCTTCACGTTGCTCTTCTCTCCGTACACCATTAAGGGTTTTTCTTTTTTTTGTACATTGCGAATTGCATTTTTGTAACATACGATCTCTGCTCTCTCCTTTTTCAACCAGTCCATGCCAATTATCACATCAAAACTCCCTAACTCTACTGGTATCAAATCAATCTTAAACGTTTCGCTAACCAGTTTAATTTCTCGATTCTGACATATTTTATCTGCTGAAATTAATATACCGTTTGCTAATTCGAGTAAAAATTTATTATTCATAGGCATCAATGGACCACTTAATTTAGCACAAAAATCTCTACTCATATAGCTTCTATCTGCACCCGAATCAAATAAAACATAAGCAGATTTATTGTCAATAAGAAACGTACCCGTAACAAGCTCCGGGTCTTCCTTCGCTTCTGCCGCATTAATATTGAAAACTCTTCCGCGGCCTTGCCCATTAGTATTCCCTTGGTTTGGGCAATTTCTAATAATGTGGCCCGGTTTTCCACATCCATAACAAACTACGGCGGCATTATTTGTTCGGACATTATTTGTTCCTTTAATATTGTTATTCTTCGGTCCCTAGACCTCACACTTTGCTGCGCCATGACCATTTCTTTTACACTTGGTGCAATATGTCGTGCAGAACTCATTCGGATGGTACTATTCACACCTTTGGCATGGCTGTTTCTGCTTCTTGTCGTTATAGGGATTGTTGTTGTTACAGTTGTTATTGTTGTTGGGACGATTGTTATAGTTGTTGTTGTTGGGATGGATTTTGTTGCGTTTGTTGTTGCGAAAAATGGTGCGATTGTGGTTGTGATTTTGGTGTTAATTGTTGATGCGATAGTTACTGTTGTTGTGTTGGTGACTCTTGTCACTGTTTTCTTCCCACTTACTCTTGACTTGCTTCATTTTAGCCTCCTCGGCCGCCTGCTCTTTAATCCTTCCCTCGATCTGCTTTATAAGTTTATGAGCCATTCAGCTTGCCTTTTGCATTGAAGTGGGCGCGCTCGCACTCACATCCTCCTGAATTCTCTCTGGTAGCCCCTTTACAAACACATCGATCTGCTCTTCTTCATCTTTGAACACTTTTGGACACAATAAACACAACTCAGTGAATCGTCGTTCATATGTGGTGATATCGAATCCTTGCGCTCGTAATTCTCTAAGCTCTGTTTTGAGCTTATTGACTTCATTTCTGGGATGGTACTGCTCATTCATCTAGTGTTTAAATGCTGACCACGGTAGTGCGTAAGCAGCATCTTGTCCCACCTGTTCGAGGTAGGTGTTCCACCATGTTAACGCAGTACCTGTGAAGGTATGCGTAGCGTATTTTACCTTGTCTTCTTCAACACATTTGCTTATAGCAAACACAGATTCGACCTTCTCGGTCCAACATTTCAGTCTGACTGGTCCTTCAGTCCCATCGAATTCCAGAGGCTTACAGGCAGTGAAAGCCTTGTAGGAGCATCCTACACAGTTTCCTGTGGAGTTAACTCCACTGCTAGACCCTGAATTATTGTTGTTGTTTTGCATTGTAGCCTGTACTGCGGCTATGTTTGCAGCAAGGAATGCACGGAAATCTTCTTCGTTCATATTCAAGTTCTGTCGAGTAGTCGGTGTCATTTCCTTCAAAAATAGCCAAAAGAGTTAAGTTAATCATATAGAATATTAGGAGTAGTTAATAGTATTTCGTAGCACAATATGAACTTATTTATAAAAGCCTTTTCTTCATATTAGCGTTTTATAATTTTTAGTTCGGGTAGTACCTACCCGTTAAGTTCATACTTAGTAGCTAATATACAATTCAACTACTACAATTCTATATGAAAAACTGATTACAATAATATTACGTTCAAACTTTTATACAATATTTTACAAATGTACAATATTGCTATTTTACATATAGCATGAAATATAGTACACAATAACTTCTATACAAGGCACTCGCGAAGACCATTCTAGTTAAACGCAAGTCGTTCAGTAAAGGCAATCAAGACACGTAATTTGTAGGTCCAGAAACAAGTCATGCATTTGGGTTTTACTAATACTATTTCTCATCCTTGGTCTTGTGGAAAATAACCGTGGTGACCGTTGGCTAGGCACCATGTTGTAACGTCATCAAAAGGACGGGGGTTACGTAATGCCCAACTGTGATGCCCCATACAAAACCATCGTGTACGATTCGTCAACAACAGGATCTTTACACGGTTGAATACTACATGCTGTTTGAAAACCAGTTTGCATTCATAAAAACATAGCATTTTACAAAAGATAACGTGACACAGAGGTCATTACAAAGACATTATTCAAATAACATAAGTTGCGAATGCAAATTAAAAGTTTCATGAGTGAGACATCTCTAAGTTATGCAGCGGTTATCTAACACGGCAGGTCCTTAACAGCAAGTCTAAATAGCATGACAGCAAGTCTAACAGCGGAAGCAACAAAGCTCTAAGCACCTGAGAAAACATGCTTAAAAACGTCAACAATAATGTTGGTGAGCTATAGTTTAAGTTGTAATAGTAATATAAGATTGACCACGAGATTTCATTGTTTCAAAACAGTATGAAAAGCATATGTATAACCGTGGGCACATGGTACCTAGACTTAACGTAAATATAAATATCACCCCTAAAAGTACACCTGGCGAGTGCGTATGTCCTCGAAGTATTAAACACCCGTTAAATGCTAGCGCGACTAGCCCGAGTGGGGATGTCAAACCCTATGGATCCATATCTAATATTTGTAGTGACCCGAACTTTTCGGAACCTTTCTATGATTATATGTTTAATGAAAACTATATTTACATGATTAAATGTTTCCAACATGTTAAGCAATCAAACTTGTTAAGACTTGGTTAATTGAAACGGAAATTTTGTAAACGTCTGATTATCCAGTTTAACCAATGATTCACGAATGCTATAAGTTGTATATGACATGATGATAAATAAATGAATAAATACATATGTTTAACATGATATAATGATCATCAAGTATCTCATTAAAAATAGTAACAATAAGTTATATACTTAAAAAGGAGACTATTGACGTGTGAAACTCGAAACGATACATATAACGATTATCGTTATAACCACGTCTTACTAAATATATATGAAGCATATTAATACATTGTTATATTATATATAACATGATAATATGATAATTAAATATATATCATTAAGTGTATTAACAATGAACTACATAAGTAAAAACAAGACTACGAACTTAAGGATTTCGAAACGAGACATATATGTAACGATTATCGTTGTAACGACATTTAAATGTATATATCATATTAAGATATATTAAGATATCATAATATCATGATAATATAATAATTTAAAATCTCATTTGATATTATAAACTTTGGGTTAACAACATTTAACAAGATCGTTAACCTAAAGGTCTCAAAACAACACTTACATGTAACGACTAACGATGACTTAACGACTCAGTTAAAATGTATATACATGTAGTGTTTTAATATGTATTCATACACTTTTGAAAGACTTCAAGACACTTATCAAAATACTTCTACTTAACAAAAATGCTTACAATTACATCCTCGTTCAGTTTCATCAACAATTCTACTCGTATGCACCCGTATTCGTACTCGTACAATACACAACTTTTAGATGTATGTACTATTGGTATATACACTCTAATGATCAGCTCTTAGCAGCCCATGTGAGTCACCTAACACATGTGGAAACCATCATTTGGCAACTAGCATGAAATATCTCATAAAATTACAAAAATATGAGTAATCATTCATGACTTATTTACATGAAAATAAAATTACATATCCTTTATATCTAATCAATACACCAACGACCAAAAACACCTACAAACACTTTAATTCTTCAATTTTCTTCATCTAATTGATCTCTCTCAAGTTCTAACTTCAAGTTCTAAGTGTTCTTCATAAATTCTACAAGTTCTAGTTACATAAAATCAAGAATACTTTCAAGTTTGCTAGCTCACTTCCAATCTTGTAAGGTGATCATCCAACCTCAAGAAATCTTTATTTCTTACAGTAGGTTATTATTCTAATACAAGGTAATAATCATATTCAAACTTTTGTTCAATTTCTATAACTATAACAATCTTATTTCAAGTGATGATCTTACTTGAACTTGTTTTCGTGTCATGATTCTGCTTCAAGAACTTCGAGCCATCCAATGATCCGTTGAAGCTAGATCCATTTTTTGTCTTTTCCAGTAGGTTTATCCAAGAACTTAAGGTAGTAATGATGTTCATAACATCATTCGATTCATACATAAAAAGCTATCATATTTGAAGTGGTAAACTAGTAATCACTAGAACATAGTTTAGTTAATTCTAAACTTGTTCGCAAATAAAGTTAATCCTTATAACTACACTTTTAAAATCAACTATACACATGATCTATATCGATATGATATGCTAACTTAATGATTTAAAACCCGGAAACAAGATAAACACCATAAAACCGGATTTACGCCGTCGTAGTTACAACCGGGGGCTGTTTTGGTTTGGATAATTAAAAACTATGAAAAACTTTGATTTAAAAGCTATACTTCTGGAAAAATGATTTTTCTTATGAACATGAAACCATATCCAAAAATCATGGTTAAACTCAAAGTGAAAGTATGTTTTTCAAAACAGTCATCAAGATGTCGTTCTTTCGACAGAAATGACTACCTCTTTCAAAAACGACTTGTAACTTGTATTTCCAACTATAAACCTGTACCTTTTCTGTTTAGTTTCATAAATTCAAGTTCAATACGAAACTGTGGCCGCTTAAATCACTCAAAACGGATTAGAAACGAAAAAATGGCGAGCAAAACAAAATTGGTAAAAACTACTCATGTTAGCTACGTGAAAATTGGTAACAAATCTATTCCAACCATAACTTAATCAACTTGTATTGTATATTATGTAATCTTGAGATACCATAGACACGTATACAATGTTTCGACCTATCATGTCGACACATCTATATATATTTCGGAACAACCATAGACACTCTATATGTGAATGTTGGAGTTAGCTATACAGGGTTGAGGTTGATTCTAAAATATATATAGTTTGAGTTGTGATCAATACTGAGATATGTATACACTGGGTCTTGGATTGATTCAAGATAATATATATCGATTTATTTCTGTACATCTAACTGTGGACAACTAGTTGTAGGTTACTAACGAGGACAGCTGACTTAATAAACTTAAAACATCAAAATGTATTAAATGTGTTGTAAATATATTTTGAATATACTTTGATATATATGTACATATTTGTTATAGGTTCGTGAATCGACCAGTGGCCAAGTCTTACTTCCCGACGAAGTAAAAATCTGTGAAAGAGAGTTATAGTCCCACTTTTAAAATCTAATATTTTTGGGATGAGAATACATGCAGGTTTTATAAATGATTTACAAAATAGACACAAGTACATGAAACTACATTCTATGGTTGAATTATCGTAATCGAATATGCCCCCTTTTATTAAGTCTGGTAATCTAAGAATTAGGGAACAGACACCCTAATTGATGCGAATCCTAAAGATAGATCTATCGGGCCCAACAAGCCCCATCCAAAGTACCGGATGCTTTAGTACTTTGAAATTTATATCATGTCCGAAGGGTGTCACAGAATGATGGGGATATTCTTAAATATGCATCTTGTTAATGTCGGTTACTAGGTGTTCACCATATGAATGATTTTTATCTCAATGTATGGGATGTGTATTGAAATATGAAATCTTGTGGTCTATTATTATGAGTTGATATATATAGGTTAAACCTATAACTCACCAATATTTTTGTTGACGTTTAAAGCATGTTTATTCTCAGGTGAATATTAAGAGCTTCCGCTGTTGCATACTAAAATAAGGACAAGATTTGGAGTCCATGTTTGTATGATATTATGTAAAAACTGCATTCAAGAAACATATGTCGATGTAATATATTTCTATTGTAAACCATTATGTAATGGTCGTGTGTAAATAGTATATTTTAGATTATCATTATTTGATAATCTACGTAATGCTTTTGAAACCTTTATTGATAAAATAAAGGTTATGGTTGTTTTAAAAATGAATGCAGTCCTTGAAAAACGTCTCATATAGAGGTCAAAACCTCGCAACGAAATCAATTAATATGGAACGTTTATAATCAATATGAACGGGACATTTCAATTGGTATCAGAGCGTTGGTCTTAGAGAACCAGAAGTTTGCATTAGTGTGTCTTATCGAGTTTGTTAGGATGCATTAGTGAGTCTGGACTTCGACCGTATTTACTTGAAAAATGATTGCTTAACAAATTTTGTTGGAAACTATATAATTTTAACATGTGAATATTATGTTATATATTAATCTCTTAACGTGTTTGATATTATGTGATAGATGTCTACCTCTAGAACAAGTCCCATTGACTCACCTAATAATAATGAAGAGTCAAATGTAAATTGGAATGATTCGTGGACTGATTCACAAGTTCTCGAAGAGGAACCGGAAGAAGAGTCGGAACCGGAAGAAGAATCGGAACCGGAAGAAGAAAAAGAACCAGTGGGGGAAATAATAAAATGGTTAAGTAGAAGAAAATCCTCAACCAACCGACCAAAGTTAATTATGGTCAATGGTGTTTCTGCCAAGGAAGCAAAGTATTGGGAGGATTACCAATTCTCCGATGAATTAGATCCCGACAAGGATTCCGATGATGTTATAGAAATTACCCCAACACAATTTAATAAGGCAAAAGAGAACAATAAGAGAAAGGGCATAAAAATAGAGAAATTTGATTCCAAACCCGATGAACTTTATATGTATCGTCAACACCCGTATTTCTTAAGTTGTGACAATAACCCGGGAACCTCTAAACCACCAGGTTTTTCTAAACCAATGTGGAAAATGACGGCTCGTATTAGGGGAACATCATATATCCCTAGAAACTTGGCAAAACGAACCAAAACCGAAGAAGAAGCAGAAACGAGCGGGTCGGAATAAGATAGTTGTATTCGTGTGGTGTAATATATGTAATATAGTGTGCTTATGCTTTATGATATATGTAAAAATTGCTTGCATTAATAAGTATTTTTTTTATGAATCTAACTCTTGTCTATTTTACAGTATAAAAACACAAAATGGATAGACAACCCAATATTTTAAGAGACCTACCCGGAGACATGATTGATGAAATCTTTTCTAGAGTCGGTCAGAATTCCTCGGCACAACTATTTAAGGCGAGATCAGTTTGTAAGACATTCGAAGAACGTTCCAAGAATGCCTTGGTTTATAAAAGGCTTTCATTCGAAAGATGGGGAATATCACATTGGGAAATCCATAAGTTACGATGTGTTTACTTTGACGCATATATTGCGGGGAACCCAAATGCTATTTTACGCAACGGGTTAAGAAATTATTTTGACTCAATATATCCGAATATAGGACTTCGTGATTTAGAAAAAGCAGCTAACATGCAACATAAAGAAGCATGTTATGCTTACGGGTTAGTAATGTTCGCTTCTCACCAAAGTGAGAAAAAGAACATCGGGCTACAACTATTAAACAAAACGTTCCCACAAGTGACGGAGTCGGTAATTGGGGTAAGAAATGAGGTTTTTAGATTGTTACAGGACTGTTGGACATTACGTAACCCTCGTCCCTTTGACGACGTTACAACACGCTGTCTTATCAACATGCCATAATGGTTATGTTCCACAAGACCAAGGATGGGAAGTAGTCCTAGTAAAACCAGAATGCATGACTTGTTTCTGGACGTATGAATTACGTGTCTTTATTGCCTTTGCTGAACGACTTGTGTACTAGCTAGAATTATCTTCACAACCATCTTGTATCAAATTTATTGTGTGCTATATTTCATGCTATATGTAAAATAAGCGGTATTGTAAGTTTGTAAAATATTGTGTAAAAGTTTGAACGCGAAATATTATTATAATCAGTTTTTCATATAAGAATTGTAGTAGTTGAATTGTATATTAGCTACTAAGTATGAACTTAACGGGTAGGTACTACCCGAATTTGAACTTATAAAACGCTAATATGAAGAAAAGCTTTTATAAATGAGTTCATATTATGCTACGAGATACTATTGACTACTCTTGATATTCTATATGATTAACTCATTTCATTTGACTATTTTGAAGGAAATGGCATCGATTACTCGACACACTTTGAATATGAGCGAAGAGGAATTTCGTGCCTTTCTTGCTTCAAACATAGCCGCAGTACAGGCTGCGCTACATACCAACAATAACCTTGGATCTAGCAGTACAGGAAATCGTGTAGGATGCACCTACAAAGAATTCACTGCCTGCAAACCTTTAGAATTTGATGGAACCGAAGGACCGATCGGATTGAAACGGTGGACCGAGAAAGTTGAATCGGTGTTTGCCATAAGTAAGTGTACTGAAGAGGACAAAGTAAAGTACGCTACGCATACCTTCACAGGTACTGCGTTAACATGGTGGAATACCTATCTAGAGCAAGTGGGACAAGATGATGCTTACGCACTATCGTGGTCAGCATTCAAGCACTTGATGAACGAGAAGTACCGTCCCAGAACCGAGGTCAATAAGCTCAAGACAGAACTTAGAGGGTTACGAACCCAAGGACTTGATATTACCACGTACAAAAGACGATTCACAGAATTATGCCTATTGTGTCCGGGAGCGTTCGAAGATGAGGAAGAGAAGATCGACGCGTTTGTGAAAGGATTACCGGAAAGAATCCAAGAAGATATAAGTTCACACGAGCCCGCCTCCATACAACAGGCATGTAGAATGGCTCACAAACTAGTGAACTAGATTGAGGAAAGAATTAAAGAACAGACGGCTGAAGAGGCCAATGTGAAGCAAGTCAAAAGAAAGTGGGAGGAAAACGGTGATAAGAATCACCAATACAACAACAACAGCAATTACAATAATAATCGCAACAACTATCCCAACAATCGCAACATCAATCGCAACTACAACAAACGGCCCAACAACAACAACAACAACAACAACAACAGCAACTACAACAATCATCCCAACAACAATAACAACCGCAACAACAACAATAATCAGAAGCAGCTATGCCAAAGGTGTGAAAAGTATCACTCGGGGTTTTGCACCAAATTTTGAAACAAGTGTAAAAGAAATGGTCATAGCGCGGCGAAGTGCGAGGTCTACGGACCAGGGGTTAACAGAACGAAAGGAACAAATGGTGTCGGAACGAGTAATGGTGGAGCAAGTAGTGTTGGAGCAAGTTATGCCAATGTAGTTTGTTATAAATGTGGAAAACCGGGCCACATTATTAGAAATTACCCGAACCAGGAGAACACGAATGGACAAGGTCGCGGAAGAGTTTTCAATATTAATGCGGCAGAGGCACAGGAAGACCCGGAGCTTATTATGAAATGTCCCGTTCTTATTGATTAAAAACGTTCCATATTAATTGATTTCGTTGCGAGGTTTTGACCTCTATATGAGACGTTTTTCAATGATTGCATTCATTTTTAAAACAAACCATAACCTTTATTTCATCAATAAAGGTTTAAAAAGCTTTACGTAGATTATCAAATAATGATAATCTAATATATCCTGTTTACACACGACCATTACATAATGGTTTACAATACAAATATGTTACAACAAAATAAGTTTCTTGAATGCAGTTTTTACACATTATCATACAAGCATGGACTCCAAATCTCGTCTTTATTTAAGTATGCGACAACGGAAGCTCTTAATAATCACCTGAGAATAAACATGCTTAAAACGTCAACAAAAATGTTGGTGAGTTATAGGTTTAACCTATATATATCAAATCATAATAATAGACCACAAGATTTCATATTTCAATACACATCCGATACATAGAGATAAAAATCATTCATATGGTGAACACCTGGTAACCGACATTAACAAGATGCATATATAAGAATATCCCCATCATTCCGGGACACCCTTCGGATATGATATAAATTTCGAAGTACTAAAGCATCCGGTACTTTGGATGGGGTTTGTTAGGCCCAATAGATCTATCTTTAGGATTCGCGTCAATTAGGGTGTCTGTTCCCTAATTCTTAGATTACCAGACTTAATAAAAAGGGGCATATTCGATTTCGATAATTCAACCATAGAATGTAGTTTCACGTACTTGTGTCTATTTTGTAAATCATTTATAAAACCTGCATGTATTCTCATCCTAAAAATATTAGATTTTAAAAGTGGGACTATAACTCACTTTCACAGATTTTTACTTCGTCGGGAAGTAAGACTTGGCCACTGGTTGATTCACGAACCTATAACAATATATACATATATATCAAAGTATGTTCAAAATATATTTACAACACTTTTAATATATTTTGATATTTTAAGTTTATTAAGTCAGCTGTCCTCGTTAATAACCTACAACTAGTTGTCCACAGTTAGATGTACAGAAATAAATCGATAAATATTATCTTGAATCAATCCATGACCCAGTGTATACGTATCTCAGTATTGATCACAACTCAAACTATATATATTTTGGAATCAACTTCAACCCTGTATAGCTAACTCCAACATTCACATATAGAGTGTCTATGGTTGTTCCGAAATATATATAGATGTGTCGACATGATAGGTCGAAACATTGTATACGTGTCTATGGTATCTCAAGATTACATAATATATAATACAAGTTGATTAAGTTATGGTTGGAATAGATTTGTTACCAATTTTCACGTAGCTAAAATGAGAAAAATTATCAAATCTTGTTTTACCCATAACTTCTTCATTTTAAATCCGTTTTGAGTGAATCAAATTGCTATGGTTTCATATTGAACTCTATTTTATGAATCTAAACAGAAAAAGTATAGGTTTATAGTCGGAAAAATAAGTTACAAGTCATTTTTGTAAAGGTAGTCATTTCAGTCGAAAGAACGACGTCTAGATGACCATTTTAGAAAACATACTTCCACTTTGAGTTTAACCATAATTTTTGGATATAGTTTCATGTTCATAATAAAAATCATTTTCTCAGAATAACAACTTTTAAATCAAAGTTTATCATAGTTTTTAATTAACTAACCCAAAACAGCCCGCGGTGTTACTACGACGGCGTAAATCCGGTTTTACGGTGTTTTTCGTGTTTCCAGGTTTTAAATCATTAAGTTAGCATATCATATAGATATAGAACATGTGTTTAGTTGATTTTAAAATTCAAGTTAGAAGGATTAACTTTTATTTGCGAACAAGTTTAGAATTAACTAAACTATGTTCTAGTGATTACAATTTTAAACCTTCGAATAAGATAGCTTTATATGTATGAATCGAATGATGTTATGAACATCATTACTACCTTAAGTTCCTTGGATAAACCTACTGGAAAAGAGAAAAATGGATCTAGCTTCAACGGATCCTTGGATGGCTCAAAGTTCTTGAAGCAGAATCATGACACGAAAACAAGTTCAAGTAAGATCATCACTTGAAATAAGATTGTTATAGTTATAGAAATTGAACCAAAGTTTGAATATGATTATTACCTTGTATTAGAATGATAACCTACTGTAAGAAACAAAGATTTCTCGAGGTTGGATGATCACCTTACAAGATTGGAAGTGAGCTAGCAAACTTGAAAGTATTCTTGATTTAATGTAACTAGAACTTGTAGAATTTATAAAGAACACTTAGAACTTGAAGATAGAACTTGAGAGAGATCAATTAGATGAAGAAAATTGAAGAATTAAAGTGTTTGTAGGTGTTTTTGGTCGTTGGTGTATGGATTAGATATAAAGGATATGTAATTTTGTTTTCATGTAAATAAGTCATGAATGATTACTCATATTTTTGTAATTTTATGAGATATTTCATGCTAGTTGCCAAATGATGGTTCCCACATGTGTTAGGTGACTCACATGGGATGATAAGAGCTGATCATTGGAGTGTATATACCAATAGTACATACATCTAAAAGCTGTGTATTGTACGAGTACGAATACGGGTGCATACGAGTAGAATTGTTGATGAAACTGAACGAGGATGTAATTGTAAGCATTTTTGTTAAGTAGAAGTATTTTGATAAGTGTATTGAAGTCTTTCAAAAGTGTATAAATACATATTAAAACACTACATGTATATACATTTTAACTGAGTCGTTAAGTCATCGTTAGTCGTTACATGTAAGTGTTGTTTTGAAACCTTTAGGTTAACGATCTTGTTAAATGTTGTTAACCCAATGTTTATAATATCAAATGAGATTTTAAATTATTATATTATCATGATATTATCATGTATGAATATATCTTAATATGATATATATACATTAAATGTCTTTACAACGATAATCGTTACATATATGTCTCGTTTAAAAATCATTAAGTTAGTAGTCTTGTTTTTACATATGTAGTTCATTGTTAATATACTTAATGATATGTTTACTTATCATAGTATCATGTTAACTATATATATATCCATATATATGTCATCATATAGTTTTTACAAGTTTTAACGTTCGTGAATCACCGGTCAACTTGGGTGGTCAATTGTCTATATGAAACATATTTCAATTAATCAAGTCTTAACAAGTTTGATTGCTTAACATGTTGGAAATATTTAATCATGTAAATATCAATCTCAATTAATATATATAAACATGGAAAAGTTCGGGTCACTACAGTACCTACCCGTTAAATAAATTTTGTCCCGAAATTTTAAGCTGTTGAAGGTGTTGACGAATCTTCTGGAAATAGATGCGGGTATTTCTTCTTCATCTGATCTTCACGCTCCCAGGTGAACTCGGGTCCTCTACGAGCATTCCATCGAACCTTAACAATTGGTATCTTGTTTTGCTTAAGTCTTTTAACCTCACGATCCATTATTTCGACGGGTTCTTCGATGAATTGAAGTTTTTCGTTGATTTGGATTTCATCTAACGGAAGAGTGAGATCTTCTTTAGCAAAACATTTCTTCAAATTCGAGACGTGGAAAGTGTTATGTACAGCCGCGAGTTGATGAGGTAACTCAAATCGGTAAGCTACTGGTCCGACACGATCAATAATCTTGAATGGTCCAATATACCTTGGATTTAATTTCCCTCGTTTACCAAATCGAACAACGCCTTTCCAAGGTGCAACTTTAAGCATGACCATCTCTCCAATTTCAAATTCTATATCTTTTCTTTTAATGTCAGCGTAGCTCTTTTGTCGACTTTGGGCGGTTTTCATCCGTTGTTGAATTTGGATGATCTTCTCGGTAGTTTCTTGTATAATCTCCGGACCCGTAATCTGTCTATCCCCCACTTCACTCCAACAAATCGGAGACCTGCACTTTCGACCATAAAGTGCTTCAAACCGCGCCATCTCAATGCTTGAATGGTAGCTGTTGTTGTAGAAAAATTCTGCTAACGGTAGATGTCGATCCCAACTGTTTCCGAAATCAATAACACATGCTCGTAGCATGTCTTCAAGCGTTTGTATCATCCTTTCACTCTGCCCATCAGTTTGTGGATGATAGGCAGTACTCATGTCTAGACGAGTTCCTAATGCTTGCTGTAATGTCTGCCAGAATCTTGAAATAAATCTGCCATCCCTATAAGAGATAATAGAGATTGGTATTCCATGTCTGGAGATGACTTCCTTCAAATACAGTCGTGCTAACTTCTCCATCTTGTCATCTTCTCTTATTGGCAGGAAGTGTGCTGATTTGGTGAGACGATCAACTATTACCCAAATAGTATCAAAACCACTTGCAGTCCTTGGCAATTTAGTGATGAAATCCATGGTAATGTTTTCCCATTTCCATTCTGGGATTTCGGGTTGTTGAAGTAGACCTGATGGTTTCTGATGCTCAGCTTTGACCTTAGAACACGTCAAACATTCTCCTACGTATTTAGCAACATCGGCTTTCATACCCGGCCACCAAAAATGTTTCTTGAGATCCTTGTACATCTTCCCCGTTCCAGGATGTATTGAGTATCTGGTTTTATGAGCTTCTCTAAGTACCATTTCTCTCATATCTCCAAATTTTGGTACCCAAATCCTTTCAGCCCTATACCGGGTTCCGTCTTCCCGAATATTAAGATGCTTCTCCGATCTTTTGGGTATTTCATCCTTTAAATTTCCCTCTTTTAAAACTCCTTGTTGCGCCTCCTTTATTTGAGTAGTAAGGTTATTATGAATCATTATATTCATAGATTTTACTCGAATGGGTTCTCTGTCCTTCCTGCTCAAGGAATCGGCTACCACATTTGCCTTCCCCGGGTGGTAACGAATCTCAAAGTCGTAATCATTCAACAATTCAATCCACCTACGCTGCCTCATATTCAGTTGTTTCTGATTAAATATGTGTTGAAGACTTTTGTGGTCGGTATATATAATACTTTTGACCCCATATAAGTAGTGCCTCCAAGTCTTTAATGCAAAAACAACCGCGCCTAATTCCAAATCACCTTCGTTCGTTGCATTAATACACAACCGAGACCTTGCTTTGATGCATCACAATAAATCACAAAATCATCATTCCCTTCAGGCAATGACAATATAGGTGCCGTAGTTAGCTTTTTCTTCAATAACTGAAACGCTTTCTCTTGTTCATCCTTCCATTCAAATTTCTTCCCTTTATGCGTTAATGCAGTCAAGGGTTTTGCTATTCTGGAAAAGTCTTGGATGAACCTTCTGTAGTAACCAGCTAGTCCTAAAAACTGGCGTATGTGTTTCGGAGTTTTCGAGGTTTCCCACTTTTCAACAGTTTCTATCTTTGCCGGATCCACCTTAATACCTTTTTTGTTCACTATGTGACCGAGGAATTGAACTTCTTCCAACCAAAATGCACACTTTGAAAATTTAGCGTACAATTCTTCCTTCCTCAATACTTCTAACACCTTTCTCAAATGTTCACCGTGTTCTTGGTCATTCTTTGAGTAAATAAGTATGTCATCAATGAAAACAATGACAAACTTGTCAAGGTATGGTCCACACACTCGGTTCATAAGGTCCATGAACACAGCTAGTGCATTAGTTAAACCAAACGGCATGACCATAAACTCGTAATGACCGTAACGTGTTCTGAAAGCAGTCTTTGGAATATCATCTTCTTTCACCCGCATTTGATGATACCCAGAACGTAAGTCAATCTTTGAATAAACATACGAGCCTTGTAGTTGATCAAATAAGTCGTCGATTCTCGGTAGTGGGTAGCGGTTCTTGATGGTAAGTTTGTTCAACTCTCGGTAGTCGATACACAACCTGAATGTACCATTTTTCTTCTTGACAAACAAAACAGGAGCTCCCCACGGTGATGTGCTTGGTCGAATGAAACCACGCTCTAAAAGTTCTTGTAATTGGCTTTGCAGTTCTTTCATCTCGCTGGGTGCGAGTCTGTAAGGAGCACGAGCTATTGGTGCAGCTCCTGGTACAAGATCTATTTGAAATTCAACAGATCGATGTGGGGGTAATCCCGGTAATTCTTTCAGAAATACATCGGGAAATTCTTTTGCAATGGGAACATCATTGATGCTCTTTTCTTCAGTTTGTACTTTCTCGACGTGTGCTAGAACATCATAGCAACCTTTTCTTATTAGTTTTTGTGCCTTCAAATTACTAATAAGATGTAGCTTCGTGTTGCCCTTTTCTCCGTACACCATTAAGGGTTTTCCTTTTTCTCGTATAATGCGAATTGCATTTTTGTAACAAACGATCTCTGCTTTCACTTCTTTCAACCAGTCCATACCAATTATCACATCAAAACTCCCTAACTCTACTGGTATCAAATCAATCTTAAATGTTTCGCTAACCAGTTTAATTTCTCGATTCCGACATATATTATCTGCTGAAATTAATTTACCATTTGCTAATTCGAGTAAAAATTTACTATCCAAAGGCGTCAATGGACAACTTAATTTAGCACAAAAATCTCTACTCATATAGCTTCTATCCGCACCCGAATCAAATAAAACATAAGCAGATTTATTATCAATAAGAAACGTACCCGTAACAAGCTCCGGGTCTTCCTGTGCCTCTGCCGCATTAATATTGAAAACTCTTCCCCGGCCTTGTCCATTCGTGTTCTCCTGGTTCGGGCAATTTCTAATAATGTGGCCCGGTTTTCCACATTTATAACAAACTACATTGGCATAACTTGCTCCGACACTACTTGCTCCGCCATTACTCGTTCTGACACCATTTGTTCCTTTCGTTCTATTAACCCCTGGTCCGTAGACCTCACACTTCGCCGCGCTATGACCATTTCTTTTACACTTGTTGCAAAATTTGGTGCAGAACCCCGAGTGATACTTTTCACACCTTTGGCATAGCTGCTTCTGATTGTTGTTGTTGTTGCGGTTATTATTGTTGTTGGGATGATTGTTGTAGTTGCTGTTGTTGTTGTTGTTGTTGTTGTTGTTGTTGGTGGTGTGCCGTTTGTTGTAGTTGCGATTGATGTTGCGATTGTTGGGATAATTGTTGCGATTATTGTTGTAATTGCTGTTGTTGTTGTATTGATGATTCTTATTGTAGTGACCCGAACTTTTCCACGTTTATATATATTAATTGAGATTGATATTTACATGATTAAATGTTTCCAACATGTTAAGCAATCAAACTTGTTAAGACTTGATTAATTGAAATATGTTTCATATAGACAATTGACCACCCAAGTTGACCGGCGATTCACGAACGTTAAAACTTGTAAAAACGACTTGACGATATATATATGGATATACATATGGTTAACATGAGATTATGATAAGTAAGTATCTCCATAAGTATATTAACAATGAGTTATATACATATAAACAAGACTACTAACTTAAGGATTTCGAAACGAGACATATATGTAACGATTATCGTTGTAACGACATTTAAATGTATATATATCATATTAAGATATATTAATATATCATAATATCATGATAATATAATAATTTAACATCTCATTAGATATAATAAACAATGGGTTAACAACATTAATTGAGATCGTTAACTTAAAGGTTTCAAAACAACACTTACATGTAACGACTAACGATGACTTAACGACTCCGTTAAAATGTATATACATGTAGTGTATTTATATGTATTAAAATACTTTTGGAAGACTTCAAGACATATATCAAAACACTCATACTTAACGAAAATGGTTACAGTTACTTTCCCATTCTTTTCTTTCATCAAGAATTCTAGTCGTATTCTTACCCGTATTATACACAGCTTCAAAACGTACTTACTATGGGTATATACCAATAGGAACTAGCATGGGATTCCACTCTTGATTATGTCATGTATGACTAATCAATTTTAACTTCTACCATGAGCTAGTCAACTAACTAGAACTCCTTTTAACCCCACTCACCACTCACCAATTAACACTCATCATTCACTCCATTTCACTTCCAAATCTCTTTCTAATTCTCTCTCAACACACCCACACTATTATGAACGTATTTTTCCAGTAGTTAATCATCATCTTCATCAAAAATCACTTCAAGAATCAAGCTATAATCATCATAGGAAGAACACTTCAAGAATACTTCAAAAATCCCTTCAAGTTTACTAATTTACTTCCAAGCTTCCTAATCCATTCCAAGTAATCATCTAAGATCAAGAAACCTTTGTTATATACAGTAGGTTATCTTTCTTATTCAAGGTAATATTCATATTCAAACTTTGATTCAATTTCTATAACTATAAACTATCTTAATTCGAGCAAAAATCTTACTTGAACTTGTTTTTGTGTCATGATCCTACTTCAAGAACTTTCAAGCCATCCAAGATCCTTTGAAGCTAGATCATTTCTTGTCACTTCCAGTAGGTTTACCTACTAAACTTGAGGTAGTAATGATGTTCATAACATCATTCGATTCATATATATAAAACTATCTTATTCGAAGGTTTAAACTCGTAATCACTAGAACATAGTTTAGTTAATTCTAAACTTGTTCGCAAACAAAAGTTAATCCTTCTAACTTGACTTTTAAAATTAACTAAACACATGTTCTATATCTATATGATATGCTAACTTAATGATTTAAAACCTGGAAACACGAAAAACACCGTAAAACCGGATTTACGCCGTCGTAGTAACACCGCGGGCTTTTTTGGGTTAGTTAATTAAAAACTATGATAAACTTTGATTTAAAAGTTGTTATTCTGAGAAAATGATTTTTATTATGAACATGAAACTATATCCAAAAATTATGGTTAAACTCAAAGTGGAAGTATGTTTTCTAAAATGGTCATCTAGACGTCGTTCTTTCGACTGAAATGACTACCTTTACAAAAACGACTTGTAACTTATTTTTCCGACTATAAACCTATACTTTTTCTGTTTAGATTCATAAAATACAGTTCAATATTAAACCATAGCAATTTGATTCATTCAAAACGGATTTAAAATGAAGAAGTTATGGGTAAAACAAGATTGGATAATTTTTCTCATTTTAGCTACGTGAAAATTGGTAACAAATCAATTCCAACCATAACTTAATCAACTTGTATTGTATATTATGTAATCTTGAGATACCATAGACACGTATACAATGTTTCGACCTATCATGTCGACACATCTATATATATTTCGGAACAACCATAGACACTCTATATGTGAATGTTGGAGTTAGCTATACAGGGTTGAGGTTGATTCCAAAATATATATAGTTTGAGTTGTGATCAATACTGAGATACGTATACACTGGGTCGTGGATTGATTCAAGATAATATTTATTGATTTATTTCTGTACATCTAACTGTGGACAACTAGTTGTAGGTTACTAACGAGGACAGCTGACTTAATAAACTTAAAACATCAAAATATATTAAAAGTGTTGTAAATATATTTTGAACATACTTTAATATATATGTATATATTGTTATAGGTTCGTGAATCAACAGTGGCCAAGTCTTACTTCTCGACGAAGTAAAAATCTGTGAAAGTGAGTTATAGTCCCACTTTTAAAATCTAATATTTTTGGGATGAGAATACATGCAGGTTTTATAAATGATTTACAAAATAGACACAAGTACGTGGAACTACATTCTATGGTTGAATTATCGAAATCGAATATGCCCCTTGTTATTAAGTCTGGTAATCTAAGAATTAGGGAACAGACACCCTAATTGACGCGAATCCTAAAGATAGATCTATTGGGCTTAACAAACCCCATCCAAAGTACCGGATGCTTTAGTACTTCGAAATTTATATCATATCCGAAGGGTGTCCCGGAATGATGGGGATATTCTTATATATGCATCTTGTTAATGTCGGTTACCAGGTGTTCACCATATGAATGATTTTTATCTCTATGTATGGGATGTGTATTGAAATATGAAATCTTGTGGTCTATTATTATGGTTTGATATATATAGGTTAAACCTATAACTCACCAACATTTTTGTTGACGTTTTAAGCATGTTTATTCTCAGGTGATTATTAAGAGCTTCCGCTGTTGCATACTTAAATAAGGACAAGATTTGGAGTCCATGCTTGTATGATATTGTGTAAAAACTGCATTCAAGAAACTTATTTTTTTGTAACATATTTGTATTGTAAACCATTATGTAATGGTCGTGTGTAAACAGGATATTTTAGATTATCATTATTTGATAATCTACGTAAAGCTTTTTAAACCTTTATTGATGAAATAAAGGTTATGGTTTGTTTAAAAATGAATGCAGTCTTTGAAAAATGTCTCATATAGAGGTCAAAACCTCGCAACAAAATCAATTAATATGGAACGTTTTTAATCAATAAGAATGGGACATTTCAGTTGGTATCCGAGCGATGGTCTTAGAGAACCAGAATTTTGCATTAGTGTGTCTTATCTAGTTTGTTAGGATGCATTAGTGAGTCTGGACTTCGACCGTGTTTACTTGAAAAATGATTGCTTAACAAATTTTGTTGGAAACTATATATTTTTAACATGTGAATATTATGTGATATATTAATCTCTTAACGCGTTTGATATTATGTGATAGATGTCTACCTCTAGAACAAGTCTCATTGACTCACCTAATAATAATGAAGAGTCAAATGTAAATTGGAATGATTCGTGGACTGATTCACAAGTTCCCGAAGAGGAACCGGAAGAAGAGTCGGAACCAGAAGAAGAATCGGAATCGGAAGAAGAATCGGAACCGGATGAAGAAATAGAACCGGTGGGGGAAATAATAAAACGGTTAAGTAAAAGAAAATCCTCAACCAACCGACCAAGGTTAATTATGGTCAATGGTGTTTCCGCTAAGGAAGCAAAATATTGGGAGGATTACCAATTCTCCGATGAATCGGATTCCGACGAGAATTCCGATGATGTTATAGAAATTACCCCAACTGAATTTAAAAAGGCAAAAGAAAATAATAAGGGAAAGGGCATAAAAATAGAGAAATCTAATTCCAACCCCGATGAACTTTATATGTATCGTCAACCCCCGAAGTCCTTAAGTTGTAACAATGACCCGGGAACCTCTAAACCACCAGGTTTTTCTAAACCAATGTGGAAAATAATGGCTCGTATTAGGGGAACATCATATATCCCTAGAAACTTGGGAAAACGAACCAAAACCAAAGAAGAAGAAACAAGCGAGTCGGAATAAGATAGTTGTATTCGTGTGGTGTAATATATGTAATATAGTGTGCTTATGCTTTATGATATATGTAAAAATTGCTTGTATTAATAAGTATTTTTTTTATGAATCTAACTCTTGTCTATTTTACAGTATAAAAACACAAAATGGATAGACAACCCAATATTTTAAGAGACCTACCCGGAGACATGATTGATGAAATCTTGTCTAGAGTCGGTCAGAATTCCTCGGCACAACTATTTAAGGCGAGATCAGTTTGTAAGACATTCGAAGAACGTTCCAAGAATGATTTGGTTTATAAAAGGCTTTCGTTCGGAAGATGGGGGATATCACATTGGGAAATCCATAAGTTACGATGTGTTTACTTTGACGCATATATTGCGGGGAACCCAAATGCTATTTTACGCAACGGGTTAAGAAATTATTTTGACTCAGTATATCCAAATATAGGACTTCGTGATTTAGAAAAAGCGGCTAACATGCAACATAAAGAAGCATGTTATGCTTACGGGTTAGTAATGTTCGCTTCTCACCAAAGTGAGAACAAGAATATCGGGCTACAACTATTAAACAAAACGTTCCCTCAAGTGACGGAGTCGGTAATTGGGGTAAGAAATGAGGTTTTTAGGTTATTACGAGACTGTTGGTCATTACGTAACCCTCGTCCCTTTGACGACGTTACAACACGCTGTCTTATCAACGGCCATAACGGTTATGTTCCACAAGACCAAGGATGGGAAGTAATCCTAGTAAAACCAGAATGCATGACTTGTTTCTGGACGTATGAATTACGTGTCTTTATTGCCTTTGCTGAACGACTTGTGTACTAGCTAGAATTATCTTCACAACCATCTTGTATCAAATTTATTGTGTGCTATATTTCATGCTATATGTAAAATAAGCGGTATTGTAAGTTTGTAAAATATTGTGTAAAAGTTTGAACGCGAAATATTATTACAATCAGTTTTTCATATAGAATTGTAGTAGTTGAATTGTATATTAGCTACTAAGTATGAACTTAACGGGTAGGTACTACCCGAATTTAAACTTATAAAACGCTAATATGAAGAAAAAGCTTTTATAAATGAGTTCATATTATGCTACGAAATACTATTAACTACTCTTAATATTCTGTATGATTAACTTGTTCCATTTAACTATTTTGAAGGAAATGGCACCGACTACTCGACACACCGTGAATATGAATGAAGAGGAATTCCGTACTTTTCTAGCTTCAAACATAGCCGCAGTACAGGCTGCGCTATATACCAACAATAACCTTGGATCTGGCAGTACAGGAAATCGTGTAGGATGCACCTACAAAGAATTCACTGCCTGCAAACCTTTGGAATTTGATGGAACCGAAGGACCGATCGGATTGAAAAGGTGGACCGAGAAGGTCGAATCGGTGTTTGCCATAAGTAAGTGTACTGAAGAGGACAAAGTGAAGTACGCTACGCATACCTTTACAGGTTCTGCGTTAACATGGTGGAATACCTATCTAGAGCAAGTGGGACAAGATGATGCGTACGCACTACCGTGGTCAGCATTCAAGCACTTGATGAACGAGAAGTACCATCCCAGAACCGAGGTCAATAAGCTCAAGACAGAACTTAGAGGGTTACGAACCCAAGGATTTGATATTACCACGTATGAAAGACGATTCACAGAATTGTGCCTATTGTGTCCGGGAGCATTCGAAGATGAGGAAGAGAAGATCGACGCGTTTGTGAAAGGATTACCAGAAAGAATCCAAGAAGATATAAGTTCACACGAGCCCGCCTCCATACAACAGGCATGTAGAATGGCTCACAAACTAGTGAACCAGATTGAAGAAAGAATTAAAGAACAGACTGCTGAAGAGGCCAATGTGAAGCAAGTCAAAAGAAAGTGGGAGGAAAATGGTGATAAGAATCACCAATACAACAACAACAACAATCGCAACATCAATCGCAACTACAACAAACGGCTCAACAACAACAACAACAACAACAACAACAACAGCAGCAACAGCAACTACAACAATCATCCCAACAACAATAATAACCGCAACAACAACAACAATCAGAAACAGCTATGCCAAAGGTGTGAAAAGTATCACTCGGGGTTCTGCACCAAATTTTGCAACAAGTGTAAAAGAAATGGTCATAGCGCGGCGAAGTGTGAGGTCTACGGACCAGGGGTTAATAGAACAAAAGGAACAAATGGTGTCGGAACGAGTAATGGCGGAGCAAGTAGTGTCGGAGCAAGCTATGCCAATGTAGTTTGTTATAAATGTGGAAAACCGGGCCACATTATTAGAAATTGCCCGAACCAGGAGAACACGAATGGACAAGGCCGCGGAAGAGTTTTCAATATTAATGCGGCAGAGGCACAGGAAGACCCGGAGCTTGTTACGGGTACGTTTCTTATTGACAATAAATCTGCTTACGTTTTATTTGATTCGGGTGCGGATAGAAGCTATATGAGTAGAGATTTTTGTGCTAAATTAAGTTGTCCATTGACGCCTTTGGATAGTAAATTTTTACTCGAATTAGCAAATGGTAAATTAATTTCAGCAGATAATATATGTCGGAATCGAGAAATTAAACTGGTTAGCGAAACATTTAAGATTGATTTGATACCAGTAGAGTTAGGGAGTTTTGATGTGATAATCGGTATGGACTGGTTGAAAGAAGTGAAAGCAGAGATCGTTTGTTACAAAAATGCAATTCGCATTATACGAGAAAAAGGAAAACCCTTAATGGTGTACGGAGAAAAGGGCAACACGAAGCTACATCTTATTAGTAATTTGAAGGCACAAAAACTAATAAGAAAAGGTTGCTATGCTGTTCTAGCACACGTCGAGAAAGTACAAACTGAAGAAAAGAGCATCAATGATGTTCCCATTGCAAAAGAATTTCCCGATGTATTTCCGAAAGAATTACCGGGATTACCCCCACAGCGATCCGTTGAATTTCAAATAGATCTTGTACCAGGAGCTGCACCAATAGCTCGTGCTCCTTACAGACTCGCACCCAGCGAGATGAAAGAACTGCAAAGCCAATTACAAGAACTTTTAGAGCGTGGTTTCATTCGACCAAGCACATCACCGTGGGGAGCTCCTGTTTTGTTTGTTAAGAAGAAAGATGGTACATTCAGGTTGTGTATCGACTACCGAGAGTTGAACAAACTTACCATCAAGAACCGCTACCCACTACCGAGAATCGATGACTTATTTGATCAACTACAAGGCTCGTCTGTTTATTCAAAGATTGACTTACGTTCCGGGTATCATCAAATGCGGGTGAAAGAAGATGATATTCCAAAGACTGCTTTCAGAACACGTTACGGTCATTACGAGTTTATGGTCATGCCGTTTGGTTTAACTAATGCACCAGCTGTGTTCATGGACCTTATGAACCGAGTGTGTAGACCATACCTTGACAAGTTTGTCATTGTTTTCATTGATGACATACTTATTTACTCAAAGAATGACCAAGAACACGGTGAACATTTGAGAAAGGTGTTAGAAGTATTGAGGAAGGAAGAATTGTACGCTAAGTTTTCAAAGTGTGCATTTTGGTTGGAAGAAGTTCAATTCCTCGGTCACATAGTGAACAAAGAAGGTATTAAGGTGGATCCGGCAAAGATAGAAACTGTTGAAAAGTTGGAAACCCCGAAAACTCCGAAACACATACGCCAGTTTTTAGGACTAGCTGGTTACTACAGAAGGTTCATCCAAGACTTTTCCAGAATAGCAAAACCCTTGACTGCATTAACGCATAAAGGGAAGAAATTTGAATGGAATGATGAACAAGAGAAAGCATTTCAGTTATTGAAGAAAAAGCTAACTACGGCACCTATATTGTCATTGCCTGAAGGGAATGATGATTTTGTGATTTATTGTGACGCATCAAAGCAAGGTCTCGGTTGTGTATTAATGCAACGAACGAAGGTGATTGCTTATGCGTCTAGACAATTGAAGATTCACGAACAAAATTATACGACGCATGATTTGGAATTAGGCGCGGTTGTTTTTGCATTAAAGACTTGGAGGCACTACTTATATGGGGTCAAAAGTATTATATATACCGACCACAAAAGTCTTCAACACATATTTAATCAGAAACAACTGAATATGAGGCAGCGTAGGTGGATTGAATTGTTGAATGATTACGACTTTGAGATTCGTTACCACCCGGGGAAGGCAAATGTGGTAGCCGATGCCTTGAGCAGGAAGGACAGAGAACCCATTCGAGTAAAATCTATGAATATAATGATTCATAATAACATTACTACTCAAATAAAGGAGGCGCAACAAGGAGTTTTAAAAGAGGGAAATTTAAAGGATGAAATACCCAAAGGATCGGAGAAGCATCTTAATATTCGGGAAGACGGAACCCGGTATAGGGCTGAAAGGATTTGGGTACCAAGATTTGGAGATATGAGAGAAATGGTACTTAGAGAAGCTCATAAAACCAGATACTCAATACATCCTGGAACGGGGAAGATGTACAAGGATCTCAAGAAACATTTTTGGTGGCCGGGTATGAAAGCCGATGTTGCTAAATATGTAGGAGAATGTTTGACGTGTTCTAAGGTCAAAGCTGAGCATCAGAAACCATCAGGTCTACTTCAACAACCCGAAATCCCGGAATGGAAATGGGAAAACATTACCATGGATTTCATCACTAAATTGCCAAGGACTGCAAGTGGTTTTGATACTATTTGGGTAATAGTTGATCGTCTCACCAAATCAGCACACTTCCTACCAATAAGAGAAGATGACAAGATGGAGAAGTTAGCACGACTGTATTTGAAGGAAGTCGTCTCCAGACATGGAATACCAATCTCTATTATCTCTGATAGGGATGGCAGATTTATTTCAAGATTCTGGCAGACATTACAGCAAGCATTAGGAACTCGTCTAGACATGAGTACTGCCTATCATCCACAAACTGATGGGCAGAGCGAAAGGACGATACAAACGCTTGAAGACATGCTACGAGCATGTGTTATTGATTTCGGAAACGGTTGGGATCGACATCTACCGTTAGCAGAATTTTCCTACAACAACAGCTACCATTCAAGCATTGAGATGGCGCCGTTTGAAGCACTTTATGGTAGAAAGTGCAGGTCTCCGATTTGTTGGAGTGAAGTGGGGGATAGACAGATTACGGGTCCGGAGATTATACAAGAAACTACCGAGAAGATCATCCAAATTCAACAACGGTTGAAAACCGCCCAAAGTCGACAAAAGAGCTACGCTGACATTAAAAGAAAAGATATAGAATTTGAAATTGGAGAGATGGTCATGCTTAAAGTTGCACCTTGGAAAGGCGTTGTTCGATTTGGTAAGCGAGGGAAATTAAATCCAAGGTATATTGGACCATTCAAGATTATTGATCGTGTCGGACCAGTAGCTTACCGACTTGAGTTACCTCAACAACTCGCGGCTGTACATAACACTTTCCACGTCTCGAATTTGAAGAAATGTTTTGCTAAAGAAGATCTCACTATTTTGTTAGATGAAATCCAAATCAATGAAAAACTCCAATTCATCGAAGAACCCGTCGAAATAATGGATCGTGAGGTTAAAAGACTTAAGCAAAACAAGATACCTATTGTTAAGGTTCGATGGAATGCTCGTAGAGGACCCGAGTTCACCTGGGAGCGTGAAGATCAGATGAAGAAGAAATACCCGCATCTATTTCCAGAAGATTCATCAACACCTTCAACAGCTTAAAATTTCGGGACGAAATTTATTTAACGGGTAGGTACTGTAGTGACCCGAACTTTTCCACGTTTATATATATTAATTGAGATTGATATTTACATGATTAAATGTTTCCAACATGTTAAGCAATCAAACTTGTTAAGACTTGATTAATTGAAATATGTTTCATATAGACAATTGACCACCCAAGTTGACCGGCGATTCACGAACGTTAAAACTTGTAAAAACGACTTGACGATATATATATGGATATACATATGGTTAACATGAGATTATGATAAGTAAGTATCTCCATAAGTATATTAACAATGAGTTATATACATATAAACAAGACTACTAACTTAAGGATTTTGAAACGAGACATATATGTAACGATTATCGTTGTAACGACATTTAAATGTATATATATCATATTAAGATATATTAATATATCATAATATCATGATAATATAATAATTTAACATCTCATTAGATATAATAAACAATGGGTTAACAACATTAATTGAGATCGTTAACTTAAAGGTTTCAAAACAACACTTACATGTAACGACTAACGATGACTTAACGACTCCGTTAAAATGTATATACATGTAGTGTATTTATATGTATTAAAATACTTTTGGAAGACTTCAAGACATATATCAAAACACTCATACTTAACGAAAATGGTTACAGTTACTTTCCCATTCTTTTCTTTCATCAAGAATTCTAGTCGTATTCTTACCCGTATTATACACAGCTTCAAAACGTACTTACTATGGGTATATACCAATAGGAACTAGCATGGGATTCCACTCTTGATTATGTCATGTATGACTAATCAATTTTAACTTCTACCATGAGCTAGTCAACTAACTAGAACTCCTTTTAACCCCACTCACCACTCACCAATTAACACTCATCATTCACTCCATTTCACTTCCAAATCTCTTTCTAATTCTCTCTCAACACACCCACACTATTATGAACGTATTTTTCCAGTAGTTAATCATCATCTTCATCAAAAATCACTTCAAGAATCAAGCTATAATCATCATAGGAAGAACACTTCAAGAATACTTCAAAAATCCCTTCAAGTTTACTAATTTACTTCCAAGCTTCCTAATCCATTCCAAGTAATCATCTAAGATCAAGAAACCTTTGTTATATACAGTAGGTTATCTTTCTTATTCAAGGTAATATTCATATTCAAACTTTGATTCAATTTCTATAACTATAAACTATCTTAATTCGAGCAAAAATCTTACTTGAACTTGTTTTTGTGTCATGATCCTACTTCAAGAACTTTCAAGCCATCCAAGATCCTTTGAAGCTAGATCATTTCTTGTCACTTCCAGTAGGTTTACCTACTAAACTTGAGGTAGTAATGATGTTCATAACATCATTCGATTCATATATATAAAACTATCTTATTCGAAGGTTTAAACTCGTAATCACTAGAACATAGTTTAGTTAATTCTAAACTTGTTCGCAAACAAAAGTTAATCCTTCTAACTTGACTTTTAAAATTAACTAAACACATGTTCTATATCTATATGATATGCTAACTTAATGATTTAAAACCTGGAAACACGAAAAACACCGTAAAACCGGATTTACGCCGTCGTAGTAACACCGTTGGCTGTTTTGGGTTAGTTAATTAAAAACTATGATAAACTTTGATTTAAAAGTTGTTATTCTGAGAAAATGATTTTTATTATGAACATGAAACTATATCCAAAAATTATGGTTAAACTCAAAGTGGAAGTATGTTTTCTAAAATGGTCATCTAGACGTCGTTCTTTCGACTGAAATGACTACCTTTACAAAAACGACTTGTAACTTATTTTTCCGACTATAAACCTATACTTTTTATGTTTAGATTCATAAAATACAGTTCAATATTAAACCATAGCAATTTGATTCATTCAAAACGGATTTAAAATGAAGAAGTTATGGGTAAAACAAGATTGGATAATTTTTCTCATTTTAGCTACGTGAAAATTGGTAACAAATCTATTCCAACCATAACTTAATCAACTTGTATTATATATTATGTAATCTTGAGATACCATAGACACGTATACAATGTTTCGACCTATCATGTCGACACATCTATATATATTTCGGAACAACCATAGACACTCTATATGTGAATGTTGGAGTTAGCTATACAGGGTTGAGGTTGATTCCAAAATATATATAGTTTGAGTTGTGATCAATACTGAGATACGTATACACTGGGTCGTGGATTGATTCAAGATAATATTTATTGATTTATTTCTGTACATCTAACTGTGGACAACTAGTTGTAGGTTACTAACGAGGACAGCTGACTTAATAAACTTAAAACATCAAAATATATTAAAAGTGTTGTAAATATATTTTGAACATACTTTAATATATATGTATATATTGTTATAGGTTCGTGAATCAACAGTGGCCAAGTCTTACTTCTCGACGAAGTAAAAATCTGTGAAAGTGAGTTA
This sequence comes from Rutidosis leptorrhynchoides, assembly GCF_046630445.1. NCBI lineage: Eukaryota > Viridiplantae > Streptophyta > Magnoliopsida > Asterales > Asteraceae > Rutidosis > Rutidosis leptorrhynchoides. The sequence continues at coordinate 422,385,363 of NC_092334.1, forward strand.
TAGTCCCACTTTTAAAATCTAATATTTTTGGGATGAGAATACATGCAGGTTTTATAAATGATTTACAAAATAGACACAAGTACGTGGAACTACATTCTATGGTTGAATTATCGAAATCGAATATGCCCCTTGTTATTAAGTCTGGTAATCTAAGAATTAGGGAACAGACACCCTAATTGACGCGAATCCTAAAGATAGATCTATTGGGCTTAACAAACCCCATCCAAAGTACCGGATGCTTTAGTACTTCGAAATTTATATCATATCCGAAGGGTGTCCCGGAATGATGGGGATATTCTTATATATGCATCTTGTTAATGTCGGTTACCAGGTGTTCACCATATGAATGATTTTTATCTCTATGTATGGGATGTGTATTGAAATATGAAATCTTGTGGTCTATTATTATGGTTTGATATATATAGGTTAAACCTATAACTCACCAACATTTTTGTTGACGTTTTAAGCATGTTTATTCTCAGGTGATTATTAAGAGCTTCCGCTGTTGCATACTTAAATAAGGACAAGATTTGGAGTCCATGCTTGTATGATATTGTGTAAAAACTGCATTCAAGAAACTTATTTTTTTGTAACATATTTGTATTGTAAACCATTATGTAATGGTCGTGTGTAAACAGGATATTTTAGATTATCATTATTTGATAATCTACGTAAAGCTTTTTAAACCTTTATTGATGAAATAAAGGTTATGGTTTGTTTAAAAATGAATGCAGTCTTTGAAAAATGTCTCATATAGAGGTCAAAACCTCGCAACGAAATCAATTAATATGGAACGTTTTTAATCAATAAGAATGGGACATTTCACTTATCACCGTTTTCCTCCCACTTTCTTTTGACTTGCTTCACATTGGCCTCTTCAGCAGTCTGTTCTTTAATTCTTTCTTCAATCTGGTTCACTAGTTTGTGAGCCATTCTACATGCCTGTTGTATGGAGGCGGGCTCATGTGAACTTATATCTTCTTGGATTCTTTCCGGTAATCCTTTCACAAATGCGTCGATCTTCTCTTCCTCATCTTCGAATGCTCCCGGACACAATAGGCACAATTCTGTGAATCGTCTTTCGTACGTGGTAATATCAAATCCTTGGGTTCGTAACCCTCTAAGTTCTGTCTTGAGCTTATTAACCTCGGTTCTGGGACGGTATTTCTCGTTCATCAAGTGCTAGAATGCTGACCACGGTATTGCGTACGCATCGTCTTGTCCCACTTGCTCTAGATAGGTATTCCACCATGTTAACGCAGAACCTGTGAAGGTATGCGTAACGTACTTCACTTTGTCCTCTTTAGTACACTTACTTATGGCAAACACCGATTCGGCCTTCTCGGTCCACCGTTTCAATCCGATCGGTCCTTCGGTTCCATCAAATTCCAAAGGTTTGCAGGCAGTGAATTCTTTGTAGGTGCATCCTACACGATTTCCTGTACTGCTAGATCCAAGGTTATTGTTGGAATGTAGCGCAGCCTGTACTTTGGCTATGTTTGAAGCTTGAAAAGTACGGAATTCCTCCTTATTCATATTCACGGTGTGTCGAGTAGTCGGTGCCATTTCCTTCAAAATAGTCAAATGGAACAAGTTAATCATACAGAATATTAAGAGTAGTTAATAGTATTTCGTAGCATAATATGAACTCATTTATAAAAGCTTTTTCTTCATATTAGCGTTTTATAAGTTTAAATTCGGGTAGTACCTACCCGTTTAGTTCATACTTAGTAGCTAATATACAATTCAACTACTACAATTCTATATGAAAAACTGATTATAATAATATTTTGCTTTCAAACTTTTACACAATATTTTACAAACTTACAATACCGCTTATTTTACATATAGCATGAAATATAGCACACAATAAATTTGATACAAGATGGTTGTGAAGATAATTCTAGCTAGTACACAAGTCGTTCAGCAAAGGCAATAAAGACACGTAATTCATACGTCCAGAAACAGGTCATGCATTCTGGTTTTACTAGGATTACTTCCCATCCTTGGTCTTGTGGAACATAACCGTTATGGCCGTTGATAAGACATCGTGTTGTAACGTCGTCAAAGGGACGAGGGTTACGTAATGTCCAATAGTCCCGTAACAATCTAAAACCCTCATTTCTTACCCCAATTACCGACTCCGTCACTTGTGGAAACGTTTTGTTTAATAGTTGTAGCCCGATGTTCTTGTTCTCACTTTGGTGAGAAGCGAACATTACTAATCCGTAAGCATAACATGCTTCTTTATATTGCATGTTAGCGCTTTTTCTAAATCACGAAGTCCAATATTCGGATATATTGAGTCAAAATAATTTCTTAATCCATTGCGTAAAATAGCATTTGGGTTCCCCGCAATATATGCGTCAAAGTAAACACATCGTAACTTATGGATTTCCCAATGTGATATCCCCCATCTTTTGAACGAAAGCCTTTTATAAACCAAGGCATTCTTGGAACGTTCTTCGAATGTCTTACAAACTGATCTTGCCTTAAATAGTTGTGCCGAAGAATTCTGACCGACTCTAGACAAGATTTCATCAATCATGTCTCCGGGTAGGTCTCTTAAAATATTGGGTTGCCTATCCATTTTTTGTTTTTATACTGTAAAATAGACAAGAGTTAGATTCAAAAAAAAAAATACTTATTAATACAAGCAATTTTTACATATATCATAAAGTATAAGCACACTATATTACATATATTACACCACACGAATACAACTATCTTATTCCGACTCGCTTGTTTCTTCTTCTTTGGTTTTGGTTCGTTTTGACAAGTTTCTAGGGATATATGATGTTCCCCTAATACGAGCCGTCGTTTTCCACATTGGTTTAGAAAAACCTGGTGGTTTAGAGGTTCCCGGGTCATTGCTACAACTTAAGGACTTCGGGGGTTGACGATACATATAAAGTTCATTGGGGTTGGAATTAGATTTATCTATTTTTATGCCCTTTCCCTTATTATTTTCTTTTGCCTTTTTTAATTCAGTTGGGGTAATTTCTATAACATCATCGGAATTCTCGTCGGAATCCGATTCATCGGAGAATTGGTAATCCTCCCAATATTTTGCTTCCTTGGCGGAAACACCATTGACCATAATTAACGTTGGTCGGTTGGTTGAGGATTTTCTTTTACTTAACCATTTTATTATTTCCCCCACCGGTTCTATTTCTTCATCCGGTTCCGATTCTTCTTCCGGTTCCGATTCTTCTTCCGGTTCCGACTCTTCTTCCGGTTCCTCTTCGGGAACTTGTGAATCAGTCCACGAATCATTCCAATTTACATTTGACTCTTCATTATTATTAGGTGAGTCAATGGGACTTGTTCTAGAGGTAGACATCTATCACATAATATCAAACGCGTTAAGAGATTAATATATCACATAATATTCACATGTTAAAAATATATAGTTTCCAGCAAAATTTATTAAGCAATCATTTTTCAAGTAAACACGGTCGAAGTCCAGACTCACTAATGCATCCTAACAAACTCGATAAGACACACTAATGCAAAATTCTGGTTCTCTAAGACCAACGCTCTAATACCAACTGAAATGTCCCGTTCTTATTGATTAAAAACGTTCCATATTAATTGATTTCGTTGCGAGGTTTTGACCTCTATATGAGACGTTTTTCAAAGACTGCATTCATTTTTAAAACAAACCATAACCTTTATTTCATCAATAAAGGTTTAAAAAGCTTTACGTAGATTATCAAATAATGATAATCTAAAATATCCTGTTTACACACGACCATTACATAATGGTTTACAATACAAATATGTTACAACAAAATAAGTTTCTTGAATGCAGTTTTTACACAATATCATACAAGCATGGACTCCAAATCTCGTCTTTATTTAAGTATGCGACAGCGGAAGCTCTTAATAATCACCTGAGAATAAACATGCTTAAAACGTCAACAAAAATGTTGGTGAGTTATAGGTTTAACCTATATATATCAAATCATAATAATAGACCACAAGATTTCATATTTCAATACACATCCCATACATAGAGATAAAAATCATTCATATGGTGAACACCTGGTAACCGACATTTACAAGATGCATATATAAGAATATCCCCATCATTCCGGGACACCCTTCGGATATGATATAAATTTCGAAGTACTAAAGCATCCGGTACTTTGGATAGGGTTTGTTAGGCCCAATAGATCTATCTTTAGGATTCGCATCAATTAGGGTGTCTGTTCCCTAATTCTTAGATTACCAGACTTAATAAAAAGGGGCATATTCGATTTCGATAATTCAACCATAGAATGTAGTTTCACGTACTTGTGTCTATTTTGTAAATCATTTATAAAACCTGCATGTATTCTCATCCCAAAAATATTAGATTTTAAAAGTGGGACTATAACTCACTTTCACAGATTTTTACTTTGTCGGGAAGTAAGACTTGGCCACTGGTTGATTCACGAACCTATAACAATATATACATATATATCAAAGTATGTTCAAAATATATTTACAACACTTTTAATATATTTTGATGTTTTAAGTTTATTAAGTCAGCTGTCCTCGTTAATAACCTACAACTAGTTGTCTACAGTTAGATGTACAGAAATAAATCGATAAATATTATCTTGAATCAATCCACGACCCAGTGTATACATATCTCAGTATTGATCACAAATCAAACTATATATATTTTGGAATCAACCTCAACCCTGTATAGCTAACTCCAACATTCACATATAGAGTGTCTATGGTTGTTCCGAAATATATATAGATGTGTCGACATGATAGGTCGAAACATTGTATACGTGTCTATGGTATCTCAAGATTACATAATATATAATACAAGTTGATTAAGTTATGGTTGGAATAGATTTGTTACCAATTTTCACGTAGCTAAAATGAGAAAAATTATCCAATCTTGTTTTACCCATAACTTCTTCATTTTAAATCCGTTTTGAGTGAATCAAATTGCTATGGTTTCATATTGAACTCTATTTTATGAATCTAAACAGAAAACGTATAGGTTTATAGTCGGAAAAATAAGTTACAAGTCATTTTTGTAAAGGTAGTCATTTCAGTCGAAAGAACGACGTCTAGATGACCATTTTAGAAAACATACTTCCACTTTGAGTTTAACCATAATTTTTGGATATAGTTTCATGTTCATAATAAAAATCATTTTCTTAGAATAACAACTTTTAAATCAAAGTTTATCATAGTTTTTAATTAACTAACCCAAAACAGCCCGCGGTGTTACTACGACGGCGTAAATTCGGTTTTACGGTGTTTTTCGTGTTTCTAGGTTTTAAATCATTAAGTTAGCATATCATATAGATATAGAACATGTGTTTAGTTGATTTTAAAAGTCAAGTTAGAAGGATTAACTTTTATTTGCTAACAAGTTTAGAATTAACTAAACTATGTTCTAGTGATTACAAGTTTAAACCTTCGAATAAGATAGCTTTATATGTATGAATCGAATGATGTTATGAACATCATTACTACCTTAAGTTCCTTGGATAAACCTACTGGAAAAGAGAAAAATGGATCTAGCTTCAACGGATCCTTGGATGGCTCGAAGTTCTTGAAGCAGAATCATGACACGAAAACAAGTTCAAGTATGATCATCACTTGAAATAAGATTGTTATAGTTATAGAAATTGAACCAAAGTTTGAATATGATTATTACCTTATATTAGAATGATAACCTACTGTAAGAAACAAAGATTTCTTGAGGTTGGATGATCACCTTACAAGATTGGAAGTGAGCTAGCAAACTTGAAAGTATTCTTGATTTTATGTAACTAGAACTTGTAGAATTTATGAAGAACACTTAGAACTTGAAGATAGAACTTGAGAGAGATCAATTAGATGAAAAAAAGTGAAGAATTAGAGTGTTTGTAGGTATTTTTGGTCGTTGGTGTATGGATTAGATATAAAGGATATGTAATTTTGTTTTCATGTAAATAAGTCATGAATGATTACTCATATTTTTGTAATTTTATGAGATATTTCATGCTAGTTGCCAAATGATAGTTCCCACATGTGTTAGGTGACTTACATGGTCTGATAAGAGCTGATCATTGGAGTGTATATACCAATAGTACATACATCTAAAAGCTGTGTATTGTACAAGTACGAATACGGGTGCATACGAGTAGAATTGTTGATGAAACTGAACGAGGATGTAATTGTAAGCATTTTTGTTAAGTAGAAGTATTTTGATAAGTGTATTGAAGTCTTTAAAAAGTGTATAAATACATATTAAAACACTGCATGTATATACATTTTAACTGAGTCATTAAGTCATCGTTAGTCGTTACATGTAAGTGTTGTTTTGAAACCTTTAGGTTAACGATCTTGTTAAATGTTGTTAACCCAATGTTTATAATATCAAATGAGATTTTAAATTATTATATTATCATGATATTATCATGTATGAATATCTCTTAATATGATATATATACATTAAATGTCTTTACAACGATAATCGTTACATATATGTCTCGTTTAAAAATCATTAAGTTAGTAGTCTTGTTTTTACATATGTAGTTCATTGTTAATATACTTAATGATATGTTTACTTATCATAGTATCATGTTAACTATATATATATTCATATATATGTCATCATATAGTTTTTACAAGTTTTAACGTTCGTGAATCACCGGTCAACTTGGGTGGTCAATTGTCTATATGAAACATATTTCAATTAATCAAGTCTTAACAAGTTTGATTGCTTAACATGTTGGAAACATTTAATCATGTAAATATAAATCTCAATTAATATATATAAACATGGAAAAGTTCGGGTCACTACATGTTACGGGTACGTTTCTTATTGACAATAAATCTGCTTACGTTTTATTTGATTCGGGTGCGGATAGAAGCTATATGAGTAGAGATTTTTGTGCTAAATTAAGTTGTCCATTGACACCGTTGGATAGTAAATTTTTACTCGAATTAGCAAACGGTAAATTAATTTCAGCAGATTATATATGCCGGAATCGAGAAATTAAACTGGGTAGCGAAATATTTAAGATTGATTTGATACTGGTAGAATTAGGGAGTTTTGATGTAATAGTTGGCATGGACTGGCTGAAGAAGGTGAAAGCAGAGATCATATGTTATAAAAATGCAATTCGCATTGTACGAGAAGAAGGAGAACCCTTAATGGTGTACGGAGAAAAGGGAAACACGAAGCTACATCTTATTAGTAATTTGAAGGCACAAAAACTAATAAGAAAAGGTTGCTATGCTATTCTAGCACATGTCGAGAAAGTACAAACTGAAGAAAAGAGCATCAATGATGTTTTTGTCGTAAAAGAATTTCCCGATGTATTTCCGAAAGAATTACCGGGACTACCTCCACATCGATCTGTTGAATTTCAAATAGATCTTGTACCAGGAGCTGCACCAATAGCTCGTGCTCCTTACAGACTCGCACCCAGCGAGATGAAAGAACTACAAAGCCAACTGCAAGAACTATTAGAACGTGGTTTCATTCGACCAAGCACATCACCATGGGGAGCTCCTGTTTTGTTTGTCAAGAAGAAAGATGGTACATTTAGGTTGTGTATTGACTATAGAGAGTTGAACAAACTTACCATCAAAAACCGTTATCCACTGCCGAGAATTGACGACATATTTGATCAACTACAAGGTTCGTCGGTTTATTCGAAGATCGATTTACATTCTGGATATCATCAAATGCGAGTAAAGGAGGATGATATTCCAAAAACTTCTTATAGGACGCGTTATGGTCATTATGAGTTTATGGTTATGCTGTTTGGATTGACTAACGCACCAGCTGTGTTCATGGACCTTATGAACCGAGTGTGTGGGCCATATCTTGACAAGTTTGTCATTGTTTTCATCGATGACATACTTATTTACTCAAAGAATGATCAAGAGCACGAAGAACATTTGAGAAAAGTGCTAGAAGTATTGAGGAAAGAAAAACTGTATGCTAAGTTTTCAAAGTATGCATTTTGGTTGGAAGAAGTTCAATTCCTCGGTCACATAGTGAACAAAGAAGGTATCCAGGTAGACCCGGCAAAGATCGAAACCGTTGAAAAGTGGGAAACCCCAAAAACTCCGAAGCATATACGTTAATTTTTAGGATTGGCTGGTTATTACAGAAGATTCATCCAAGATTTCTCCAAAATAGCAAAACCCTTGACTGCATTAACGCATAAAGGGAAGAAATTTGAATAGAAGGATGAACAAGAGAAGGCATTTCAGTTATTGAAGAAAAAGCTAACTACGGCACCTATATTGTCATTGCCTGAAGGGAATGATGATTTTGTGATATATTGTGACGCCTCAAAGCAAGGTCTCGGTTGTGTATTAATGCAATGAACGAAGGTAATTTCTTATGCGTCTAGACAATTGAAGATTCACGAGCAAAATTATACGACGCATGATTTGGAATTAGGCGCGGTTGTTTTTGCATTAAAGACTTGGAGGCACTACTTATATAGGGTCAAAAGTATTATATATACCGACCACAAAAGTCTTCAATACATATTTAATCAGAAACAACTGAACATGAGGCAGCGTAGGTGGATTGAATTGTTGAATGATTACGACTTTGAGATTCGTTATCACCCGGGGAAGGCAAATGTGGTAGCTGACGCCTTGAGTAGAAAGGACAGAGAACCCATTCGAGTAAAATCTATGAATATAATGATTCACAATAACCTTACTACTCAAATAAAGGAGGCGCAACAAGGAGTTTTAAAAGAGGGAAATTTAAAGAATGAAATACTCAAAGGATCGGAGAAGCATCTTAATATTCGGGAAGATGGAACCCGGTATAGGGCTGAAAGGATTTGGGTACCAAAATTTGGAGATATGAGAGAAATGGTACTTAGAGAAGCTCATAAAACCAGATAATCAATACATCCTGGAACGGGGAAGATGTACAAGGATCTCAAGAAACATTTTTGGAGGCCAGGTATGAAAGCTGTAACATCCCGCATTTTTCCATTAAATTTATTTTAACACCGTCTTTTTTTTTTTTTTTTGATAATATCTTCCATTATCTAAATTAAAACTTTCGTTAACTAATGTTCTTGATATTTCCGTTATTGGATTATAACACATTCCGTTTACTCTCGCGTGTTTAAAATATCCGTTCGATTAAATCCCGCACCCGCTTTTAAACTCGAGGGACTATTGGCGTCAAGTGGGCAAACTAGTTGACTAGGTCAACTAGTCAACCCACTACTACCACCACTCATTCACTTCCTCTTCCATTTCTCTCTTTTCTCTCTAGTTACCAAGAAACCATTTTAAACATCTTCAAAGATTCATCATCTAAATCAATTCAAGCAAGCAAACATCAAAACAAATTACATATTCGTGATCCTCTCTTCATCCTCTTCGAATTGGTACCAATTTCACTACTTGGGGTAAGGTTTCTAAAAACTCTAGATTTCTCTAAATTCATTTTATATACTTGAAATGGTGTTAGTTAGTGTCTATGGCTCAAGTCTAACATGAATATATGTTTGGTTTGCTCGATTTGTTGTTTTTGGAGTAACTAGCATGAACTTGAAATGAGTGTGCTTAATCTTTGATTTTGGATGAGTTAATGTTGTTTAAATGTTAAAGTTCATGTATTAAAAGTGTTACTAGCATCATTAGCTTCAAATTGATGTGTAGGTTGATTTAGAAAAGCTTCCTTTACAAAATTGTTGAATTCATGATTTTGGTTAGGGTTTAATGAACTTTAAAACGGGATTTTGATGCATTGAATGCTTGTTAATGTTGTTAGTAAGTATTTAATTGTATTGTATGTTTCATTACCTTCAAAACAATGTATCGTATGTGTAAATTGGATGCCCGAGTTAAGAAATGCGTTTTATGAACTTGAAACTTCGATTTTGAACGTTTAATGATCATTTGATGAGGTTTTCATTGTTTTTAATAATGAATTTGATTAATGAAATGTGTTTAGTTGTGTTCCTCTTTAAATTACCTTTCCAACGATATAAGATACATGTTTTGAATGTTAACGAGTCAAAAGTTATGATCGTTTGAAGTTGAAATCGCCTAAGTGCTAAACTGCCCAGAAATGGCTGATACAGGTGCAGATGCGGCGCATCTGCCTCAGATGCGGCGCATCTGAGGCAGACTGCCCATTTTCGTCAATTTTCGTTCAATTCTAAGCATGCTACGCACCCCCGATCAACATGAAACTTGGACAACATGCTCATATATGATTTCTAAGCTTAGGAAAATAGTTCGGGACCCGACCCGACCCTGTTGACTTTTTCGTTGACTTTGACCAAGTTTGACTTTTAGTCAAACTTAACAAAACACTTATGCAATTGTTCTAACATGCTTTCAGACTTGATTCTTGCATGAAACTTGATAACGTGACTCACATGCTACATATTCGAGTCGTAACGAGCCATAGGACTAATTGAACACATTTCGCCCGACCTTGTGTCGTAACCGGTTAATTTATACAACTTACTTGTTTAGGTCGAGGCTAAGAAACTATCATGCACACGTTTACTTTGTGAAGTACTTTTATACTCGTGCACTCGAGGTGAGATCATAGTCCCATCTTTCAACAACTTTTATACTTTTAAATTATGGGATGAGAAACATATACAGTTTTATACTACATACTTTTATACTTTGAACACAAGTACAAGGAAACAAACATTCCACAGCGAGTTAGAACAAAAATCCTCAATTCGATTATCATTAGTTACACTTGCAGGGTGTAAGCGAGAACTTATATTGTGTGGCCATACGGGTTTGACAAACCCTCATTACAGACGTTTCGCTACCGTCTACGGATGAAATATATTTTCGAGAAACAGTGTATGTTCTAACACTATTGTGATGGAGTTCTATGGAAGGAAACGTTAAGTCTTGATAATTGGGTGCTCGCGAACAAACTTTTGGAATGCAAACGATTTAGATAATCAACGTTATGAAAATACAAAATCTCGTGGTTCAAAAACAACGTTTACAAACACCTATGATTTCACAAACGTTTTTCGTTGACAGTTTTCTATATGTTTCTCAGGTTCATACATGGCTATTTGATACATGCTTCTGCGTACACTCATACTTGCTTGGGGTCAAGCATACATGCATACACTTTGATTACTTGCTTGGAGTCAAGCATACTTACATACGCTAGTGATAGCACCTTTGGATTCAAACATTTGTTTACATACTTACGCTATTTATAGCAACCGTGACTTTCAACTTATATTATGTCGCAAGTTTATTTCATTTATACATTATACTTTTGTAAACTTAAACTTGTTGTCGATCCGTTTGGTAAACTAAACTTTGTAAGTCTTGTACTTTTCAAATGAATGCGACATAATTTTGGTCAAACGAGTCTCATATAGGGACTACGACCACGTAACGGGACCTAAGTTAGCGGCGCCGTCAATGACGATTTTGTCGGGTCGCTACAGATGGTATCAGAGCTGGTTTAACCTTAGCCGTAAAGGTAGTCACGCGCGCCGGCTGTCAGGCCGGGCACCCGAACGGACTATGCTTTTTGGCGGGTTAATCGTAGAGGGGGTTCTCACAGTGTTACCTGTGACGAAGCATTGGCTCTTACCCCTTGCGATCCCTTGGAATTTGAGGGTTGGCAGTTTGGTAGAAATGCGAGCTGTAAAATCAGTGTCTGAGGTACACTCAGTGGTCACCAAGCGGTTAGCTGGAAAGGCACTAGGTGGGTTTCTACCCCATCTGTCGCTATAGATGGTATCAGAGCGTTGGTTGTAGGGATCTAGGATGTGTATTAGTGTGTCTAACAGAGTCGTTAGGACGCATTAGTGAATCTAGACTACAATCAGATAGTTAGTCATTGCATTCTGACATACATTTGCTATAGATAGCACTTATTTGACTACTTATGCATTATACTTGAATCATTCTTAGGCAAACTTCTTAATGGTACCAAGCTTTCATCATACGAACTCGTATTCTGCAACTTTCTAGTAACACACGTAAATTCATGATTCACACGCGTAAGGATGACGACGACTTCATTAGTCACACTTGTTCGGGAACTCTGTCTCCCAGATTGTTATTCGCCACCGTTTCAACTTACTATCGGTGTCACACCGGTGTTCCTCACTATCTATCATTTCTTGTTACTACCACCACTACTCTAGGTGAGTATCGTCATCACTATTTATCACTACGGTTGCGTACTACTCGTTATCATGATTCGTTACTCTTTTCATACCTAAATACATTATTATTTGACTTGAACCGCATGGACATGAATAATCATTTATACACTTCCCTCGGGGAACGCTTCTATAGAGTTGCACTAATTCTTACGATTAATACGAGTCACGTTTGAGACGTCGTTACACTTTGTTCATTTTAAATCTTCACGATTACAAGAACTTGATTTTATGGAGTGATGTGAGAATGGAGGTATGAGTTAGCATAATATAACGACACTCGATCAACGTGGTTATATTATGGTAAGTCATACCAAAGTTCTAATGACACGTGATGGTGATTGGACTCGATCAACCTAATCACCACCATCTGCCATGTACATGACTTCATTTTTATTTTTCTTGTTTGGATATCCGAAAACTCCGAGAATACTGATAACAACCATACCCGGGACACATCGTCGATTATTGTCGAACCATATTTATGCTTCCGAATGAATGACAAATTCTTCCGACTTCAAACATACGTTACACGTGTATACTATCTCGTCTTCGAGCAGTTTTATCGACGAACTACAAAATGTTTGGTATGCTCATATCGAGGCGGAAACTTCTCTCGCCTTATACTCGTACTTCCGTTTAAGGAAATCTTTACTCTAAATTCTCAATGGAGAGAGAGACTCTTCACGTTATACTAGTATTCGCCACGAGGGTGAATAGTCCTAAGGAACGTTTTTTAGAACCCGATAAGAAACATGCTCTAACGAACATTTTCGAAAACCAATAAATCTTCCGCGGCGCGAAATTCTTGAGAAACAGAAACTTGTTCCAACAAACATTTTCAAGTCCTAACAAACTTTTTCAAACATACCTTAATGAAATGTACCTCGTTTCGGATCGAGATCCTCGTTTCACTTCTAAATTTCGGGGTGCCTTACAAAAAGTCTCGGGACAACATTTAGACATAAGTACCGCGTGTCTTACATGAACCGACGAACAACGCAAATGTACGATTCGAACCTCGGGAACCATAATACGAATTTGTGTTATCAACCTCAAATTTACTTTAGAAAAGTGTTTGCCCTTAACTAAATTCTCTTACGACGAGGGTTATCATTCAAGTCTTAACGTCACACCTTTTGAAATCTTATATGACCGGAAACGTCATTCTCCATTTGTAGAACCAAGTAAATGATAATCGAATCCCCGGACCCGCACTCATTCATGAAATAACCGTTAAAATCGTTCAAATCCAAGAAAGGCTCGAGACGGCTCGTAATCGCCACTATGCCGATGTTAGACGTAAACCTCCCAAATTCCATTTGGGTAACCGCGTAACGTTAAAAGTCGCACCTTGAAAAGGTGCAATCCGTTTCGGAAAACGTAGAAAGCTAAATCCGCGATATTTTGATCCTTTAAAAATCTTGGGGCGTTTTGGACCCGTTGCTAGCCGTTTAGACTTTTCCGACTCATTTGAGCTCCGTTCATCCTACTTTCCATGTGTCGAACTTGAAAAAGTGTCTTACCAAACAAGAACTTGTTATTCCTTTTGATGAGCTTACTATCGATGACAAACTCCACTTCATGAGAAAAACCGATTGAAATTTTGAATCGTGAAATCAAACTTTAAAACAACGTAAACTCCCGACCGTCAAAGTTCGTTGGAATGTCCAAGGAAGTACCTTCACTCATTCGTGGAATCGGAAACGCAAGGTTTCAGAGAAGAAACAACAACTACTACTTCCAACTAAATTTCGGGACGAAATTTCTTTTAAGGTGTAGGTAATGTAACATCCCGCGTTTTTCCATTAAATTTATTTTAACACCGTCTTTTTTTTTTGATAATATCTTCCATTATCTAAATTAAAACTTTCGTTAACTAATGTTCTTAATATTTCCGTTATTGGATTATAACACATTCCGTTTACTCTCGCGTATTTAAAATATCCGTTCGATTAAATCCCGCACCCGCTTTTAAACTCGAGGGACTATTGGCGTCAAGTGGGCAAACTAGTTGACTAGGTCAACTAGTCAACCCACTACTACCACCACTCATTCACTTCCTCTTCCATTTCTCTCTTTTCTCTCTAGTTACCAAGAAACCATTTTAAACATCTTCAAAGATTCATCATCTAAATCAATTCAAGCAAGCAAACATCAAAACAAATTACATATTCGTGATCCTCTCTTCATCCTCTTCGAATTGGTACCAATTTCACTACTTGGGGTAAGGTTTCTAAAAACTCTAGATTTCTCTAAATTCATTTTATATACTTGAAATGGTGTTAATTAGTGTCTATGGCTCAAGTCTAACATGAATATATGTTTGGTTTGCTCGATTTGTTGTTTTTGGAGTAACTAGCATGAACTTGAAATGGGTGTGCTTAATCTTTGATTTTGGATGAGTTAATGTTGTTTAAATGTTAAAGGTCATGTATTAAAAGTGTTACTAGCATCATTAGCTTCAAATTGATGTGTAGGTTGATTTAGAAAAGCTTCCTTTACAAAATTGTTGAATTCATGATTTTGGTTAGGGTTTAATGAACTTTAAAACGGGATTTTGATGCATTGAATGCTTGTTAATGTTGTTAGTAAGTATTTAATTGTATTTTATGTTTCATTACCTTCAAAACAATGTATCGTATGTGTAAATTGGATTCCCGAGTTAAGAAATGCGTTTTATGAACTTGAAACTTTGATTTTGAACGTTTAATGATCATTTGATGAGGTTTTCATTGTTTTTAATAATGAATTTGATTAATTAAATGTGTTTAGTTGTGTTCCTCTTTAAATTACCTTTCCAACGATATAAGATACATGTTTTGAATGTTAACGAGTCAAAAGTTATGATCGTTTGAAGTTGGAATCGCCTAAGTGCTAAACTGCCCAGAAATGGCTGATACAGGTGCAGATGCGGCGCATCTGCCTCAGATGCAGCGCATCTGAGGTAGACTGCCCATTTTCGTCAATTTTCGTTCAATTCTAAGCATGCTACGCACCCCCGATCAACATGAAACTTGGACAACATGCTCATATATGATTTCTAAGCTTAGGAAAATAGTTCGGGACCCGACCCGACCCCGTTCACTTTTTCGTTGACTTTGACCAAGTTTGACTTTTAGTCAAACTTAACAAAACACTTATGCAATCGTTCTAACATGCTTTCATACTTGATTCTTGCATGAAACTTGATAACGTGACTCACATGCTACATATTCGAGTCGTAACGAGCCATAGGACTAATTGAACACATTTTTCCCGACCTTGTGTCGTAACCGGTTAATTTATACAACTTACTTGTTTAGGTCGAGGCTAAGCAACTATCATGCACACGTTTACTTTGTGAAGTACTTTTATTCTCATGCACTCGACGTGAGATCATAGTCCCATCTTTCAACAACTTTTATACTTTTAAATTATGGGATGAGAAACATATACAGTTTTATACTACATACTTTTATACTTTGAACACAAGTACAAGGAAACAAACATTCCACAGCGAGTTAGAACAAAAATCCTCAATTCGATTATCATTAGTTACACTTGCAGGGTGTAAGCGAGAACTTATATTGTGTGGCCATACGGGTTTGACAAACCCTCATTACGGACGGTTCGCTACCGTCTACGGATGAAATATATTTTTGAGAAACAGTGTATGTTCTAACACTATTGTGATGGGGTTCTATGGAAGGAAACGTTAAGTCTTGATAATTGGGTGCTCGTGAACAAACTTTTCGAATGCAAACGATTTAGATAATCAACGTTATGAAAATACAAAATCTTGTGGTTCAAAAACAACGTTTACAAACACCTATGCTTTCACCAACATTTTTCGTTGACAGTTTTCTATATGTTTCTCAGGTTCATACATGGCTATTTGATACATGCTTCCGCGTACACTCATACTTGCTTGGGGTCAAGCATACATGCATACACTTTGATTACTTGCTTAGAGTCAAGCATACTTACATACGCTAGTGATAGCACCTTTGGATTCAAACATTTGTTTACATACTTACGCTATTTATAGCAACCGTGACTTTCAACTTATATTATGTCGCAAGTTTATTTCATTTATACATTATACTTTTGTAAACTTAAACTTGTTGTCGATCCGTTTGGTAAACTAAACTTAGTAAGTCTTGTACTTTTCAAATGAATGCGACATAATTTTGGTCAAACGAGTCTCATATAGGGACTACGACCACGTAACGGGACCTAAGTTAGCGGCGCCGTCAATGACGATTTTGTCGGGTCGCTACAGATGGTATCAGAGCTGGTTTAACCTTAGCCGTAAAGGTAGTCACGCGCGCCGGCTGTCAGGCCGGGCACCCGAACGGACTATGCTTTTTGGCAGGTTAATCGTAGAGGGGGTTCTCACAGTGTTACCTGTGACGAAGCATTGGCTCTTACCCCTTGCGATCCCTTGGAATTTGAGGGTTGGCAGTTTGGCAGAAATGCGGGCTGTAAAATCAGTGTCTGAGGTACACTCAGTGGTCACCAAGCGGTTAGCTGGAAAGGCACTGGGTGAGTTTCTACCCCATCTGTCGCTACAAAAGCCGATGTTGCTAAATACGTAGGGGAATGTTTGACGTGTTCTAAGGTCAAAGCGGAGCATCAGAAACCATCAGGTCTACTTCAACAACCCGAAATCCCGAAATGGAAATGGGAAAACATTACCATGGATTTCATCACTAAATTGCCAAGGACTGCAAGTGGTTTTGATACTATTTGGGTAATAGTTGATCGTCTCACCAAATCAGCACACTTCCTGCCAATAAGAGAAGATGACAAGATGGAGAAGTTAGCACGACTGTATTTGAAGGAAGTCGTCTACAGACATGGAATACCAATCTCTATTATCTCTGATAGGGATGGCAGATTTATTTCAAGATTCTGGCAGACATTACAGCAAGCATTAGGAACTCGTCTAGATATGAGTACTGCCTATCATCCACAAACTGATGGGCAGAGTGAAAGGACGATACAAATGCTTGAAGACATGCTACGAGCATGTGTTATTGATTTCAGAAACAGTTGGGATCGACATCTACCGTTAGCAGAATTTTCCTACAACAATAGCTACCATTCAAGCATTGAGATGGCTCCGTTTGAAGCACTTTATGGTAGAAAGTGTAGGTCTCCGATTTTTTGGAGTGAAGTGGGGGATAGACAGATTACGGGTCCGGAGATAATACAAGAAACTACCGAGAAGATCATCAAAATTCAACAACGGTTGAAAACCGCCCAAAGTCGACAAAAGAGCTACGCTGACATTAAAAGAAAAGATATAGAATTTGAAATTGGAGAGATGGTCATGCTTAAAGTTGCACCTTGGAAAGGCGTTGTTCGATTTGGTAAACGAGGGAAATTAATCCCAAGGTATATCGGACCATTCAAGATTATTGATCGTGTCGGACCAGTAGCTTACCGACTTGAGTTACCTCAACAACTTGCGAATGTACATAACACTTTCCACGTCTCGAATTTGAAGAAATGTTTTGCTAAAGAAGATCTCACTATTCTGTTGGACGAAATCCAAATCAATGAAAAACTTCAATTCATTGAAGAACCCGTCGAAATAATGGATCGTGAGGTTAAGAGACTTAAACAAAACAAGATACCGATTGTTAAGGTTTGATGAAATGCTCGTAGAGGACCCAAGTTTACCTGGGAATGAAAAGATTAGATGAAGAAGACATACCCGCACTTATTTCCAGAAGATGAGCCAACACCTCCAATCGCTGAAAATTTCGGGACGAAATTTATTTAACGGGTAGGTACTGTAGTGACCCGAACTTTTCGGAACCTTTCTATGATTATATATTTAATTAAAACTATATTTACATGATTAAATGTTTCCAACATATTAAGCAATCAAACTTGTTAAGACTTGGTTAATTGAAACGGAAATTTTGTAAACATCTGATTACCCAGTTTGACCAATGATTCACGAATGCTATAAGTTGTATATGACATGATGATACATAAATGAATAAATACATATGTTTAACATGATATAATGATCATCAAGTATCTTATTAAAAATAGTAACAATAAGTTATACACTTAAAAAGGAGACTATTGACGTGTGAAACTCGAAACGATACATATAACGATTATCGTTATAACCACGTCTTACTAAATATATATGAAGCATATTAATACATTGTTATATTATATATAACATGATAATATGATAATTAAATATATCATTAAGTGTATTAACAATGAACTACATAAGTAAAAACAAGACTACTAACTTAAGGATTTCGAAACGAGACATATATGTAACGATTATCGTTGTAACGACATTTAAATGTATATATCATATTAAGATATATTAATATATCATAATATCATGATAATATAATAATTTAAAATCTCATTTGATATTATAAACTTTGGGTTAACTGTAGTGACCCGAACTTTTCCATGTTTATTTATATTAATTGAGATTGATATTTACATGATTAAATGTTTCCAACATGTTATGCAATCAAACTTGTTAAGAATTGATTAATTGAAATATGTTTCATATAGACAATTGACCACCCAAGTTGACCGGTGATTCACGAACGTTAAAACTTGTAAAAACTATATGATGACATATATATGGATATATATATAGTTAACATGATACTATGATAAGTAAACATATCATTAAGTATATTAACAATGAACTACATATGTAAAAACAAGACTACTAACTTAATGATTTTTAAACGAGACATATATGTAACGATTATCGTTGTAACGACATTTAATGTATATATATCATATTAAGAGATATTTGTACATCATAATATCATGATAATATAATAATTTAAAATCTCATTTGATATTATAAACATTGGGTTAACAACATTTAACAAGATCGTTAACCTAAAGGTTTCAAAACAACACTTACATGTAACGGCTAACGATGACTTAACGACTCAGTTAAAATGTATATACATGTAGTGTTTTAATATGTATTCATACACTTTTGAAAGACTTCAAGACACTTATCAAAATACTTCTACTTAACAAAAATACTTACAATTACATCCTCGTTCAGTTTCATCAACAATTCTACTCGTATGCATCCGTATTCGTACTCGTACAATACACAGCTTTTAGATGTATGTACTATTGGTATATACACTCCAATGATCAGCTCTTAGCAGCCCATGTGAGTCACCTAACACATGTGGGAACCATCATTTGGCAACTAGCATGAAATATCTCATAAAATTACAAAAATATGAGTAATCATTCATGACTTATTTACATGAAAACAAAATTACATATCCTTTATATCTAATCCATACACCAACGACCAAAAACACCTACAAACACTTTCATTCTTCAATTTTCTTCATCTAATTGATCTCTCTCAAGTTCTATCTTCAAGTTCTAAGTGTTCTTCATAAATTCCAAAAGTTCTAGTTTCATAAAATCAAGAATACTTTCAAGTTTGCTAGCTCACTTCCAATCTTGTAAGGTGATCATCCAACCTCAAGAAATCTTTGTTTCTTACAGTAGGTTATCATTCTAATACAAGGTAATAATCATATTCAAACTTTGGTTCAATTTCTATAACTATAACAATCTTATTTCAAATGATGATCTTACTTGAACTTGTTTTCGTGTCATGATTCTGCTTCAAGAACTTCGAGCCATCCAAGGATCCATTGAAGCTAGATCCAATTTTATATTTTCCAGTAGGTTTATACAAGGAACTTAAGGTAGTAATGATGTTCATAACATCATTCGATTCATACATATAAAGCTATCTTATTCGAAGGTTTAAACTTGTAATCACTAGAACATAGTTTAGTTAATTCTAAACTTGTTCGCAAATAAAAGTTAATCCTTCTAACTTGACTTTTAAAATCAACTAAACACATGTTCTATATCTATATGATATGCTAACTTAATGATTTAAAACCTGGAAACACGAAAAACACCGTAAAACCGGATTTACGCCGTCGTAGTAACACCACAGGCTGTTTTGGGTTAGTTAATTAAAAACTATGATAAACTTTGATTTAAAAGTTGTTATTCTGAGAAAATGATTTTTATTATGAACATGAAACTATATTCAAAAATTATGGTTAAACTCAAAGTGGAAGTATGTTTTCTAAAATGGTCATCTAGACGTCGTTCTTTCGACTGAAATGACTACCTTTACAAAAACGACTTGTAACTTATTTTTCCGACTATAAACCTATACTTTTTCTGTTTAGATTCATAAAATAGAGTTCAATATGAAACCATAGCAATTTGATTCACTCAAAACGGATTTAAAATGAAGAAGTTATGGGTAAAACAAGATTGGATAATTTTTCTCATTTTAGCTACGTGAAAATTGGTAACAAATCTATTCCAACCATAACTTAATCAACTTGTATTGTATATTATGTAATCTTGAGATACCATAGACACGTATACAATGTTTCGACCTATCATGTCGACACATCTATATATATTTCGGAACAACCATAGACACTCTATATGTGAATGTTGGAGTTAGCTATACAGGGTTGAGGTTGATTCCAAAATATATATAGTTTGAGTTGTGATCAATACTGAGATACGTATACACTGGGTCGTGGATTGATTCAAGATAATATTTATCGATTTATTTCTGTACATCTAACTGTGGACAACTAGTTGTAGGTTACTAACGAGGACAGCTGACTTAATAAACTTAAAACATCAAAATATATTAAAAGTGTTGTAAATATATTTTGAACATACTTTGATATATATGTATATATTGTTATAGGTTCGTGAATCAACCAGTGGCCAAGTCTTACTTCCCGACGAAGTAAAAATCTGTGAAAGTGAGTTATAGTCCCACTTTTAAAATCTAATATTTTTGGGATGAGAATACATGCAGGTTTTATAAATGATTTACAAAATAGACACAAGTACGTGAAACTACATTCTATGGTTGAATTATCGAAATCGAATATGCCCCTTTTTATTAAGTCTGGTAATCTAAGAATTAGGGAACAGACACCCTAATTGACGCGAATCCTAAAGATAGATCTATTGGGCCTAACAAACCCTATCCAAAGTACCGGATGCTTTAGTACTTCGAAATTTATATCATATCCGAAGGGTGTCCCGGAATGATGGGGATATTCTTATATATGCATCTTGTTAATGTCGGTTACCAGGTGTTCACCATATGAATGATTTTTATCTCTATGTATGGGATGTGTATTGAAATATGAAATCTTGTGGTCTATTGTTACGATTTGATATATATAGGTTAAACCTATAACTCACCAACATTTTTGTTGACGTTTAAAGCATGTTTATTCTCAGGTGAATATTAAGAGCTTCCGCTGTTGCATACTAAAATAAGGACAAGATTTGGAGTCCATGTTTGTATGATATTGTGTAAAAACTGAATTCAAGAAACTGATTTCGATGTAACATATTTGTATTGTAAACCATTATGTAATGGTCGTGTGTAAACAGGATATTTTAGATTATCATTATTTGATAATCTACGTAAAGCTTTTTAAACCTTTATTTATGAAATAAAGGTTATGGTTTGTTTTAAAAATGAATGCAGTCTTTGAAAAACGTCTCATATAGAGGTCAAAACCTCGCAACGAAATCAATTAATATGGAACGTTTTTAATCAATAAGAACGGGACATTTCAGTTGGTATCAGAGCGTTGGTCTTAGAGAACCAGAATTTTGCATTAGTATGTCTTATCGAGTTTGTTAGGATGCATTAGTGAGTCTGGACTTCGACCGTGTTTACTTGAAAAATGATTGCTTAACAAATTTTGTTGGAAACTATATATTTTTAACATGTGAATATTATGTGATATATTAATCTCTTAACGCGTTTGATATTACGTGATAGATGTCTACCTCTAGAACAAGTCCCATTGACTCACCTAATAATAATGAAGAGTCAAATGTAAATTGGAATGATTCATGGACTGATTCACAAGTTCCCGAAGAGGAACCGGAAGAAGAGTCGGAACCGGAAGAAGAATCGGAACCGGAAGAAGAATCGGAACCGGATGAAGAAATAGAACCGGTGGGGGAAATAATAAAACGGTTAAGTAAAAGAAAATCCTCAACCAACCGACCAAGGTTAATTATGGTCAATGGTGTTTCCGCCAAGGAAGCAAAATATTGGGAGGATTACCAATTCTCCGATGAATCGGATTCCGACGAGAATTCTGATGATGTTATAGAAATTACCCCAACTGAATTTAAAAAGGCAAAAGAAAATAATAAGGGAAAGGGCATAAAAATAGAGAAATCTAATTCCAACCCAGATGAACTTTATATGTATCGTCAACCCCCGAAGTCCTTAAGTTGTAACAATGACCCGGGAACCTCTAAACCACCAGGTTTTTCTAAACCGTTGTGGAAAACGATAGTTAGTATTAGGGGAACATCATATATCCCTAGAAACTTGGCAAAACGAACCAAAACTGAAGAAGAAGAAACGAGCGAGTCGGAATAAGATAGTTGTATTCGTGTGGTGTAATATATGTAATATAGTGTTCTTATGCTTTATGATATATGTAAAAATTGCTTGTATTAATAAGTATTTTTTTTATGAATCTAACTCTTGTCTATTTTACAGTTTAAAAACACAAAATGGATAGACAACCCAATATTTTAAGAGACCTACCCGGAGACATGATTGATGAAATCTTGTCTAGAGTAGGCCAGAATTCCTCGGCACAACTATTTAAGGCGAGATCAGTTTGTAAGACATTCGAAGAACGTTCCAAGAATGTCTTGGTTTATAAGAGACTTTCGTTTGAAAGATGGGGGATATCACATTGGGAAACCCATAAGTTACGATGTGTTTACTTTGACGCATATATTGCGGGGAACCCAAATGCTATTTTACGCAACGGGTTAAGAAATTATTTTGACTCAATATATCCGAATATTGGACTTCGTGATTTAGAAAAAGCGGCTAACATGCAACATAAAGAAGCATGTTATGCTTACGGATTAGTAATGTTCGCTTCTCACCAAAGTGAGAACAAGAACATCGGGCTACAACTATTAAACAAAACGTTTCCACAAGTGACGGAGTCGGTAATTGGGGTAAGAAATGAGGTTTTTAGATTATTACGGGACTGTTGGACATTACGTAACCCTCGTCCCTTTGACGACGTTACAACACGCTGTCTTATAAACGGCCATAACGGTTATGTTGCACAAGACCAAGGATGGGAAGTAGTCCTAGTAAAACCAGAATGCATGACTTGTTTCTGGACGTATGAATTACGTGTCTTTATTGCCTTTGCTGAACGACTTGTGTACTAGCTAGAATTATCTTCACAACTATCTTGTATCAAAGTTATTGTGTGCTATATTTCATGCTTTATGTAAAATAAGCGGTATTGTAAGTTTGTAAAATATTGTATAAAAGTTTGAACGCGAAATATTATTATAATCAGTTTTTCATATAGAATTGTAGTAGTTGAATTGTATATTAGCTACTAAGTATGAACTTAACGGGTAGGTACTACCCGAATTTAAACTTATAAAACGCTAATATGAAGAAAAAGCTTTTATAAATGAGTTCATATTATGCTACGAAATACTATTAACTACTCTTAATATTCTGTATGATTAACTTGTTCCATTTGACTATTTTGAAGGAAATGGCACCGACTACTCGACACACCGTGAATATGAATGAAGAGGAATTCCGTACTTTTCTAGCTTCAAACATAGCCGCAGTACAGGCTGCGCTACATACCAACAATAACCTTGGATCTAGCAGTACAGGAAATCGTGTAGGATGCACCTACAAAGAATTCACTGCCTGCAAACCTTTGGAATTTGATGGAACCGAAGGACCGATCGGATTGAAACGGTGGACCGAGAAGGTCGAATCGGTGTTTGCCATAAGTAAGTGTACTGAAGAGGACAAAGTAAAGTACGCTACGCATACCTTCACATGTTCTGCGTTAACATGGTGGAATACCTATCTAGAGCAAGTGGGACAAGATGATGCGTACGCACTACCGTGGTCAGCATTCAAGCAATTGATGAACGAGAAGTACCGTCCCAGAACCGAGGTCAATAAGCTCAAGACAGAACTTAGAGGGTTACGAACCCAAGGATTTGATATTACCATGTACGAAAGACGATTCACAGAATTGTGCCTATTGTGTCCGGGAGCATTCGAAGATGAGGAAGAGAAGATCGACGCATTTGTGAAAGGATTACCGGAAAGAATCCAAGAAGATATAAGTTCACACGAGCCCGCCTCTATACAACAGGCATGTAGAATGGCTCACAAACTAGTGAACCAGATTGAAGAAAGAATTAAAGAACAGACTACTGAAGAGGCCAATGTGAAGCAAGTCAAAAGAAAGTGGGAGGAAAACGGTGATAAGAATCACCAATACAACAACAACAGCAATTACAACAATAATCGCAACAATTATCCCAACAATCGCAACATCAATCGCAACTACAACAAACGGCCCAACAACAACAACAGCAACTACAACAATCATCCCAACAACAATAATAACCGCAACAACAACAACAATCAGAAGCAGCTATGCCAAAGGTGTGAAAAGTATCACTCGGGGTTCTGCACCAAATTTTGCAACAAGTGTAAAAGAAATGGTCATAGCGCGGCGAAGTGTGAGGTCTACGGACCAGGGGTTAATAGAACGAAAGGAACAAATGGTGTCGGAACGAGTAATGGCGGAGCAAGTAGTGTCGGAGCAAGTTATGCCAATGTAGTTTGTTATAAATGTGGAAAACCGGGCCACATTATTAGAAATTGCCCTAACCAGGAGAACACGAATGGACAAGGCCGCGGAAGAGTTTTCAATATTAATGCGGCAGAGGCACAGGAAGACCCGGAGCTTGTTACGGGTACGTTTCTTATTGATAATAAATCTGCTTATGTTTTATTTGATTCGGGTGCGGATAGAAGCTATATGAGTAGAGATTTTTGTGCTAAATTAAGTTGTCCATTGACGCCTTTGGATAGTAAATTTTTACTCGAATTAGCAAATGGTAAATTAATTTCAGCAGATAATATATGTCGAAATCGAGAAATTAAACTGGTTAGCGAAACATTTAAGATTGATTTGATACCAGTAGAGTTAGGGAGTTTTGATGTGATAATCGGTATGGACTGGTTGAAAGAAGTGAAAGCAGAGATCGTTTGTTACAAAAATGCAATTCGCATTATACGAGAAAAAGGAAAACCCTTAATGGTGTACGGAGAAAAGGGCAACACGAAGCTACATCTTATTAGTAATTTGAAGGCACAAAAACTAATAAGAAAAGGTTGCTATGCTGTTTTAGCACACGTCGAGAAAGTACAAACTGAAGAAAAGAGCATCAATGATGTTCCCGTTGCAAAAGAATTTCCCTATGTATTTCCGAAAGAATTACCGGGATTACCCCCACATCGATCCGTTGAATTTCAAATAGATCTTGTACCAGGAGCTGCACCAATAGCTCGTGCTCCTTACAGACTCGCACCCAGCGAGATGAAAGAACTGCAAAGCTAATTACAAGAACTTTTAGAGCGTGGTTTCATTCGACCAAGCACATCACCGTGGGGAGCTCCTGTTTTGTTTGTCAAGAAGAAAGATGGTACATTCAGGTTGTGTATCGACTACCGAGAGTTGAACAAACTTACCATCAAGAACCGCTACCCACTACCGAGAATCGACGACTTATTTGATCAACTACAAGGCTCGTCTGTTTATTCAAAGATTGACTTACGTTCCGGGTATCATCAAATGCGGGTGAAAGAAGATGATATTCCAAAGACTGCTTTCAGAACACGTTACGGTAATTACGAGTTTATGGTCATGCCGTTTGGTTTAACTAATGCACCAGCTGTGTTCATGGACCTTATGAACCGAGTGTGTGGACCATACCTTGACAAGTTTGTCATTGTTTTCATTGATGACATACTTATTTACTCAAAGAATGACCAAGAACACGGTGAACATTTGAGAAAGGTGTTAGAAGTATTGAGGAAGGAAGAATTGTACGCTAAGTTTTCAAAGTGTGCATTTTGGTTGGAAGAAGTTCAATTCCTCGGTCACATAGTGAACAAAGAAGGTATTAAGGTGGATCCGGCAAAGATAGAAACTGTTGAAAAGTGGGAAACCCCGAAAACTCCGAAACACATACGCCAGTTTTTAGGACTAGCTGGTTACTACAGAAGGTTCATCCAAGACTTTTCCAGAATAGCAAAACCCTTGACTGCATTAACTCATAAAGGGAAGAAATTTGAATGGAAGGATGAACAAGAGAAAGCGTTTCAGTTATTGAAGAAAAAGCTAACTACGGCACCTATATTGTCATTGCCTGAAGGGAATGATGATTTTGTGATTTATTGTGACGCATCAAAGCAAGGTCTCGGTTGTGTATTAATGCAACGAACGAAGGTGATTGCTTATGCCTCTAGACAATTGAAGATTCACGAGCAAAATTATACGACGCATGATTTGAAATTAGGCGCGGTTGTTTTTGCATTAAAGACTTGGAGGCACTACTTATATGGGGTCAAAAGTATTATATATACCGACCATAAAAGTCTTCAACACATATTTAATCAGAAACAACTGAATATGAGGCAGCGTAGGTGGATTAAATTGTTGAATAATTACGACTTTGAGATTCGTTACCATCCGGGGAAGGCAAATGTGGTAGCCGATGCCTTGAGCAGGAAGGACAGAGAACCCATTCGAGTAAAATCTATGAATATAATGATTCATAATAACCTTACTACTCAAATAAAGGAGGCGGAACAAGGAGTTTTAAAAGAGGGAAATTTAAAGGATGAAATACCCAAAGGATCGGAGAAGCATCTTAATATTCGGGAAGACGGAACCCGGTATAGGGATGAAAGGATTTGGGTACCAAAATTTGGAGATATGAGAGAAATGGTACTTAGAGAAGCTCATAAAACCATATACTCAATACATCCTGGAACGGGGAAGATGTACAAGGATCTCAAGAAACATTTTTGGTGGTCGAGTATGAAAGCCGATGTTGCTAAATACGTAGGAGAATGTTTGACGTGTTCTAAGGTTAAAGCTGAGCATCAGAAACCATCAGGTCTACTTCAACAACCCGAAATCCCAGAATGGAAATGGGAAAACATTACCATGGATTTTATCACTAAATTGCCAAGGACTGCAAGTGGTTTTGATACTATTTGGGTAATGGTTGATCGTCTCACCAAATCAGCACACTTCCTGCCAATAAGAGAAGATGACAAGATGGAGAAGTTAGCACGACTGTATTTGAAGGAAGTCGTCTCCAGACATGGAATACCAATCTCTATTATCTCTGATAGGGATGGCAGATTTATTTCAAGATTCTGGCAGACATTACAGCAAGCATTAGGAACTCGTCTAGACATGAGTACTGCCTATCATCCACAAACTGATGGGCAGAGCGAAAGGACGATACAAACGCTTGAAGACATGCTACGAGCATGTGTTATTGATTTCGGAAACAGTTGGGATTGACATCTACCGTTAGCAGAATTTTCCTACAACAACAGCTACCATTCAAGCATTGAGATGGCGCCGTTTGAAGCACTTTATGGTAGAAAGTGCAGGTCTCCGATTTGTTGGAGTGAAGTGGGGGATAGACAGATTACGGGTCCGGAGATTATACAAGAAACTACCGAGAAGATCATCCAAATTCAACAACGGTTGAAAACCGCCCAAAGTCGACAAAAGAGCTACGCTGACATTAAAAGAAAAGATATAGAATTTGAAATTGGAGAGATGGTCATGCTTAAAGTTGCACCTTGGAAAGGCGTTGTTCGATTTGGTAAACGAGGGAAATTAAATCCAAGGTATATTGGACCATTCAAGATTATTGATCGTGTCGGACCAGTAGCTTATCGACTTGAGTTATCTCAACAACTCGCGGCTGTACATAACACTTTCCACATCTCGAATTTGAAGAAATGTTTTGCTAAAGAAGATCTCACTCTTCCATTAGATGAAATCCAAATCAACGAAAAACTTCAATTCATCGAAGAACCCGTTGAAATAATGGATCGTGAGGTTAAAAGACTTAAGCAAAACAAGATACCAATTGTTAAGGTTCGATGGAATGCTCGTAGAGGACCCGAGTTCACCTGGGAGCGTGAAGATCAGATAAAGAAGAAATACCCGCATCTATTTCCAGAAGATTCGTCAACACCTTCAACAGCTTAAAATTTCGGGACGAAATTTATTTAACGGGTAGGTACTGTAGTGACCCGAACTTTTCCATGTTTATATATATTAATTGAGATTGATATTTACATGATTAAATGTTTCCAACATGTTAAGCAATCAAACTTGTTAAGACTTGATTAATTGAAATATGTTTCATATAGACAATTGACCACCCAAGTTTACCGGTGATTCACGAACGTTAAAACTTGTAAAAACTCTATGATGACATATATATGGATATATATATAGTTAACATGATACTATGATAAGTAAACATATCATTAAGTATATTAACAATGAACTACATATGTAAAAACAAGACTACTAACTTAATGATTTTTAAACGAGACATATATGTAACGATTATCGTTGTAACGACATTTAATGTATATATATCATATTAAGAGATATTCGTACATCATAATATCATGATAATATAATAATTTAAAATCTCATTTGATATTATAAACATTGGGTTAACAACATTTAACAAGATCGTTAACCTAAAGGTTTCAAAACAACACTTACATGTAACGGCTAACGATGACTTAACGACTCAGTTAAAATGTATATACATGTAGTGTTTTAATATGTATTCATACACTTTTGAAAGACTTAAAGACACTTATCAAAATACTTCTACTTAACAAAAATACTTACAATTACATCCTCGTTCAGTTTCATCAACAATTCTACTCGTATGCATCCGTATTCGTACTCGTACAATACACAGCTTTTAGATGTATGTACTATTGGTATATACACTCCAATGATCAGCTCTTAGCAGCCCATGTGAGTCACCTAACACATGTGAGAACCATCATTTGGCAACTAGCATGAAATATCTCATAAAATTACAAAAATATGAGTAATCATTCATGACTTATTTACATGAAAACAAAATTACATATCCTTTATATCTAATCCATACACCAATGACCAAAAATACCTACAAACACTTTCATTCTTCAATTTTCTTCATCTAATTGATCTCTCTCAAGTTCTATCTTCAAGTTCTAAGTGTTCTTCATAAATTCCAAAAGTTCTAGTTTCATAAAATCAAGAATACTTTCAAGTTTGCTAGCTCACTTCCAATCTAGTAAGGTGATCATCCAACCTCAAGAAATCTTTGTTTCTTACAGTAGGTTATCATTCTAATACAAGGTAATAATCATATTCAAACTTTAGTTCAATTTCTATAACTATAACAATCTTATTTCAAGTGATGATCTTACTTGAACTTGTTTTCGTGTCATGATTCTGCTTCAAGAACTTCGAGCCATCCAAGGATCCATTGAAGCTAGATCCACTTTTCTATTTTCCAGTAGGTTTATCCAAGGAACTTAAGGTAGTAATGATGTTCATAACATCATTCGATTCATACATATAAAGCTATCTTATTCGAAGGTTTAAACTTGTAATCACTAGAACATAGTTTAGTTAATTCTAAACTTGTTCGCAAATAAAAGTTAATCCTTCTAACTTGACTTTTAAAATCAACTAAACACATGTTCTATATCTATATGATATGCTAACTTAATGATTTAAAACCTGGAAACACGAAAAACACCGTAAAACCGGATTTACGCCGTCGTAGTAACACCACGGGCTGTTTTGGGTTAGTTAATTAAAAACTATGATAAACTTTGATTTAAAAGTTGTTATTCTGAGAAAATTATTTTTATTATGAACATGAAACTATATTCAAAAATTATGGTTAAACTCAAAGTGGAAGTATGTTTTCTAAAATGGTCATCTAGACGTCGTTCTTTCGACTGAAATGACTACCTTTACAAAAATGACTTGTAACTTATTTTTCCGACTATAAACCTATACTTTTTCTGTTTAGATTCATAAAATAGAGTTCAATATGAAACCATAGCAATTTGATTCACTCAAAACGGATTTAAAATGAAGAAGTTATGGGTAAAACAAGATTGGATAATTTTTCTCATTTTAGCTACGTGAAAATTGGTAACAAATCTATTCCAACCATAACTTAATCAACTTGTATTGTATATTATGTAATCTTGAGATACCATAGACACGTATACAATGTTTCGACCTATCATGTCGACACATCTATATATATTTCGGAACAACCATAGACACTCTATATGTGAATGTTGGAGTTAGCTATACAGGGTTGAGGTTGATTCCAAAATATATATAGTTTGAGTTGTGATCAATACTGAGATACGTATACACTGGGTCGTGGATTGATTCAAGATAATATTTATCGATTTATTTCTGTACATCTAACTGTGGACAACTAGTTGTAGGTTACTAACGAGGACAGCTGACTTAATAAACTTAAAACATCAAAATATATTAAAAGTGTTGTAAATATATTTTGAACATACTTTGATATATATGTATATATTGTTATAGGTTCGTGAATCAACCAGTGGCCAAGTCTTACTTCCCGACGAAGTAAAAATCTGTGAAAGTGAGTTATAGTCCCACTTTTAAAATCTAATATTTTTGGGATGAGAATACATGCAGGTTTTATAAATGATTTACAAAATAGACACAAGTACGTGAAACTACATTCTATGGTTGAATTATCGAAATCGAATATGCCCCTTTTTATTAAGTCTGGTAATCTAAGAATTAGGGAACAGACACCCTAATTGACGCGAATCCTAAAGATAGATCTATTGGGCCTAACAAACCCCATCCAAAGTACCGGATGCTTTAGTACTTCGAAATTTATATCATATCCGAAGGGTGTCCCGGAATGATGGGGATATTCTTATATATGCATCTTGTTAATGTCGGTTACCAGGTGTTCACCATATGAATGATTTTTATCTCTATGTATGGGATGTGTATTGAAATATGAAATCTTGTGGTCTATTGTTACGATTTGATATATATAGGTTAAACCTATAACTCACCAATATTTTTGTTGACGTTTAAAGCATGTTTATTCTCAGGTGAATATTAAGAGCTTCCGTTGTTGCATACTAAAATAAGGACAAGATTTGGAGTCCATGTTTGTATGATATTGTGTAAAAACTGTATTCAAGAAACTGATTTCGATGTAACATATTTGTATTGTAAACCATTATGTAATGGTCGTGTGTAAACAGGATATTTTAGATTATCATTATTTGATAATCTACGTAAAGCTTTTTAAACCTTTATTTTTGAAATAAAGGTTATGGTTTGTTTTAAAAATGAATGCAGTCTTTGAAAAACGTCTCATATAGAGGTCAAAACCTCGCAACGAAATCAATTAATATGGAACGTTTTTAATCAATAAGAACGGGACATTTCATTAACAACATTTAACAAGATCGTTAACCTAAAGGTCTCAAAACAACACTTACATGTAACGACTAACGATGACTTAACGACTCAGTTAAAATTTATATACATGTAGTGTTTTAATATGTATTCATACACTTTTGAAAGACTTCAAGACACTTATCAAAATACTTCTACTTAACAAAAATGCTTACAATTACATCCTCGTTCAGTTTCATCAACAATTCTACTTGTATGCACCCGTATTCGTACTTGTACAATACACAGCTTTTAGATGTATGTAATATTGGTATATACACTCTAATGATCAGCTCTTAGCAGCCCATGTGAGTCACCTAACACATGTGGGAACCATCATTTGACAACTAGCATGAAATATCTCATAAAATTACAAAAATATGAGTAATCATTCATGACATATTTACATGAAAACAAAATTACATATCCTTTATATCTAATCCATACACCAACGACCAAAAACACCTACAAACACTTTCATTCTTCAATTTTCTTTATCTAATTGATCTCTCTCAAGTTCTAACTTCAAGTTCTAAGTGTTCTTCATAAATTCTACAAATTCTAGTTACATAAAATCAAGAATACTTTCAAGTTTGCTAGCTCACTTCCAATCTTGTAAGGTGATCATCCAACCTCAAGAAATCTTTGTTTCTTACAGTAGGTTATCATTCTAATACAAGGTAATAATCATATTCAAACTTTTTTTCCATTTCTATAACTATAACAATCTTATTTCAAGTGATGATCTTACTTGAACTTGTTTTCGTGTCATGATTCTGCTTCAAGAACTTCGAGCCATCCAAGGATCTGTTGAAGCTAGATCCATTTTTCTCTTTTCCAGTAGGTTTATCCAAGGAACTTAAGGTAGTAATGATGTTCATAACATCATTCGATTCATACATAAAAAGCTATCATATTCGAAGTGGTAAACTAGTAATCACTAGAACATAGTTTAGTTCTAAACTTGTTCGAAAATAAAGTTAATCCTTCTAACTACACTTTTAAAATCAACTATACACATGATCTATATCTATATGATATGCTAACTTAATGATTTAAAACCCGGAAACACGATAAACACCATAAAACCGGATTTACGCCGTCGTAGTTACAACCGGGGGCTGTTTTGGTTTGGATAATTAAAAACTATGAAAAACTTTGATTTAAAAGCTATACTTCTGGGAAAATGATTTTTATTATGAACATGAAACTATATCCAAAAATCATGGTTAAACTCAAAGTGAAAGTATGTTTTTCAAAACAGTCATCAAGATGTCGTTCTTTCGACGGAAATGACTACCTCTTTCAAAAACGACTTGTAACTTGTATTTCCGACTATAAACCTATACCTTTTCTGTTTAGTTTCATAAATTCAAGTTTAATACGAAACCGTGGCGGCTTAAATCACTCAAAACGGATTAGAAACGAAGAAATGACGAGCAAAACAAAATTGGTAAAAACTACTCGTTTTAGCTACGTGAAAATTGTTAACAAATCTATTCCAACCATAACTTAATCAACTTGTATTGTATATTATGTAATCTTGAGATACCATAGACACGTATACAATGTTTCGACCTATCATTTCAACACATCTATATATATTTCGGAACAACCATAGATACTCTATATGTGAATGTTGGAGTTAGCTATACAGGGTTGAGGTTGATTCCAAAATATATATAGTTTGAATTGTGATCAATACTGAGATATGTATACACTGGGTCGTGGATTGATTCAAGATAATATATATCGATTTATTTCTATACATCTAACTGTGGACAACTAGTTGTAGGTTACTAACGAGGACAGCTGACTTAATAAACTTAAAACATCAAAATGTATTAAAAGTGTTGTAAATATATTTTGAATATACTTTGATATATATGTACATATTTGTTATAGGTTCGTGAATCGACCAGTGGCCAAGTCTTACTTCCCGACGAAGTAAAAATCTGTGAAAGTGAGTTATAGTCCCACTTTTAAAATCTAATATTTTTTGGATGAGAATACATGCAGGTTTTATAAATGATTTACAAAATAGACACAAGTACATGAAACTACATTCTATGGTTGAATTATCGAAATCGAATATGCCCCTTTTTATTAAGTCTGGTAATCTAAGAATTAGGGAACAGACACCCTAATTGATGCGAATCCTAAAGATAGATCTATCGGGCCCAACAAGCCCCATCCAAAGTACCGGATGCTTTAGTACTTTGAAATTTATATCATGTCCGAAGGGTGTCCCGGAATGATGGGGATATTCTTAAATATGCATCTTGTTAATGTCGGTTACCAGGTGTTCACCATATGAATGATTTTTATCTCTATGTATGGGATGTGTATTGAAATATGAAATCTTTTGGTCTATTATTATGATTTGATATATATAGGTTAAACCTTTAACTTACCAACATTTTTGTTGACGTTTAAAGCATGTTTATTCTCAGGTGAATATTAAGAGCTTCCGCTATTGCATACTAAAATAAGGACAAGATTTGGAGTCCATGTTTATATGATATTATATAAAAACTGCATTCAAGAAATATATGTCGATGTAATATATTTCTATTGTAAACCATTATGTAATGGTCGTGTGTAAACAATATATTTTAGATTATCATTATTTGATAATCTACGTAATGCTTTTGAAACCTTTATTGATAAAATAAAGGTTATGGTTGTTTTAAAAATGAATGCAGTCCTTGAAAAACGTCTCATATAGAGGTCAAAACCTCGCAACGAAATCAATTAATATGAAATGTTTATAATCAATATGAACGGGACATTTCAATATTCGCGTCTACCGGTTCAAAAACCAATAGTTAAACGTTACCGTGCTAAGGGGAATCTTTATGCCGGTGTATAACCCACACATATGTAAAGTTTAAGTACTCGTGTCAAATAAGTAAAACATAAAAAGCGCATGTATTCTCAGTCCCAAAAATTGTATAAGTAAAAAGGGAAGCTATAACTCACAGTGATAAAAGCGGTAAAGTCGGTAATGAAAGTATGCAAGTAGTAAGTTGGTCCGAAAGGTCATCAACCTAAATCAAAGGTTACTAGGTCAGTAGGTTGTCTTTATAAGTTCTAATAGTGCATAAAATAAGTTTAAGTGTCATCATCATCATCGTTCATCATCATAAAAGCTAAATAAGTTTGACAAGAATAGAGATCGAAACAATAGGCTGACTTCGGTCAGCTATTACGACCTCTACGTAAATTGAAAAGACGCGTAATCAGTGGCTATGGCTCCGTATAAGAGTCCCCTAGTTTCTGACCAATTTCCAGAACCAAACTCATATTCGTTTGACCGTGGCGACGGTTTAAGTGCGAGTAGGTCAGAAATTTCAGCACAACGTTAATAGGGTGTAATGACTTTCGGAAGGCCATAAATCCTAAACCGTAACTCGGATTAAGACGATGTCTAGACAGAAAATTATCTACTCGAACTGAACTAACTGAAAATCATCTTTCCAGTAGCCAAAATTGTCTGATCAGATACAAAAAAACAGTAGGTAAGGTGCTCTGGTGGGGTTCTTAGTGCTTGATGCTCATCACGGTTCTCATCCTTGATGCTTGTAGCTTCAAGTGTACAACTCGTTGATGGATTAGCATCACCTTGACCAAGATTCTACCATCAATACACAATATGTTAAGACCAAGTAAGAACACAACTCATTTAAGAGTATTAGATGGATGATGAACCAAGGTTAGATCATATCCTTAGTCTTAACACAATTACAAGTTACATTTACAACTAAAGCTACAAACTTTACATCAATCAAACAAGTATGAACAAAATCTAAGTCAAATGAAGTGATGGAACCCTAAGCTAGAGAGCTTGGATCCCTTTCACACAAGTTGTAAGGTCACAAAGCTAGAAAGCTTGAACCTTTGGTGTTCTTGAAGATCTTGAAGCATAAACCTTAGATCTTTAAGTTATATGAAGACCATAAACACAAGTTTTGATCTTTATATCAAAATAATGAGATCATAAGTTAGAAAACTTAGATCCATCAAAAGATATGAAGATCCAAGCTAGAAAGCTTGCATCTTGATTGTTTTTGAAGATCTTGAAGTATAAAGCTTGGATCTTTAAGTTACATGAAGATTACAAACACAAGTTTGAATCTTTATAACAAAATAACAAGGTTTAAAGTTAAAAGATATAGATTTACAAAGTGGGTGAAGATTCAAAGCTAGAAAGCTTGAATCTTCCATGTTCTTGAAGGATTCAAATCTATGTTTGAATCTACAAGATATAATCAAGATCAACAGCTAAAAAGCAAGACCCTTTGATGATGATGATGGTTACGTGAAAGAAGAAGAAGAAGAAGAAGAAGAAGAAGAAGAAAAGCAAAAACTTACAAGTTTTAGAGTGAGAAAGACTAGAAAGGAAATAAGAGAGTAAGTGTGTGTGAAATACAAATGAGAGCAAGTGTTAAATGGATGGAATAAGGGTGGTATTTATAGGTGAATGAGGGAGGGGAGGGGTAAGTTGGCCGAAAATTTGGAGGGGGACAAGGGGGATAAAAGTTTGCTTTTTGGTTAATGGTTGTCTAAAGTTGGTG
Organism: Rutidosis leptorrhynchoides; assembly: GCF_046630445.1. Taxonomy (NCBI): domain Eukaryota; kingdom Viridiplantae; phylum Streptophyta; class Magnoliopsida; order Asterales; family Asteraceae; genus Rutidosis; species Rutidosis leptorrhynchoides. The sequence goes on from NC_092334.1 coordinate 422,421,609, forward strand.
CTTATGTTGGGATCCCATGTAACATTAAGGATAATACTTGAGATAAATGCTAGTATGTTCCCTCTAATAAATGGGCATTTGTCTTACTTATTATTGGGTCACTAGTAATTAATAAGTGGGCTAAATAAATGGGCTACTAGCTAGAGTAGAGTGGGCTTAGGTCCAACAAGGTAGAAAGTTGATGTGCGCAGAGGTGTATATGAAATAGCTTTATTTTTACAACGAAAAACTATTAAATACGATACAATTTTACACAAGATATTTATTTATTTATAGAATGGATATACTTAAACCTTGCTACAACACTTATAGGCAGTGTACCTAATCGTGCAGTAGTGTAGTTTTTAGTAAGTCCGGTTCGTCCACAGGGAATCTTTTAAACAAAGCTTAACGCTATATTAGTTTTAATTTATAAAAATACAAATATATATATATATAAGTAATATTATTATTATAAAGGGGGGTTTTTACCATTTAATGACCGGTTTGTCGATTTTTAAAACTTTAGTCGCAGTTAAAACCTAATGTAAAATATTAAATAAATAAAAGACTTAATTTAAAGCGTAAAGTAAATAACGATAATGAAATTGCGATAAATAAAATTGCGATAATTAAAAATACGATAATTAAAAGTGAAATTAAATACAATGACAATAAATAAAAGTGCGATAATTAGAAGTGCAATTAAATATAAAATAAAGGAAATTAAATATGAAATAAAATAATTATGCTTATTTAAACTTCCGTAATCATGATGTTTAACGTGTTGATTTTAGTTTTATGCCCATGGGTTAATTGTCCTTTGTCCTGGATTATTTAATATGTTCGTCTGGTTTTTGTCCATAACAGTCCATCAGTCATAAATATAAAATGCGAGTGTCCTCGTCAAATTATCCTTATACCCGAAGTCAAATATTCCAACTAATTGGGGACTTAAACTGTAACAAGGTTTTATTACTTTGTTTAATAATTACACCAGGTTATCGACTGCGTGTAACCCAAGGTTTTAATACTTTGTTATCAATTATGCCAAGTGTCCTTGTACATAATTTTACCCCTGTTTTAATAATTCCATGGACTATTAATCCATTCCCGTGTCCGGTTAAATGAACGATTATTCGTACATATAAATACCCCGCCCATCGTGTCCGATCGAGTGTATATGGTTATTTATAGGGACGTCCAATTGTAAATCTTTATATTAAAATTAACAAACTATCATTTAGTTAAACAAATATAAAGCCCATTAATAGCCCATAGTCTAATTTCCACAAGTGTCGTTCTTTTGTCCAAACCCCAATTATGGTACAAAGCCCAATTACCCAAATTTATATATTTTTAGCCCAACATCATGATTACTTCGGATTAAATAAGCATAATAATAATTTAGCTACGAGACATTAATGTAAAAAGGTTGAACATAACTTACAATGATTAAAAATAGCGTAGCGTTACACGGACAGAATTTTGACTTACACCCTTACAACATTCGCTAACATACCCTTATTATTAGAAATTAAAATTAAAATTAAAATTAAAATATAAATATATATATATATATACGTTTAGATAGAGAGATTAAAGGATATATAAAACGTTCAGAATGCGCGAGCTTTTATAGGCATTTTCAGAATTTGGGGCTCCGCGAGTCGTGGTATTTTTGCCCTTCAAACTCCGCAAGTCGCGGAGTTTGCTTTTACAGCTCATCCCTTTTTGGATCTTCTTTGCCGACGGTTTTAATATATAAATATAATATATATATATATATATATATATATATATATATATATATATATATATATAATTTATATAATTAATTATATATTATATTATATTTATATACATAGTTAACTTGTAATTTTTAGTCCGTTGCGTCGAGCGTTGAGAGTTGACTCTGGCCCCGATTCCGGATTTTCGAACGTCCTTGCGTCCAATTTAATATCTTGTACTTTGCGTTTTGAATCTTGTACTCTTGTAATTCTGAGACGTTTCTTATCAATAATTTGAACCTCTTTGATTGTATTTTGTACTTTTGAGTTTTTTGGTCGTTTGCGTCTTCAATTCGTCGAATCTGTCTTTTGTCTTCATCTTTTATTATTTAAACGAATATCACTTGTAAATAGGACAATTGCAACTAAAAGCTTGTCTTTCTTGAGGGATAATGCTATGAAATATATGTTCGTTTTTAGCATTATCAAATATTCCCACACTTGAGCGTTGCTTGTCCTCAAGCAATATAGTCTTGAAATACTAGAATCACTTCTTTATTCTTCACACTTTGTACATCAGTGATTTCTATACGGCGGTATAAACAATGGTAGTAACGATGTGGTTTACAGTCCCACATGACTATAAAAATTTAGATCCATTAAGGAAATTGGATCTTTATGAAAGCATTTGATCTTTTCAAAATTAAATCTAGCTTTTACCCTAGATAAGTTTTCCGGAATAACCCTTCACCGGTGTTTGCAAATTCTTTTTGTGGGTTTGGTGGGTTTCAGATTTGAAAATTTTAGCTCAAAACTTACGGTTTTGTGTCACTCACTTGCTAACCTTGTATTAGGAAAGCAACACGTCCAGTATACTTGCTCTGTATATTACCTTTCGTTAAACTACCGTCCGGTTGTAAAGGAAAGCGTTGAACAAGCAACTGTTAAGGCAATGTCCCCTGACATACTTTTAATTATGGTCTATAACGTGTCGGACGCAATTACTATCCTTTGTAGGAGCAATAGTAAAGCTCACCCTTATAATTTTCTGGTCTGGCACAAGGTCCTGTCTTTGACCATGCTATGCAACCACCGTTCTTACGGTTGACACCCGAATTAGTTCAGGTGACCTAATGAATTCCAGGTGAATTCCTAAGATTTTACGTTCAATGGTAATGAACGCATTGAAAATAGATTTTCAGAAAACAAATCGGTTTAAAATTTTGATCAAAATATTTTCTCGTTCAAGCTCAAGTTTAGATATCATTGAATTCCATGAGTTTGTAATTCTCAATCTTTAAGGTCAATCTCTAGGATTGAGTAATATCAGTCTTAAAAGCTGATTTTTGATCTTTAAGGAGATTATCCTTTCTGGGGATCTGATTCATTAGTCTTATCAAGCTAATTTGCACGGCGTCCTCCCCATTTTACAAGACAGATCCTCTCATGGTTAGGATAAGTCTGACCACTTGGCGACCCTATTTTATGCTGAGGTCCGTGGATTTCCTGCTGATTTTAGAGATGACTTTTCTAGGTTTTTCGTCAACCTACAGCTGGTCTGGATGACAACTTCATGACCTAAATCAAGAAGCGCGTGTCTTTTTCGGAAGACTTTACTTCCTTTTAATGATGGAATTGATTCATCGTGTAGATCCATCTTTCTTACAGTAAATCGGGTAAAACTGTTTAGTTTAGTCCAAAGCAAAAGTATCTTTAATTATTTGTTACAGAAATATGTGACATATGTTTAAAATAACTTGGTAAATTTTCCCACACTTGGCTTTTATTTTCCTTTTTATTGTCCTCTATTCCATTTTAAATGAATTTTAACATTTTGGTTTGTTTCTCAATTTATGTCCTTTTCAAGGTAACAATAATTTCGGTGTTATCACCTAGTTTTATCGTTCATAAATATGTATAAACATGATTTTGAGTTCATTTAATTGGAAATTTTGAAAATTTTACTAGAATTGGGTAGTCAGTATATAAGACTAGGGTTGTTCTTTATTATCAGAGAGCACTAGATTCTAATACAACTACTGCTTTACTAGTATTTTTAATGGTAACCAAGTGTTTAAATAAAAAATTTTTAAAATCCGAAAGAATTAAACCCCTTCTCACACTTAAGATCTTGCAATGCCCTCATTTGCAAGAAATCAGTAACAATTTAAATTATTGAGGGTCATTAGCGTAGAAAAATGATTAAATTTTACCAAAGTTTCCAAACATATTGGCGTTTGTTTTAAAAGCAAAGAATTTTGGGTTTTTTTTAATGTTTTTGGCATACTTTAATTCAATAAGATTAAAAATAATGATAATAAAAGTTCTCGTCCCTCCCTCGGGTAAAGCAATTTCGGTTCAACGACCTAGTCTTCAACTTACAACGAATTTTTAAAAATCATATTTTTAACTTAACGAAATAAAGTAAATTTTTGTTTTTAAATTCACACCAAACTTAAATTTAAAATGCATAAAATTAAAAATTCATATTTTAAAAATTCACGCCAAACTTAAATTATATTTTTGTTTTTATACATACAAACTTAGAGTTGTAATCACTTGCATCCATAAATTTGCTTGAAAACAAAGAGACCAATGAGAACGCGACATGTGGCGCGAAAATCACATGTGATTGAAAAAAATATTTCGAAAAACTTTTTTTTTGAAATTTTTTTTCGGGAATTTTTTTCTTTCGAATTTTTTTTTTCGGAATTTTTTTTTTAAAAAATCATATGTGATTATGCATGTCAATCACATGTCATTGTAAACCCAATCACAAGTGATTATGCATGGCAAATCCAATCACATATGATTGTACAATTCAATCACATGGCAAATCACATGTGATTATAAAAAAAAGTTAAAAATTAAAAAAAAAAAATTTTAAATTTCGAAAAAGAAAATTTAAAATTTTTTTATTTCAAAAAAAAATTTTGAATTTTTTTTTCAATCACATGTGATTTTTGCGACACATGTCGCGCTCTCATTGGTCTCTTGAATCTCAACTTAATTTATGGACTCAAATGAATATTCTTATATTAAAAATATTAATTTTCCAAATATTTATAATTTTAAATATATTGATTTAAAAAGTTTACAATATTATTTTAATATTAATTTATTAATTTTTTTAAAAATAAAATTAAAAATCTTTTTGGCTTTTATCCCACTTTAATCAATCAAATATTATCAAAAATATACGCCCCTCTTTTCGGTAAAGTAATTTCGGTTCCATGACCTAATTTAACACATGACGAATTTTTAAAATATTTTGAGTTGATTGATTAAAGATATTTATACCTTAAGAATAAACGGTAAATTTCGCAGTGATGTAATAAATTTTTTAATGATATCAATAATTTCGGTCGCAAGACCTAATTTTATCGAATACCAATTTAATACTTTATAGCGAACAAATTAGCATTTATTATCAAAAGGTTAAAAATAAAAATAAAAATAAAAATGAAAACTGTACAAACTTACCTGTGAAATATATTTCTTAGTGATATGCTCTAGCCCACTCATAAGATAGTCGGACTAATTGGTTTTCCATGGCTACATAGGCGTAACCTCGAGCATTTAATGTTTTTTCTTCTAAACATATGAACGGTCCATCTCTGCAAAAAGTAACAAATTCGGTGTTTGAATAGGTTTGATTATTTGAACATTTACCTTCGTGTGACCATTTTCCGCATTTGTGACATTTTTCAAGGTGTCGTGCTCTTCTTTTCGCTGCGGATTTTTATTTTCCTTTACCAAATTGTAACTTATTATCTTCGCATCTGGATTCTTTTCTTACTCCGTTCAATTTTTCTCTGATTAATGATACCAGTTCACTCGGAAGTGTGTCATTATTACGTTTAGTAATCAAAGCGTGTAGCATTAGACCATGGTTTAGTTTACAGGAAGTCTTCATTTTGTAAAAACCTAAAAAAAATAAAAATTCAGAATGGGGGGAGAAGACTAGTTCTTTGGGGTCTGCTAGGGAAAGACCATTCGGGTTCCATTTTCGAGAACTACACGAAAACATAAAATCTAACTCTAACAGAAATACATATTATCCTTTAAAGACTTGATTCTCCCCACACTTAGTTAGCTGTGGTATCGAAATTCTTCGTTGTCAATTTCCATCGGACTATCTATGTAATGTTTAACTCTGTGACCATTAACCTTAAATTCAATCCCATTTAAATTTATTAATTCTACTGTTCCGTATGGGAAAACTCTTTTGACTATAAATGGTCCAGACCATCTTGATTTCAATTTTCCAGGAAATAGCTTGAATCGTGAATTGAAAAGAAGAACTCTGTCTCCTTCTTTAAATTCTTTTGAACTTCTGATTCTTTTATCATGCCATTTCTTTGTTCTTTCCTTATAGATTAACGAATTTTCGTATGCTTCTTGTCTTAATTCTTCTAATTCGTTTAGTTGACTTAATCGTAGACGTCCAGCTTCATGTAAATCAAGATTACATGTCTTCAAAGCCCAAAATGCTTTGTGTTCAATTTCTACTGGAAGATGACATGCTTTTCCATAAACGAGTCTGAAAGGTGTGGTTCCAATTGGAGTTTTGTAGGCTGTTCTAAAAGCCCAGAGTGCATCCTCCAATTTAATGGACCATTCCTTCGGATTTGATCCTACGGTTTTCTCTAGAATACGTTTTAAAGCTCGGTTGGTATTTTTAACTTGTCCACTCGTCTGTGGATGATAAGCGGTGGAGATTTTATGAGTTACTCCATATCTTTTGAGAACTTTCTCAAGTTGATTATTACAGAAATGAGTACCCCGATCACTTATTAAAGCTTTCGGTGTTCCAAACCTTGCAAAAAGACGTTTTAAAAAGTTGACTACAACTCGTGCATCGTTAGTTGGGAGAGCTTGTGCTTCCGTCCATTTAGATACATAATCAATGGCAACGAGAATGTAGAGATTATTATGAGATTTTGGAAATGGACCCATAAAGTCAATACCACAAATGTCAAATACTTCACATACTTGAATGACATTTTGTGGCATTTCATCACGTTGACTTATTTTTCCAGCCCTTTGACAAGCATCACAGGATTTGCAAAGAAGGTGTGCGTCTTTGTAAATTGTAGGCCAATAGAATCCAACATCATAAACTTTTCTTGCTGTTAGTTGAGGCCCATAATGCCGTCCTGTTGGTCCTGTGTGACAATAGTTTAAGATTTTACTAGCTTCATCTCCGAATACACATCGGCGTATTATTCCATCGGGACAACTTTTAAACAAATGTGGATCTTCCCAGAAATAGTGTTTTATATCACTAAAGAATTTCTTTCGTTTTTGGTACGACAATCCTTTTTCAAGGAATCCACATACTAAGTAGTTTGCATAGTCTGCAAACCATGGTATTTCTTTATAATCTATCTTCAATAGATATTCATCAGGAAAGTTGTCTTGTATGGCCGATTCATTTAGAACTTCTAATTCAGGATTTTCAAGACGGGAAAGATGATCAGCGGCGAGATTTTCTGCTCCTTTTTTATCTCGGATTTCAATATCGAATTCTTGTAAGAGTAAGATCCACCGGATTAATCTTGGTTTGGCATCTTGTTTCGAAAATAGGTATCTAAGAGCAGAATGGTCGGTATAGACAGCCGTTTTAGCTAGAACGAGATATGATCGAAATTTGTCAAAAGCAAAGACAATAGTAAGGAGTTCTTTTTCAGTAGTTATGTAATTTGTTTGTGCTCCTTGTAACGTCTTACTAGCATAATAAATAGGTTGAAATCATTTTTTAATCCTTTGTCCTAAAACGGCTCCCATTGCAAAATCACTTGCATCGCACATTAGTTCAAACGGTAGATTCCAATTTGGTGTTATCATGATCGGTGCATTAGTGAGTTTTTCTTTAAGAATATTAAAAGATTTGATACATTCCTCTGAAAAGATGAATGGAGCATCCTTTTCTAGGAGTTTATTCATAGGAGTGGCAATTTTAGAAAAATCTTTTATGAAACGTCGGTAAAAATCGGCATGCCCTAGAAAACTCCTAACTCCTCTAACATTGGTGGGATGTGGAAGTTTAGCAATTACATCTACTTTAGCTCTATCCACTTCAATTTCTTCCTTTGAAATTTTATGACCAAGAACGATGCCTTCTTTAACCATGAAATGACATTTCTCCCAATTAAGAACTAGATTTGATTATTCGCATCTAATAAGCATTCGTTCCAGATTAACTAGACATGATTAAAATGTATCACCGAAGACTGAAAAGTCATCCATGAAAACTTCCATGCATTCTTCTATCATGTCGTGAAAAATCGCCATCATGCACCTTTGAAAGGTTGCAGGGGCGTTGCAAAGTCCAAATGGCATGCGTTTGTAAGCAAAAGTACCATAAGGGCACGTGAAAGTGGTTTTCTTTTGGTCCTCGGGTGCTATTGGAATTTGAAAATATCCGAAAAAACCATCAAGAAAACAATAGTAACTATTTCCGGCTAATCTTTCCAACATTTGATCAATAAAAGGTAAGGGAAAGTGATCTTTTCTGGTGGCATCATTTAATTTTCTATAATCAATACAAACACGCCATCCTGTTACAGTCCTAGTAGGAATAAGCTCATTTTTCTCATTTGTGATGACAGTCATGCCATCCTTCTTAGGTACGCATTGAACTGGGCTTACCCATGGAGTATCAGAAATTGGATAAATTAAACTTGCATCAAGCAGTTTAATAATTTCTTTCTTAACTACATCTTGCATATTAGGATTTAGTCTTCGTTGGCGTTGCACATACGTTTTATGACCTTCTTCCATAAGGATTTTATGTGTGCAATACGAAGGACTTATTCCTTTAATATCATGAATTTTCCATGCAATGGCTGGTTTATGAGCTTTCAACATAGAAATGAGTTAAGATTTTTCATTTTCAGTAAGAGAAGACGATATTATTACAGGTAATTCAGATTCACCATGTAAATAAGCGTATTCCAAATGATTTGGAAGTGGCTTTAACTCTAATGTCGGAGGTTCTTCTATCGATGATTTATATCGATATCTGTCTTCTTCTTTTAGCATTTGAATTTCTTCTGTTGTTGGTTCATATCCATTAGCTATTAGTGTAGCTAACATTTCAGTTTCATCAATTGGTTCAGTTCCTTCTCCTAAAGAACATTCTCCTGTTCCTTGTAATTCTGAAAATTCTTCTAACAATTCTGCATGTGAATCTATAGTTTGAATATAATAACATGTATCATCTTCAGATTGCAGTTGTTGCATTGCTCTATCAACTGAAAAGGTAACACTCTCGTCCTCTAAACTTAGGGTCAGTTTCTTACCGAACATGTCTATCATTGCTTTAGCCGTGTTTAAGAATGGTCTTCCTAATATGAGAGGAACTTGAGAATCTTCTTCCATGTCCAGAACAACAAAATCTACTGGAAATACTAAAGTACCAACTTTAACTAGCATGTTCTCCATTATCCCTCTAGGATATTTTATTGATCTATCGGCTAGTTGTATGCTTATTCTTGTTGGTTTCAATTCTCCAAGGTCTAGTTTAGCGTATAGTGAATACGGCATTAAATTTATACTAGCACCTAAATCTGCCAATGCTTCTATTGAACTAAGACTACCCAGAAAACATGGAATTGTGAAACTTCCTGGATCAGATAGTTTTTCTGGTATCTTATTCAACAGCACTGCTGAACAATTAGCATTCATAGTAACAGCCGAGTGTTCTTCCATTTTCTTTCTATTCGATATTAGATCTTTCAGAAATTTAGCATATCTAAGCATTCCTGAAATTACATCAATGAAAGGAAGATTTACATTTATCTATTTAAACATATCTAAGAATTTGGATTGCTCGGCTTCAAGTTTCTCTTTTTTCATTTTACTCGGGTAAGGAAGTGGTGGTTGGTATGGTTTAACATAAGGTTTAGCCTTAACTGTGTTATCTTCATTAACCTTTTCAACTACCGGTTCTTTTTCCTTATCTTGTCCAGGTTGTGGTTCTTGTGGAGTAGGAATAGCTTCATCAGAAGTTACAGGTATTTCAGGTGGTTTAAGTGTAATACCATTTCTTGTGGTAATGGCTTTAGCTGTTTCATTTCGGGGGTTAGCATTTGTATCACTAGGTAGACTTCCCAGTTTTCTTTCACCTATTAACCTTGCTAGGTTACTTACTTCTTGTTCCAAATTTTGAATAGAAGCTTGTTGATTTCTAAATGCTTGAGCATTTTGTTCATTGGTTTGTTTCTGAGATGTGAAAAACCGCGTTTGAGTTTCAACTAGCTTCATCATCATATCTTCTAAATTTGGCTTTTTATCATCGGGTTGTGGTGGTTTGTTTTGAAAATTAGGTCTTTGCTGGTTGTAAGTATTATTGGATACTTGTTGATTACTTGGACCTTGTTGGTTTTTGTATGGAATATTTCGATTATAATTTTGGTTTTGATTGTAAATCGGTCTTGGCGGTTGATAATTATTCTGATAATTATTTCCAGGCCTTTGGTTTATGTATGAAATATTCTCTCTTTGTTCCATTGTTAGTTCAATACTGAGACAATCTTTTGTCAAATGTGGTCCTCTACACTGCTCACAACTTGTAAAGACCTCGACCTTATCCTCCCGGACGAAGTCTTCAACAGTTGATCCCATCGCGATGATCGACTCCAAATAATGTCCTTATAATGAGCAAATGCACAGCAGAAGATTTCTTTAATTCCTGAGAATAAACATGCTTTAAAATGTCAACATAAAGTTGGTGAGATATATAGGTTTGATGCTAGCAGCGTTATAACTATGGACCACAAGATTTCATGTTCATAAACATAATACACTCGCAAGTGTACGAAAAGCATTCCAAGCAGTGGGCACCCGGTAACTAGCCTTAACAAGAGTGTGTACCCCTGAGTTATAATAATATGTGCACTGAATCAAGTGCGTTCCGTTAACCTTGAAGTACTAAACACCCGTTCTTCTAGTTTAGTAGTGACTAGAACAACATCTGGGTGGGGGTGTAAAACCCGATAGATCTATCTTTAGGATTCGCGCCTACCAGTTCATAAACCAATAGTTAAAGTTACCAAGCTAGGGGATTTTTGATTCAAACCCATGTAGAACGTAATTTTAGTCACTTGTGTCCATAACGTAAATCATTTATAAAAATAGCGCATGTATTCTCAGCCCAAAAATATTTAAAGTTTAAAAAGGGGACTATATACTCACCATACTGTATTTTGTAGTAAAAATACATATAACACCATTAATCATGTATAAGGTTGGCCTCGGATTCATGAACCTATATCATTTATATCTTTATTAAAACATACAATGGAAATAAAAATAATTATCTCTCTTTTAATTATATAATATTTATTTATTAAATGTTTTAATTATAATATACGCATATCCAATTTTTAACTATATTTACATATGTTATTTTATATTATATCCTTAATTATATGATACATATAGCTATTTTGTAAAAAAAATAAAAAAATAAATGTATATATATATATATATATATATATATATAGCTATATTAATATATGTAAGTAAGTAATTATATCAAAAACCATAATTTGCTTTATGTAATATTTATATAATAAATGTTAAAGTGTTTATTCTATAATTTTATGTAATTCTAATATAATAATATTATGTATTAATTATACTTTTATGTACCCAATATTTATTTGATAAAATAATGTTAATATTAATAATAATAATATGATTCATAATAATGATAATAATAATAATATAATAATAATAATAACCATAAAATAGAATGCTACCTTAGAAAAGGGTTCCAAAAAGAATGGTGCCTCATGCGAGGCTCGAACCCTCAACCCTTCAAAACCATGCTAACAACCTAGACCACTCATCCATTCTAAACTTTCTGATTATTTCGTATTCAACTTATTTAACCAAGCCGTTCTGTATACTTATTTCCTTCCTCTCTTTAAAAGTTCAAACGATCCAATTCAATTCCATATCTCATTCGGCCCAACCTAATTACTTAATCACGGCCCAAAATTTGCTTAGTCCTAAGTCCACGATTGCTTAGCCCCACAATATCGGTCCCATGTTTATTGTAGTCACCCTTTTACTGAATAGGAAGTCTGGGAAAGAAAATAGCAACTACAGCCTTTGTAATATTAATTTACTAGTGTCGGCCATGATACTAGATGTTTGTCCCACAATCCACTATACATTTCACTATATTTAATTCAATCTAATATCCATCTTCATCTACCTAATTTGTTAGAACCAAAAACGATAAGCAACATAAAGGTGATTATTTTTGGTTAAGAACCGAAACAGAAAAAAAATAATTTAACGTAGCAGCGGTTTTTTTGAAGTCGATCAATATATTGGTAATAGCAGCTATATGTTTTCGTGTGTTTTATGAAGATGAGAGTGGTGGTGGGTTTCGATGGGTGTAGGGTTTTAGGTGTTGATGGACGGTTTCAAACAGAAACATATAACGGTAGTTACAGTAGCAGTTTATCGTGAGTTTGAGTGGCGGTTTGTGATGGTTCTAGGCTGCAAAAGTAGCAGCAGGTTATGGTGGTTATTTTGGTGTCTTGGCCTTCGATCAATAGTAGCAATGGGTGGTCTTCTTTGGTTTTAAACCGGAAAACAGAAGCAAAGTGGCGATGGTTGAAACCGGACAGAAGTAGTAGAAGAATCAAGTTGCAGGTTATTGATGTCTTGGTGTGGTTATAGTGGTGGTGTTAAAATAGTTTTACAAAGAGGAAAGGAGAAAGAGGTATAGAGAGAGTAGAGAGAGACGGAGTTAGGGTGGTGGTGACTGTTTGGGTGTCATCAAACAAACAGGAGCAGACGTTAATAAAAATTGTTAAAGGATGGTGGTTTGGGTCGTCTAACAATCAACAAGAAGAAGGTTTTCAGATGGCGTGTAATTGTTTCAATGGTGATGCTTTTAAAACAGAAAAAGTAGAGAGGGAGAGAGATGAAGAGAGGGTGGTGGTGTTTATCAAGGTGGTTTGGGTTGTTGCTCGGACAAATAAAGATACAGAAGGGTAGCAGAAGTGTCCAACGATTGTGTTGGGTTTTCGTGTTTTAAACCCAGATAGAAACAGTGACTAGCGAGTAGTTATGGTGATGAAGGTTCGTTTTTTTTTTTTTATAACAGAAAACAGAAATAATAAAAGTTCAAGTGATCTATTGTGTTGTGAGGGTGAGGTTGCAAAAGAAAAAGGAAGGTGTTGGGATGGATGAAGTGATGGAGGTGATTAAGCTATGGTTGTTGCTGAGGGTTTTTGATGTAGGAGGTAGTGAGGTTGATGAATAGAAGACGATCCTGAGTAGCAAAATTATGGATTCGATGGTGAAGATGATAACCGAAGAAGGTTCAAGTTGTGTTTCTTGAAGATGCATGTATGTATCTCATGTATGAACCAGGCACAATATAGGAAAGAAACAAAAGACAATTCTAATAAAGATGATGTGATGCGTTGTGATAAATCACGGATGAAATAAATTGAACAAGTGGATTAGGTGATCTTTCTCCATTACATATGTATATATAGAATGTTTACAAATGTTAATTGACGAATAATTTGCCATTACATTATATGTTTTTTTTTTTTTTATTGTATGTAGATCAGAAATAGAATAAAGAAACAACTCATATATAATAATTTTGATAATAAAGTTAATAATATATTATTATTATTATTATTATTATTATTATTTTTTTCATTCTTGTAACAATATTTACCTATATATATACACATTCATTTACAAATAATAGTTCGTGAATCGTTAGGCATGGTCAAAGGGTAACTGATTATCTGAATATAGATTTCAGACTTTCTAGACTCAACATTAAGGTTTATGCTTATCGAGTCGGAAACATATAGAGTTTAAGGTTTAAATTTGGTCGGAAATTTTCGGGTCGTTACAGTACCCACCTGTTAAAGAAATTTCGTCCCCGAAATTTGGTAGAGGTTGTCATAAATAACAATAGGAATGTTTTCATGACGAATATGAGGTAATAACGGAGTTTTATCATTATTGATAGATATAGATAAAACATTTCGATCAGGTGAAGCGTACGAGTGAAGCTATCACAAAAGAGTGAAATGAGTAATATGGTATCGTTTTAACTGATGACGTGGTTATGATTGATTTTCGGAATTAGATAGAATGTAAGAGCCGTGTAACATGGCACATGATGACGGTACTGTGAATCATCACATTCCATTAGAAACTTAACATGACTTACTGTAATATAATGAAGTTGATCAAGTTTCATTATATTATACTAATTCATGCATCAGTTCCCAACACTGCTTCAGAACATTCCTATTTTAAACTCGAAGGTTTAGAACTTAGAAACTAACACAGTTTCTCTTATGTTGTAATGCAGATGTTACGGAGAGATAAATGATCTCAGATAAGAATAGTTGTGAAAATATCTCTAGAAATACGGAGAATATGTATAACGAAAGATATGAAGATATCTTATAATATCTAAGATAAGATGATGATGATGAATATTATCTGGAAAGGTTTAGAATAAGGAGTAGGGTTCTTACTAACGGTTTCAGCAGGCACTGAATCGTTTGGATTCTTTGAAGGCAGGTTCCATTCTTTGTGATTTATTCACAACCTCTTTCATATTTTGCTCAATCCATTTTCCTTTTCTTTTTATGAGCTTTACCAACTCACTGTACTTTATTGTCACACTTTTGACTGTTACAGTCGTTTATAGTTTTTGCTGCTTTTTCAGCATTTCAAGAATTATCTGTGGTTCAAGATGTTTTTCAGAACTTCATATTTGAAGTATGAAATTCTTAGGGATAAACGTTATAGGTATAACTGGAGAAGTTCTGCGAGATTTTCAGAATACCGATTGTTGATTCCGCAAAAGGGATGACGAGCTGCTGGTACATCTGCTGATGATGTCGTGAAATATGAAAGATTCTCCGATAACGACGACGAAAGGATGATGTACATATATCGAGATGATAACAAGGCTAGTCTTTCTGAGAAGTCGAAGTGGAGCTGTGATAAAAGTGGCTAATTTGGAAAGAAATTGCAATGTTATTTTGGGTAATAATAACACTAAAGGAATTTACACTGCTACGTGTTGACTCAGTTTCCGAGAGTTTTCAGGTGCATAACCATATGCATGAATCTTTCTTCCGTAGACGAGGTGCGACTGGTTCAACTTCTCGATCGAGGCGTTTTCAAGAATTATGAAAAGTTGTGAATGCGAATTGTAATCGTCAAGATACGAATGAGGTTTAAGATAAAATCAAGTGGCAACTTGAAGATTAATTTAGTTTCATATGTTATAATCAACATTTTAATTCATTTTACTTGTCCTTAGTTAGCAGTCTATTAGTCCGATTGTCCAATGGTCCAATAAATTCATATATAAATTAAATATATAATATTCGAATTAATTAATACGTATCGTGACCCGTGTACCGGTCTCGGTGTCGATCACAACTCAAAGTATATATATATTTTGGAATCAACTCCAACCCTGTATAGCCAACTCCCACCTTCACATATAGAGTGTCTACGGTTGTTCCGATATATATATATAGATGGGTCGATATGATAAATCGAAACCTTGTATACGTGTCCCGTTATTTAAAGTGCGTAAATATAAATAACAGAAATTAAATGATGATGAATAAAATAAATTGCAAGAATGTAAATTGCGATAATGTAAATTGCGATAATATAAATTGCGATAAAATGTAATCAGTTAGCTGGGAACAGTTAGCCGGAACAGTTAGCGTGGAATCCTTAACAGATTTTTAATTAGTTAATTCGTGTGTTTCTAACAATTTTTAATTTGTCCCATGTTTCTTCTTTATGCCACTTGTTGAATTCGGATAGGTAAAAATCCAAATATGAAATTTGAATGGAAATGGTATATCTGAGGTGAACGGATATGTATATCGGTGATTGTAAGTAGGATAGTAAATGATCGTTGAATCAGATTCGAAGAGTGTACAATGTAACTTATTAATGTGAATTCTAAATATTCCTCGGGTACTACCCACCCGTTAAAATATTTTCATCATTAACAGTTTGTACCGAAAGAATTTTAATTACAATCTTTATGAAAATATACTTACATATATATTTTCTTCGGATGTAATTATGAATTTAATGAGTCAATAAGATATTAAACTCATTTGATTTATCGTTGATACTAGATTACATAATCTCTAAAACATTAGAGATTACATAATTGCCATGTCGAGCGAAGGTAAATGAGGTAGAACAATACGTAGAACGAAATTAATTGATGTAGAACGATATGTAGAATGAAGATCATACTCGAAATACAGATGGTAATATTGAGGCGTGTGATGTTGATATTCGAGGTACAGGTTGTGATGAGATTTACGACACGGTTGTGGTTTAGGGATGATAAGGATACCGTTGACGTTGATGATGGTGTTGCTGATGGTGATGCTGGTACCGAAGATTGCGATGTTGATGTTACTAGCGGTACTGGTTATGCTGCCGGTGCTGTTGGTGTTTGTAACCTTCGCACCATATTCTCCAAAAAATCGTTACACGAGCGCGAAGTTTGTTAGCTTCTGCTAATCCATCGGGATGATTGACGATTGAAGCGAGCGGATAAATAAGATTCGAAATATGGGATAGTATGTAATCGTGACGAGATACTCGGAAATGAGAGGGTAAATGGTTTCTCGAACAGATTCGCCGGTAAGTGCTTTCAGGTTCATTGCCAAGAGGGCAATTTGGTGGATGGAATGGATCTTCGACGTGAAATGATTTTCAGATATCGGATGATATTCTAACTTCATAGAATATCTATATATTTGGTACTAAAGATTCCGTAAACTACGGAGAAATTTACGGCATATGACAGGCAAGTCTACAGATGCGCTAGGATATGAATTTTTGTCTATACACTATCGATGCACTAAATGCAGTGGAACGTGTCTAGACTTAAGAATACTAAGCAGGCAATTCCTAAGGATGATAAGCAAATGATTTCCGACTAAATATGATAAGCAAAACTTTTGACATATAGACACGGTCAAAGTCCAGACTCATTAATGCATCCTAACAACTATCAGTTAGACACACTAATGTAAGACCTGGTTCGCTAAGACCAACGCTCTGATACCACCTGTAAAGACCTCGACCTTATCCTCCCGGACGAAGTCTTCAACAGTTGATCCCATCGCGATGATCGACTCCAAATAATGTCCTTATAATGAGCAAATGCACAGCAGAAGATTTCTTTAATTCCTGAGAATAAACATGCTTTAAAATGTCAACATAAAGTTGGTGAGATATATAGGTTTGATGCTAGCAGCGTTATAACTATGGACCACAAGATTTCATGTTCATAAACATAATACACTCGCAAGTGTACGAAAAGCATTCCAAGCAGTGGGCACCCGGTAACTAGCCTTAACAAGAGTGTGTACCCCTGAGTTATAATAATATGTGCACCGAATCAAGTGCGTTCCGTTAACCTTAAAGTACTAAACACCCGTTCTTCTAGTTTAGTAGTGACTAGAACAACATCTGGGTGGGGGTGTAAAACCCGATAGATCTATCTTTAGGATTCGCGCCTACCAGTTCATAAACCAATAGTTAAAGTTACCAAGCTAGGGGATTTTTGATTCAAACCCATGTAGAACGTAATTTTAGTCACTTGTGTCCATAACGTAAATCATTTATAAAAATAGCGCATGTATTCTCAGCCCAAAAATATTTAAAGTTTAAAAAGGGGACTATATACTCACCATACTGTATTTTGTAGTAAAAATACATATAACACCATTAATCATGTATAAGGTTGGCCTCGGATTCATGAACCTATATCATTTATATCTTTATTAAAACATACAATGGAATTAAAAATAATTATCTCTCTTTTAATTATATAATATTTATTTATTAAATGTTTTAATTATAATATACGCATATCCAATTTTTAACTATATTTACATATGTTATTTTATATTATATCCTTAATTATATGATACATATAGTTATTTTGTAAAAAAAATAAAAATAAATGTATATATATATATATATAGCTATATTAATATATGTAAGTAAGTAATTATATCAAAAACCATAATTTGCTTTATGTAATATTTATATAATAAATGTTAAAGTGTTTATTCTATAATTTTATGTAATTCTAATATAATAATATTATGTATTAATTATACTTTTATGTACCCAATATTTATTTGATAAAATAATGTTAATATTAATAATAATAATATGATTCATAATAATGATAATAATAATAATATAATAATAATAATAACCATAAAATAGAATGCTACCTTAGAAAAGGGTTCCAAAAAGAATGGTGCCTCATGCGAGGCTCGAACCCTCAACCCTTCAAAACCATGCTAACAACCTAGACCACTCATCCATTCTAAACTTTCTGATTATTTCGTATTCAACTTATTTAACCAAGCCGTTCTGTATACTTATTTCCTTCCTCTCTTTAAAAGTTCAAACGATCCAATTCAATTCCATATCTCATTCGGCCCAACCTAATTACTTAATCACGGCCCAAAATTTGCTTAGTCCTAAGTCCACAATTGCTTAGCCCCACAATATCGGTCCCATGTTTATTGTAGTCACCCTTTTACTGAATAGGAAGTCTGGGAAAGAAAATAGCAACTACAGCCTTTGTAATATTAATTTACTAGTGTCGGCCATGATACTAGATGTTTGTCCCACAATCCACTATACATTTCACTATATTTAATTCAATCT
Source organism: Rutidosis leptorrhynchoides (assembly GCF_046630445.1). Classification (NCBI taxonomy): domain Eukaryota; kingdom Viridiplantae; phylum Streptophyta; class Magnoliopsida; order Asterales; family Asteraceae; genus Rutidosis; species Rutidosis leptorrhynchoides. The sequence continues at coordinate 422,440,073 of NC_092334.1, forward strand.
AATATCCATCTTCATCTACCTAATTTGTTAGAACCAAAAACGATAAGCAACATAAAGGTGATCATTTTTGGTTAAGAACCGAAACAGAAAAAAAATAATTTAACGCAGCAGCGGTTTTTTTGAAGTCGATCAATATATTGGTAATAGCAGCTATATGTTTTCGTGGGTTTTATGAAGATGAGAGTGGTGGTGGGTTTCGATGGGTGTAGGGTTTTAGGTGTTGATGGACGGTTTCAAACAGAAACATATAACGGTAGTTACAGTAGCAGTTTATCGTGAGTTTGAGTGGCGGTTTGTGATGGTTCTAGGCTGCAAAAGTAGCAGCAGGTTATGGTGGTTATTTTGGTGTCTTGGCCTTCGATCAATAGTAGCAATGGGTGGTCTTCTTTGGTTTTAAACCGGAAAACAGAAGCAAAGTGGCGATGGTTGAAACCGGACAGAAGTAGTAGAAGAATCAAGTTGCAGGTTATTGATGTCTTGGTGTGGTTATAGTGGTGGTGTTAAAATAGTTTTACAAAGAGGAAAGGAGAAAGAGGTATAGAGAGAGTAGAGAGAGACGGAGTTAGGGTGGTGGTGACTGTTTGGGTGTCATCAAACAAACAGGAGCAGACGTTAATAAAAATTGTTAAAGGATGGTGGTTTGGGTCGTCTAACAATCAACAAGAAGAAGGTTTTCAGATGGCGTGTAATTGTTTCAATGGTGATGGTTTTAAAACAGAAAAAGTAGAGAGGGAGAGAGATGAAGAGAGGGTGGTGGTGTTTATCAAGGTGGTTTGGGTTGTTGCTCGGACAAATAAAGATACAGAAGGGTAGCAGAAGTGTCCAACGATTGTGTTAGGTTTTCGTGTTTTAAACCCAGATAGAAACAGTGACTAGCGAGTAGTTATGGTGATGAAGGTTCGTTTTTTTTTTTATAACAGAAAACAGAAATAATAAAAGTTCAAGTGATCTATTGTGTTGTGAGGGTGAGGTTGCAAAAGAAAAAGGAAGGTGTTGGGATGGATGAAGTGATGGAGGTGATTAAGCTATGGTTGTTGCTGAGGGTTTTTGATGTAGGAGGTAGTGAGGTTGATGAATAGAAGACGATCCTGAGTAGCAAAATTATGGATTCGATGGTGAAGATGATAACCGAAGAAGGTTCAAGTTGTGTTTCTTGAAGATGCATGTATGTATCTCATGTATGAACCAGGCACAATATAGGAAAGAAACAAAAGACAATTCTAATAAAGATGATGTGATGCGTTGTGATAAATCACGGATGAAATAAATTGAACAAGTGGATTAGGTGATCTTTCTCCATTACATATGTATATATAGAATGTTTACAACCAATCAAGAACAGTGAAAAGTTGATGTTAATTGACGAATAATTTGCCATTACATTATATGTTTTTTTTTTTTTTATTGTATGTAGATCAGAAATAGAATAAAGAAACAACTCATATATAATAATTTTGATAATAAAGTTAATAATATATTATTATTATTATTATTATTATTTTTTTTTTTTTTTTTTTTCATTCTTGTAACAATATTTACCTATATATATACACATTCATTTACAAATAATAGTTCGTGAATCGTTAGGCATGGTCAAAGGGTAACTGATTATCTGAATATAGATTTCAGACTTTCTAGACTCAACATTAAGGTTTATGCTTATCGAGTCGGAAACATATAGAGTTTAAGGTTTAAATTTGGTCGGAAATTTTCGGGTCGTTACACAACTAATTCGTATTGAATGAATATCTTTAGTCTTCTTTTCCATTCGTCTCTCGACAGCATCTATCTTTGCGGAAATGGAATCTAAGTCATGGCTAGAATCGGCTCTAGCTGCTTTAGATGATCTAACGATATCTTTTTCTTGGTGCCACTCATGTGAGTGGGAAGCAGTGTTATCAATAATTTTGTAAGCATTAGTTTCTGTTTTCTTCATAATAGAACCACCAGCTGCTATATCTATGTCTTTTCTTGTAGTGATGTCGCATCCTTGGTAGAATATTTGTACTATTTGACAGGTGTCTAAACCATGTTGCGAACATTCTCTTAATAACTTTCCAAATCTAGTCCACGCCTCATATAGAGTTTCATTCGGTTTCTGGGTGAACGTAACAATTTCTCCTTGAAGTCTTACGGCTTTAGATACCGGAAAGAATTGTTTAAAAAAAATTTCAACTAAAACGTCCCATGTATCAATCGCCCCTTCAGGTAACGATTCCAACCAATCTTTGGCTTCTCCCTTTAAAGTCCAGGGAAATAACATGAAATATATCTGTTCATCCTCAACTTCTCTTATTTTCAAATAAAGTGCAGATCCTATTAAAGGTACGAAGATGTTCATTTGGATCTTCCTTCGGCGCACCACTAAATTGGCATTGATTAGTCACCATATGTAGAATTTGTCCTTTGATTTCATAAGCTGGTGCATTAATGTCAGGATGAGTAATTGCGTGACCTTGGCCAGTGCGTTTAGCTCTCATTCGGTCTTCCATACTTAAAGGTTCCAGATTCTCCATGATTGAATTTGTTGAATCTGAATCACTAGAGGATTCTGATTTAATGGTTCGTTCCTCAAAAATCTCTGTTTGAATGATTGGTGGTTCCTGAGGAAAAATTAATGGTTCAGGATCTATGAATTGTCCCTGAATATTCTCCGGATTCTCAATTGTGAGGTTGGGTTCAAAAAATGGATTATCGGAAATTTGAATTGGAGTACTTGGTCGACTAGATGACGATTCTAAAGAAAAATCAACGGCGACAATATTTGCTAGATGTCTTGATCTGGTTACAGGTGGTGAACGTATAAAAGGTGGTGAACATTTTGCTCAGTGCATTCACTGAATATCCTATTAGTTTTTAAAAGGAAAGAAAAATTATATAAGTTATCCAATTAATAGACTTTTCTGATTTTGCCCACGTTTCGAATAGCCAAAAGATACAGCAGAGAGGCAGGATTCGTTTGGTTTCAATATAATTGAGTACTGTTTGGCTCCAATAACCCGGTCCACGTACAAATCCAACTATTACTACGAACCAGAAAATTTTGATGTCTATCAATTTAACCACTTAAAATAAATTTTCGTAATTTAAAGAAATTTAGATAAGAAATAGAATAAAAATCTATGTCCTAAAAACTAGAATGACGAGAAATAAGAAAGAAAAAGAGCACGTCGGTATTAAAATTGGAGAAATAAGAAAGAAAAAGAGTGACTTAAAAAACTTTAAAACACTTGACTAACCCAACCTTATTATTATAACTAACTTAAAATTAAAATTGCAAATTGAGATTACTAATTGGAGTGATAATTGATACATAGGTAAAAGGCGTCGAAAAATAGAAATAAGAAAGAAGCGCATCGAAACTTAAAAAGGAACTAAAAACTTAAAAATTAAAAGTTGCGTCTAAAAATATTAAAGCTTACAAGTAAAACTATATCCCAAATGGCAATAACTTAAAAAGGTACTAAAACTTAAAAAGGCGTCACAAAATTCTAAAGCACCTAAATCTTAGTCTAAAGAAAAAGCACTTAAGGGATTTTACGGCAAAGCCTAAAAATCTATAAATAAAAATAACTAAGGCAAAAACTATGACTTAGAACTAAAAAAAGAGTGAAAAATACAAATATTACGCTAAAACAATTAAAAGGAACAAAATATAAAAATAAACTAAAAGTTGTAAAAATTACAATTTTTATAAAAATATTATTTTTATATTATTTATTTTATAAAACTATTAAGTTTATATAAATCAAATAACTAATTAAAACTAAATAATACAAAATAATAATAAAAACTAAATTAAAAATTAAATTAAAACACTAACCTAATTAGGGTTATAATTAAAAAATAATAATAATAATTACTCCGTATTTAATGCAGTTTAGGGTTTCTGTGTGACCTGTCTGGGCGGCTTCGCGAGTTGCGGTACCACGTACCAGAAAAACTCCGCGAGTCGCGGAGGTTAAAATTTTAAATGCACAAGTTTCGTTCGACAGGTTCTGTAGTTTTTTTTTAAATTATATTTTATATATTTTTCTGTTTTTAATAATTATATTTTTATAAAACTTATATAGAAATACTTTATAATTTTATAAATAAAAATCTTAAAAATAGATTTATATATATATTTTTTTTGGTTTTTAAATTTTTATATTTTTTAATATTTAAAATGTATTTTTACAAAAACTAAATAAAACTTAACAAAAATCTCTTTTTTTTTTATATGGCGTTTCGCTTCGTCGATCCCCGGCAGCGGCGCCAAAAATACTTGATGTGCGCAGAGGTGTATATGAAATAGCTTTATTTTTACAACGAAAAACTATTAAATACGATACAATTTTACACAAGATATTTATTTATTTATAGAATGGATATACTTAAACCTTGCTACAACACTTATAGACAGTGTACCTAATCGTACAGTAGTGTAGTTTTTAGTAAGTCCGGTTCGTCCACAGGGAATCTTTTAAACAAAACTTAACGCTATATTAGTTTTAATTTATAAAAATACAAATATATATATATAAGTAATATTATTATTATAAAGGGGGTTTTTACCGTTTAATGACCGGTTTGTCAATTTTTAAAACTTTAGTCGCAGTTAAAACCTAATGTAAAATATTAAATAAATAAAACACTTAATTTAAAGCGTAAAGTAAATAACGATAATGAAATTGCGATAAATAAAATTGCGATAATTAAAAATACGATAATTAAAAGTGCAATTAAATACAATGACCATAAATAAAAGTGCGATAATTAGAAGTGCAATTAAATATAAAATAAAGGAAATTAAATATGAAATAAAATAATTATGCTTATTTAAACTTCCGTAATCATGATGTTTGACGTGTTGATTTTAGTTTTATGCCCATGGGTTAATTGTCCTTTGTCCTGGATTATTTAATATGTCCGTTTGGTTTTTGTCCATAACAGTCCATCAGTCATAAATATAAAATGTGAGTGTCCTCGTCAAATAATCCTTATACCCGAAGTCAAATATTCCAACTAATTGGGGACTTAATCTGTAACAAGGTTTTATTACTTTGTTTAATAATTACACCAGGTTATCGACTGCATGTAACCCAAGGTTTTAATACTTTGTTATCAATTATGCCAAGTGTCCTTGTACATAATTTTACCCCTGTTTTAATAATTCCATGGACTATTAATCCATTCCCGTGTCCGGTTAAATGAACGATTATTCGTACATATAAATACCCCGCCCATCGTGTCCGATCGAGTGTATATGGTTATTTATAAGGACGTCCAATTGTAAATCTTTATATTAAAATTAACAAACTATCATTTAGTTAAACAAATATAAAGCCCATTAATAGCCCATAGTCTAATTTCCACAAGTGTCGTTCTTTTGTCCAAACCTCAATTATGGTACAAAGCCCAATTACCCAAATTTATATATTTTTAGCCCAACATCATGATTACTTCAGATTAAATAAGCATAATAATAATTTAGCTACGAGACATTAATGTAAAAAGGTTGAACATAACTTACAATGATTAAAAATAGCGTATCGTTACACGGACAGAATTTCGACTTACACCCTTACAACATTCGCTAACATACCCTTATTATTAGAAATTAAAATTAAAATATATATATATATATATATATATATATATATATATATATATATATATATATATATATATATATATATATATATATATATTAAAGGATATATAAAACGTTCAGAATGCGCGAGCTTTTATAGGCATTTTCAGAATTTGGGACTCCGCGAGTCGCGGTATTTTTGCCCTTCAAACTCCGCAAGTCGCGGAGTTTGCTTTTACAACTCATCCCTTTTTGGATCTTCTTTGCCGACGGTTTTAATATATAAATATAATATATATATATATATATATATATATATATATATATATATATATATATATATATATATATATATATATATATATATATATATATATATATATATATATATATATATATATAATCTATATAATTAATTATATATTATATTATATTTATATACATAGTTAACTTGTAATTTTTAGTCCGTTGCGTCGAGCGTTGAGAGTTGACTCTGGTCCCGGTTCCGGATTTTCGAACGTCCTTGCGTACAATTTAATATCTTGTACTTTGCGTTTTGAATCTTGTACTCTTGTAATTCTGAGACGTTTCTTATCAATAATTTGAATCTCTTTGATTGTATTTTGTACTTTTGAGCTTTTTGGTCGTTTGCATCTTCAATTCGTCGAATCTGTATTTTGTCTTCACCTTTTATTATTTAAACGAATATCACTTGTAAATAGGACAATTGCAACTAAAAGCTTGTCTTTCTTGAGGGATAATGCTATGAAATATATGTTCGTTTTTAGCATTATCAAAAGTCCAACTAGACTAACTAGTAAGCATAAGTAAATTATTACGCATAATTAAGCATCCATAAACCCAAGTAATTATTATTATAAAATAATAATTAATATTTCGTAGTCATAATATTCCGATTACGACAAAAGTTAAACGTGTGCGCAGTTCGCGGTTTATTCGAAACGTCAAGTGACACTAACGGTCATAAAGCATCGGGTGATCAAGTTAAGTATCCTACGTACTCTAAGGCATGTTTTAATATATAAATGAAAGTAAACCATGTATATTAAGATTCCAGAGTATAAAGTGGCACAGTACGCACAAATACGCAGTTTCGCTAAAACACAAGGCACAAAAGCAAGTCGAAAAAGTCGGGTCGTTACATTACCTACCTGTTAATGGAAATTTCGTCTCGAAATTTAAGCTGAGGCAGGTGTTGGATTCGGGAAAAGGTGAGGACACTTCTGCATCGTTTGATCCTCTCGTTCCCAGGTGAACTCTGGTCCACGTTTGGCATTCCATCGGACTCGGACGATCGGGATTCTGTTGTGTTTCAAAACTTTGACCTCACAGTCCATAATTTCGACAGGCTCTTCCACGAAGTGGAGTTTGTCAACAATCGTAAGTTCCTCCAGGGGTATGATAAGTTCCGGTGGAGCAAGACACTTCTTCAAATTTGATACGTGGAAGGTAGGATGAACTGCGCTCAATTGAGTTGGAAGATCCAGACGGTAAGCGACGGGTCCAACACGTTCCAAAATTTCAAAAGGACCAATATATCGCGGGTTTAACTTTCCGCGCTTCCCAAATCGGATCACACCTTTCCAAGGTGCGACTTTCAACATCACACGGTCACCCACGTTGAATTTGAAGTCCTTATGTTTAAGATCAGCATAACTCTTTTGGCGATCACGGGCTGTCTTAAGTCTCGCGTGAATCTGGGCAATCTTCTCCGTCGTTTCATGGACTATCTCGGGTCTGGTGATTTGCACTTCGCCTAACTCGGCCCAACAAATAGGAGAACGGCACTTGCGGCCATACAACGCTTCAAAAGGTGCAGCATTAATACTCGAGTGATAACTGTTGTTGTAAGAGAATTCGGCTAACGACAAATGCCTTTCCCAAGACTTTCCGAAGTCAATAACACAGGCACGCAACATGTCCTCTAAAGTCTGAATCATTCGTTCGCTCTGACCGTCGGTCTGCGGGTGATACGCGGTACTCATGTCGAGACGAGTTCCCAAGGCTTCTTGCAAAGAGCGCCAGAATCGGGAAGTAAAACGGGGATCGCTATCTGAGATAATTGATAAGGGCACACCATGACGGGATACAACCTCTTTGATGTATAGTTGAGCGAGTCTCTCCATTGTATCGGTTTCCTTCATGGCTAAGAAGTGTGCAGATTTAGTAAGTCAGTCAACGATAACCCAGATGGTATCATAACCGCCTACCGTCTTCGGTAGCTTTGTGATGAAGTCCATCATTATCCTTTCCCACTTCCATTGCGGGATTTTCGGTTGTTGAAGTAATCCAGATGGCCTCTGATGTTCAGCCTTAACCTTCGAACAAGTCAAACACCTCCCAACATAAGTTGGAACATCCTTCTTAAGATTAGACCACCAATACTGTTCCTTGAGATCATGGTACATTTTACCGGCTCCTGGGTGAATCGAATATCTCGACTTGTGGGCTTCATCTAGTATAAGGCTCCGTAGATCTCCATAACTAGGTACCCAAATCCTTCCGGCAAAGCATCGGAGTCCAGTCTCCTTAATCTCGAATCGTGAAACGAGAATGTTCAAGTGTTCTTGAGAAATTTTCTCCTCTTTGAGAGCCTCTTCTTGAGCTACTCGGATCTGGCTATTGAGATTTGAATGAATGATGATGTTCAAGGCGCGGACACGAAGAGGTACCGTCCTCTCCTTCCGGCTCAGGGCATTGGCTACAACATTTGCCTTTCCAGGATGGTAACGAAGTTCACAATCATAGTCGTTCAGCTTCTCGATCCATCGGCGTTGCCTCATGTTCCGTTGTTTCTGATCGAATATGTGCTGGAGGCTTTTGTGATCGGTGAATATGGTACTCTTTGTCCCATAAAGATAGTGTCTCCACAACTTCAAAGCAAAGACAACGGCTTAAAGTTCGAGGTCGTGAGTAGTGTAGTTTCGCTCATGAATCTTTAGTTGACGAGAAGCATAGGAAATAACCTTGGATCTTTACATCAATACGCAACCAAAACCATTTTTCGAAGCATCGTAGTACACAACAAAGTCATCACTGCCTTCAGGAAGCGACAAGATAGGTGCGGTGGTTAACTTCTGCTTCAGGGTTTGAAATGCTGATTCGTGTTCTTTTTACCAAAAGAACTTCTTTCCTTTGTGAGTCAGTACGGGCAAAGGACGCGCAATCAACGAAAAACCTTCAATAAATCTCTGGTAATAACCGGCAAGGCCTAGAAATTGGCGGATGTGAGTTAGAGTAGTGGGTGTCTCCCACTTGATGATAGCCTCAATCTTTGTGGGATCAGCTTTGATACCTTGATTACTCACAATATGACCCAGAAATTGGACTTCCTTCAACCAAAATTCACACTTGGAAAATTTGGCATAAAGTTGCTCTTGTCTCAAGAGTTCAAGCACTAGTCAGAGATGTTGCTCATGTTCTTCTTCACTTCGGGAATAGATGAGGATATCATCTATGAAGACAATAACGAACTTATCCAGATATGGCTTGCATACACGATTCATGAGGTCCATGAATACAGAGGGTGCGTTGGTTAAACCGAACGGCATCACGAGAAACTCATAATGACCATAGCGGGTTCTGAATGCAGTCTTCATCACATCACTCTCCTTCACCCTCAACTGGTGATAAACAGACCGCAAATCAATCTTAGAGTAAACGCTTGATCCTTGCAGTTGATCAAAAATATCGTCAATTCGGGGAAGAGGATATCGGTTCTTGATCCTCAATTTGTTGAGTTCGCGGTAGTCGATACACATGCGGAAGGATCCATCCTTCTTCTTCACGAATAAAATAGGTGCGCCCCAAGGCGACGAGCTCGATTGGATAAACCCTCGGTCGAGCAATTCCTGCAGTTGACTCTGCAACTCTTGCAGTTCGGAAGGTGCTAGTCGATAAGGTACGAGACCTACGGGTGCAGCTCCCGGTACTAGATCAATCTGGAACTCCACTGCTCTCGGTGGCGGTAATCCAGGCAATTCTTCTGGAAAGACATCGGGAAATTCGTTCATGATACGTACATCATTCACGCTCTTCTCTTCTGTTTCTAAAGCCTTCACGTGTGCTAAAACAGCAAAAAGTCCTTTATTCATGATCTTCTACGCTTTCATACAACTAATGAGGTTCAGCTTCGAACTACATCTCTCTCCGTAAATAATCAGTGGCTCTCCATCTCCGTGGGGTATTCGAAGAGCTTTATCTCCACAGATAACGTCGGCCCTTACTTTGGTCAACCAGTCCATGCCGACAATCATGTCAAAGCTTCCCAATTTGATGGGTATTAAGTTAATTGCGAAATCCACACCAACTATGTTGAGAATAGCTCCTCGGCTAATTTGGTCAACTTTCTCAAGTTTTCCATTGGCTACCTCAACTAGCATACTCTCCTTTAAAGGAACTAACGACAAATCTATCTTAGAGTAAAAGTGTCTACAAACATAGCTCCTATCGGCACCAGTATCAAATAGGACAGAAGCTAATAGATTGTTGATAGTGAATATACCTGTAACCAAGTTGGGGTTCTCACGGGCATCCCTTGCATTTACATTGAAAGCTCTTCCACGCGGTGGTCCGCCGTCCTTTCGCTTGTTGGGAAATTTTTTCCTAAAGTGGCCATGTTGTCCGCACTCATAGCATTGCCTTGGTCCAGTAGGGTTTGTCTTCACCGTTGGGGTGGGAATCTTGCAGTCCTTACCAATATGCCCGGTCCTTTTGCACTTTTCACAGACCACATTACAGTACCCGGTATGGTGCTTGTAGCACCTCTTGCACTGCGGTAGAGTACCCTTGTAGTTGGGGTTTGAGCTAGGGGTCGGGTTGGGGTTCCTTCCGTCGTTATGCCTCTTAGCAGGGGTTTGATCATAGACTCTCCCCTTGTTATTGTCCCACTTACGCTTCTCAACACTGGCTCCTGATTCGGATTTTGCCTTTTCCGATTCCTTGCTGATAATTTGGTTCATAAGGGTTTGCGCCATGCGCATAGCTGCCGGGACATTGGGTGGATTAGAAGAGGTGACATTTCCTTGAATGGACTTGGGAAGTCCCCACAAGTATCGCTCCATTCTCTTAAATTCTGGGGTAACCATCGTGGGACACATCAGCGCTAATTCCAGATACCTACGGTTGTAACCATCAAGATCGTTTCCCACAACCTTCAACTCCCAGAACTCAGCCTCCATTTTCTGTATCTATGCTCTGGGGCAGTACTCTTCGATCAGGGCTCCCTTAAATTCTTCCCACGGAGTGGCATAAGCCTCGTGAATACCCTTAGCTTAAGCCAGTGTGTTCCACCAGGTTAGGGCGCCATCTGACAGCGTACATGAAGCATACTTGGTTTTGTTCTCCTCTGAGCAGTTCCTTACACGGAACACAGCTTCTAATTTCTCAAACCACCTAGTCAGACCAAGTGGCCCCTCAGTACCGCTAAAGTTGTGGGGCTTGCAGCTTTGAAACTCTTTGTATGTGCACCCGTTACGAATGGGCTGGTTAACTGGTGGAGCTTGTGGGTTGATTTCCGCAATAGCTGCGGCTACTCTTTTTGCAATCATTTCCTCGATTTGGGCTGCTGTGGGTGCTGCTCGTCCGTTTGCCATTGCTCTACTAATCAGAAATTTTGACTTAAGTAAAAATCCAGCATTTAATAAATAGTAATATAGTATAAGGCAACCAACATGGAACCAACGCAACACATGTTAACTAAGCAATGCAACCAGATACAGATACCACAGAAACATCATACAGTAACGTAATATAGATCACCATGCAAAAGTAAACAACACTAAGTTCCATTCATTAATAATAAGTTGCATACATCCGCATAGGTTCGTACAGTACATGAGTAAAACATGAAACTACAACGAGATTACATAATGAAATCTACTACAATGCCCTATGGAGACGGTGGGTAAAGAATGTCCATTACGTGGGACATATGGTCCTCGAGCTCAGTTACCTAAGCACGTAGGATCTCCACTTCCCTCGTCAGTTCCTCGACGGAGGGAGATGGTGGGGCAGGCGGTGCAGTCAGTGCAGGTGGTGCAGATGGTCCAGCGCCAGAAGTAGATGGTGTGCAACGGTAAGCCTTACGCACGAATGGATCGGCAGGATACGGCACAACCCGCTTGCGGGCGGTGACCCTAGTCCTCAGTCCATGTGCGCTAACGAACGACCTACCTCCGTTAACCCCTGGAATAACGGTACCATCGAAACGATACCGCTTCTTCGGCGGGGTAGAGGGTGGCTGCACGGGCGCCTCCTCAGGGTCCTCGTCGGAATCCTCATCACTGGAGTCATCAGAGGATGAGTCGTCGGATGATGAGTTGTCGAAAACAGCTGGAGGTGGCGGCGCTCAGCGGCCGGTAGTCATAATCCGGTATCTGAAAGGTGGGATTGGTATGACACATCCATCAGGAAGGCGTCGGCACCAATGGTTATGCTCATTACGAAACAGAACGTCCTCGTATTCCCCGGGAATCACAGCACCACCGGGATGGGGCTGTGGCTCTGGAGGTACTGGGATGAGTGGAGCTGGAATCTCCAGTGGATCCTCGTGTTCGTCTGTGGTGATCACTGGATCGGGTGCATGGCCACTGGCTCCAGAGGACGAAGCGCCAGAGTCGCTGAAGTCTGTGAATCGGCAACAATGGCAGGCGAGGTAGAGGGTGAGTCTGAGTCGCTCTCCAAAATGACAACGGGTGGGATATCCGACATCTGAACAAGGAAAAATAACTTTTTCCGTGTCAGCAAGTCATAAAGCAAGCACGTATTAGGCACTACAGCAACCTAGGTTGTCTAAAATAGTATACAGCATGGAAATTGAAAGGACCCGTTCATATACATTATAAACGATTCACAATAGTTGATTACATTGCGAGGTATTTGACCTCTATATGATACATTTTACAAACATTGCAATCGTTTTTAAAAGACAAACTTTCTTTACATTGAAAATTGACAGGCATGCATACCATTTCATAATATCCACTATCCAACTATAAATTGATTTAATAATAATCTTTGATGAACTCAATGACTCGAATGCAACGTTCTTCGAAATATGCTATGAAAGACTCCAAGTAATATCTTTAAAATGAGCAAATGCACAGCGGAAGATTTCTTTAACACCTGAGAATAAACATGCTTTAAAGTGTCAACCAAAAGGTTGGTGAGTTCATTAGTTTATCATAATCATTTATTTTTATCATTTTAATAGACCACAAGAATTTCATTCCCAGTTCTCATAAATATACGTCCCATGCATAGAGACAAAAATAATCATTCATATGGTGAACACCTGGTAACCGACATTAACTAGATACATATAAGAATATCCCCTATCATTCCGGGATCCTCCTTCGAACATGATATAAATTTCGAAGTACTAAAGCATCCGGTACTTTGGATGGGGTTTGTTAGGCCCAATAGATCTATCTTTAGGATTCGCGTCAATTAGGGTGTCTGTTCCCTAATTCTTAGATTACCAGACTTTAATAAAAAGGGGCATATTCGATTTTGATAATTCAACCATAGAATGTAGTTTCAATTACTTGTGTCTATTTCGTCAAACATTTATAAAAGTGCATGTATTCTCAGTCCCAAAAATATAAAGGGTAAAAAGGCAAATGAAACTCACCATACTGTATTTCATAGTAAAAATACATATAACGTCATTGAACAAGTGCAAGGTTGGCCTCGGATTCACGAACCTAAATTAATTATATATAATTATGTGTTGGTCAATATTTGTCTAACAAATTAGGTCAAGTCATAGTGTACCACAATCCTAATGCTCGAGACTAATATGCAAAAGTCAACAAAAGTAAATTTGACTCAAAATAATTTCCAAAAATCTATACATGATTAATATATAGTTTAAATATCGTCATTTTATATTTTTAAATATTTTTAAAAGATTTATTAGAGTAATAATATAATTTATTTATTAATAAATAAAATTTTATATTAAATTTATGTAATAAAATATACTTTTATATATATTAAGTAATAAAATTTATAGGGTTCATTTAGTATCATAAAAATAATATGATAGGTATTATTAAAGTAAGTTATTACACGTAGTAAAATATGTTTGTATCACATATTTATTTGATAAAATAATATCTATAATGATAGTAAGTAAAAGTTATATTATTTTGTAATAATAATTATTATTATAAAAAATATATTATTATAAAAATATCAATATTTATAATTACTAAGATGACATTATGATAAAACGATAATTCTAATTATGATAACTTTAATATTTACGATAATTTTTAATATTATCTTTAAAATAATAATTCTATTTAAAATAATAATAATAATGATATTTTATAGTAACAATGACATTTCTATTAAAATGATAATTTTTGTTAAAATGATAGTTTTAATACTAACGATACTTTTAATAATAATAGTAATGATAAAAATAATAAGAACGATAATTTTACCTAAATCAATATCTTATAATATTTTAATTTCATCATGATACTCTTACTCATTATTTCCTAATCTTTTCGTTTAATAGCTTTTAATCGTCTTTTATATCGTGTTTACAATAATGATAATAATAGTAATCAAAATAATTAGGTGTTACCAATATTTGTTTTAATTACACTTATATTAATAATGATAGTTACTATAACATTATTAACGATAATACTAATAATTATCTTAATGATAATATAGTAATAATAATAATAATAACCATTTTTAAATAATGATAATAATAATAATAATACTAATAATAATAATAATAATAATAATAATAATAATAATAATAATAATTGGATAATAATAATAATACTAATTATAACTTTAACGATAATAACGATAGTAATAATAAAAAAAAAATAGCAATTTTTAATGATAAATTCCTTTTATTGATAAAGATAATAATAATAATGATAATAATAAGATAAAACTAGAACGACGATAAAAAAACGACGATAATAATAATCATTTTTAATAAAAATATCGAAAATTCAATTGATTATAACTTCTAATCCGTTCATCGAAACCATTCGATATCTAAAGGAAAAGTTCTTAATTTTTCGCTAGCTTTCCAAGGACATGCATATCTTATACCTTATCTCAACCGCAAGTGTAACTAATTCAATATTCAACCTAACCTGTCTAAGGGCAATATCAAAAATACAAGCATGCATAATCCTAAATACTCGAGCACTAGTCAGGGATACACTATTAGTATGTAAAAGTTAAATTATGAGTACTCACGTATCAATATTGAGATTCAATATTGCAGGAAAGGTACGTAGACGCAACGGAAATGATAAACACTATATTGACCTCACGAGCATACCCATGAACCATACTCAATCACCTCCATAGCTATAACCCATAATTTCCTTAATCCTATCCTACTCGAAAAACAATTTCGAAATCACTCGGACAGCACTCCGTCGTAATATTTTATGTATACTAATAATATCTTGAAATAATACGGAGTAAATATATATGTACATCGATTGAGAGAGTTTAGAGAAAAATATTTTCAAGTTTCTATGAAATAATGAAACCTATTGAATTCTATTTATAATAGATTTTTGAATTATTAAAGTGAATTATTAAAGTATGAATTATTAAAGTGAATTATTAAAGTATGAATTATTAAAGTGGATTATTAAAGTTAAAGTAAAGTAAAAATAAAGTAAAGGTATAGTTTAAGTATAGTAAAAGTATAAAATTATGTACGTATAATACGCGTATAAATATATATAATATTAATTTAAATTGTTATATATATTTAATAAAATAAAATATAAATATCGTTATCTTTATCATACTAGTTAAGTAATGAATTGTAAAAAGTGATTCTAGATATTTATAAAAGTTATATACGTTTTAATAATAAAGTTCTTTTTAAATTAAAAATGTTTTTGTACGTTTGAAACTAAATAGATCAATCGAGTCTTTATGAGATTCAATCTTCCACTATCCTTTGTCTAGTTCTCAATGATTGACAATTTATTCTTATTTATAAATCACTTTACCATTTTTCGAATATTGTTAAAATGGAAAGATTTCTCAAATCAACGTGGGCCTTTCAACAGAGACTTGTAATCATAATTCAATATATATGATAATTCAATCATTTGATCTTATCTTCTAATTCCATTGATAAACATTTTAAAACAGATACAATCATATAAAGTATTTAATCTAATATTTTGTTTACGTTTCAAGTTATAATATATATACACATATACATATATAATCATATTCGTTTAATGGTTCGTGAATCGTTGGAACTTGGTCGAGGTTGAATGAATGTATGAACATAGTTTAAAATTCTTGCAATTTAACTTAACAAATATTGCTTATCGTGTCGGAAACATATAAAGATTAAAGTTTAAATTTGGTTGGAAATTTCCGGGTTGTCACAGTACCTACCCGTTAAAGAAATTTCGTCCCGAAATTTGAGTGGAAAGGTCATGAATGATAATAAGTATGTTTTCATGATGCATACGGGCTGAAAATTAGAGTTTTCTCATCAGCGAATAATTTGGATAAACAATCCATTTATATGAAGAGTACGAATGAAGCTAAAATAGAAGAGTGAAATGAGTAAGTGTAGATTCATCTTATCATTTGACGTAGATATGATTGATTCCCAGATTTCAAGGGATTTGAAGAAAATCTTCTTAATAAGATTTGACTCTCCGGTAATCAAGGAAATTAGGATCCGCTTTAAATGCGATCGTCCATTTTAATTGTTCTATCGGAGATTTTCTTATAAATTCACCTCCTTCGTTTCCTTACAACTCACACCTTCTGTTGATGCATTTTATGCAACTCCCTAGACATCTACCCACGTCCATTGCAGGTACAACAGTTTACAGGCCACCATGATTGCTCGTTATTATCCTATCCGTGTTTGTATGTAGTTACAGGAACTGCAGGAACGAGATTTAGATGTTTGACTATGTTAGACTTAGTCAGACGTACGAGTGAAGCCTCACTAGTACAGCTGACAGGCTCATACGCACGATTGATGCTGAGCTAAGTCACAATTACAACCTAAATGAGAAGACACGAGTGAGTGATCACCCGTACAGCTGATGAAGCCAACTCGTATGTGTGATGAATGAATCGTATGGGTGAGTCAACAGCAGGGGTATATAAAGTCTTATGTTCTTCATTTTAGGTTAAGCCTCTCATTTGTTACACACACTCAGATCTAGTGAGCTCCTTCGATTCTCTCTCAGTCCAAATCACCCAGGCGGTGAATAATAGCTCTAGGTGTTGATCTAATCACACTTGATTTAGTTGTGGTTTGACTAAATTAATCAAAAAAAAAAAAAAAAACTTAACCTATTCACTAGAGGGTTTGATTCACTTATTCCGCCATTGTGTGAGTTAAATCTGTTGATTTCTAAGTTCCTAGTCATGTTTCATCACCTTCTATTCTTTCCCCCTCAACTCATATTTTAAAGTATTCATCAATATGCTCCATCCAGTTCTGATTCTCGATATACTTCTAACTTTCATATCGGTCATTCTTCTTTTTCATCTACCGCCGGAAGAATCTATTTACTTCTACTATACTCTTGGGTTTATAGTGTTTCTAGTTCTCCCGTGTCTTTATATTGCTATATGCATCGATATATATGATTTATAATTTCTGGTTTGTCGTTGGGATTTATATGTTCCCTTATATTTCAAAGTCTCTGCTTCTGTCTTCTATAATCATTATCATTCACAGTTAATGCTCTCTTTTATTTGCTGCAATTTATACCCCAATTTCTATATCGAAGTTTTGTCCTTTCGTTTCTTCTTCTTGCGATTAAGCACCGCTTGTAATGGTCCAGAATTCACAGATATGAATTTCGGAATGAACATTGTTAATGTTCTAGGAAGGAAATTGTGATGGCACGATCTTGACTTGTCAAATTACTAGAATACCTTGGAAAAGGCCGAATCATCAAGAAATATTTTCTTGATATTTTAGAGGTTAAATAGAATACAAGAGTCGTATAACATGGCACATGATGATGTTATGATCTGTGAATCATCACGTTCCATTTAGAAACTCAGCATGACTTACTGTAATATAATCACATTGATCAAGTGTCATTATATTATACTAATTCATGCTTCAGTTCCCAACATTACTTCAAAATATTCCTATTTTAAACTTGAATGTTTCAGAATTTAGAAACTAAAATAGTTTCTTTTATGATGTAATACAGATAGCGCGAAGAGGTAAATGATTTCAAATAAGAAAAATTAAGAAAATATCTTCAGAAATATGGAAGATATTTATAATGAAAGATATGATGATATTTTTGAATTTCTAATATCAGAGGATGATGAAGAATATTGTCCGCAGGGGTTTAGAGTCAGGAGCAAGGTATTCGTTAATGACTTCAGCAGGTACTGAATCATTTGGATCCTTTCAAGTCAGGTCCAGTCTTTGTAATTTGTCCACAGCCTCCTTCCTACTTTGCTCAATCCGTTTTCCAGTTCCAAAACTTCTCTTTTTCTGCGCTTTTCCAGCACACTTCATCATTATAATCCAGCTTTTATCCTTTAAAGTCGTTTATAGTTTTCGCTGCTTCATCAGCATTTTTTTTTCTCCATTTTCGGAGAACCAATTCGTAGTTCGAATTATTTTTCAGAAACTTCACATTCAAATTAAGTCCAGAAGATAGACGTTATATATACACATATAACTGTTGGCATAAACATCCTGCGAGATTTCAAAATACTGATTGCTAATTCCCAATGATTCGTATGGCAATTCTCATTACAAGATGCGAATGAGTAAATGATGGGGTTTCAATGAATAATTATAATGACTTTTTGGAGAGGCTAAAATCAAAGGGTAATGAAGTTGTTGGTACATCTGCTAATAATGTGGTGGAATGTAAAAGGTTCCCTGGTAACGATGGTGTATATCTCAAAGTTATAATAAGGTTAGTCTGACTGAAAAGTCGAAGTTGACTTGATGGAGCTGTGACAAAACTGGCTACTTTGAATAGGAGTCGCAAAGTTATTTTTGCTAATAAATGCCAAAGAATCTGACGCGGATACGTTGTTTAAACTTTTACTTTGGTTTCAAGAGTTTTTGGGGTACATAACTGTGGGTAACATGTGGTTGGATCATCATCTCGATTGCTCATCATTCGAAGTGTCTTCAGAAATTTTCGAAGGGTTTGAACACAGATTGTAATCGTTAATAAACATTTGATGTTCTAACACAGTTTTGAAGTCAAAATATAGCTTGTGAAAGATGTAAGGATCTAAGAGTGATGATTTTGGTCTTATCTCAAGTTGAATTTTGAGATTTCAAAATCAGAATATGTAATTAAATTTTGAATGAGTATGGTTGTTTTGATTTCTATAAAAGAATGTATATTGTTGTGAAAGTAGGGAGTATAATGGATGATTTGCTGAATCAGATTCGAAGAATGTAACATATTAATTGTGAATTTATATATCTCTCGGGTATTACCTACCCGTTAAAAAAAAATTTCACAATTAATATTTTGTACAAAAGAATTTTATTACAGTCTTTATGAAAATATATATATGTATATTTTCTTCAGATGTAATATAGATTTAATGAGTTAATGTTAAATTAAACTCATTTGATTTACGGTTGAAACTAGAAATGAATAATCCCTAAAGGCTTTAAAAAGTACATAACTTTTACGCAGTATTTCTTTAATGACATTGAAATTATGAATCAATACTTCATTATTTGTTGATGTATGATGTTCGGTTCGTGGAATTCTTGTGAATTTCGCAAAGTACGAATGATGTTATCTGAAAAGTTTCGAGTACATCGATGATGAAAGTGTACAATCAAATATATACTTGATTTATTATGAATTGGAATTTGTTGAATTGCGACAGAGATTGTAGTTAACGCTGGTTAAGTTGCTGCCGAAGGACGTACATTATTTCATATTTGTAATATGAATTAACCGAGTAGTTAAGATTCACACACAATAGCTTAGCACGGAAAGATTTATTTCAATATATATATATATATATATATATATATATATATATATATATATATATATATATATATATATATATATATATATATAATTTCTTCAGAGGGAATGAGTTAATTCTTCATAACTCGTTGATACAATATACACGTTATTGATTCGTAATAATGTCCACAGTGATTCTTGAATTGACGGAGTTTGTGATGTTATCGGTGTTGTTGATTCGGATGTTGACTGTACTGACGATGCTGGTAACAGAAACGGTACTGTTGATGCTGTTGGTAAAGAAAGTTTAGCTTGTTAATCACACACCATTTTTGTCAGGGTTTCTACTCTTCCTTCTATCATTTTGATTCGTTTAACTGATTTATGGTTAGGGCTAGATTAGATAATCTCTAAGACTTTAGAGATTACAAAATCGCCGCGGAATGTTTCTCCAATGAAGTTATGAATTAATACTTCGTCAGTTATTGTTGTTGGTACTCCTTGGTATCTATGGTGCGTATGACGTTGATGCTCATGGGACAGATTGTGAAGTTGAGGTTTACGACGCAGTTGTGGTTGGAGGTGGTAATGGTACTGTTGGCGTTGATGATGGTGGTACTGGTTATGCTGCTGGTGCTGCTGCTGGTGTTTGTAATCTTTGCATAAATATTCTCCAAAGCCACTACCCGAGCACGAAGCTCGTTGACTTCTTCTATTATACCGGGGTGATTGTCGGTTCGGACGAGCGGATAAATATAATCTAGAATTTGATGTAGTATATAATCATGACGAGATACTCTGGAAATGAGAGAGAAAATGGTGTTTCGGATTGGTTCGCCCGTAAGTGCTTCAGGTTCTTCGTTAAGAGGGCAATGGGGTGGATGGAAGGGATCACCTTCTTCTTGTCTCCAATGATTGAGGAGGCTACGGACCCATCCCCAATTCATCCGGAATAGATGATGGCTGATTGGTTGATCCATTCCGGTCACACTGCTTTCAGAGCTGGAGTGAGATTCCATTTCGGAATCCGAGGAACTTGAATTAATGATGAATTCCATTTCGTACGATTGAATAAGGATTTTTTTTTAATATGAAATGATTTTCGGTTATCGGATGGTATTCTAATTACATAGAATATCCATAGATATAGAACAAAAGATTTCGTAGATTACGGAGGAATTTACGGGATATGTCAGGTAAAGTTTAAAGTAACAGATACGATAAGATATGATTTAGCAGATACGCTAAGATATGAATTTTGTCTATACACTACTCATGCAATTAATGTAGCAAGACGTGTCTAAACTAGTAATGATAAGCAGGTAATTTCCTAAGAATGATAAGCAGATGATTTCCGACTAAAAATGATAAGCAAAACTTTTGACATGCAGACACGGTCGAAGTCCAGACTCACTAACACATCCTAACGACTTATCAGTTAGACACACTAATGCAGACATGATTCGCTAAGACCACCGCTCTGATACCAACTGAAAGGACCCGTTCATATACATTATAAACGATTCACAATAGTTGATTACATTGCGAGGTATTTGACCTCTATATGATACATTTTACAAACATTGCAATCGTTTTTAAAAGACAAACTTTCTTTACATTGAAAATTGACAGGCATGCATACCATTTCATAATATCCACTATCCAACTATAAATTGATTTAATAATAATCTTTGATGAACTCAATGACTCGAATGCAACGTTCTTCGAAATATGCTATGAAAGACTCCAAGTAATATCTTTAAAATGAGCAAATGCACAGCGGAAGATTTCTTTAACACCTGAGAATAAACATGCTTTAAAGTGTCAACCAAAAGGTTGGTGAGTTCATTAGTTTATCATAATCATTTATTTTCATCATTTTAATAGACCACAAGAATTTCATTCCCAGTTCTCATAAATATACGTCCCATGCATAGAGACAAAAATAATCATTCATATGGTGAACACCTGGTAACCGACATTAACTAGATACATATAAGAATATCCCCTATCATTCCGGGATCCTCCTTCGGACATGATATAAATTTCGAAGTACTAAAGCATCCGGTACTTTGGATGGGGTTTGTTAGGCCCAATAGATCTATCTTTAGAATTCGCGTCAATTAGGGTGTCTGTTCCCTAATTCTTAGATTACCAGACTTTAATAAAAAGGGGCATATTCGATTTTGATAATTCAACCATAGAATGTAGTTTCAATTACTTGTGTCTATTTCGTCAAACATTTATAAAAACGCATGTATTCTCAGTCCCAAAAATATAAAGGGTAAAAAGGCAAATGAAACTCACCATACTGTATTTCGTAGTAAAAATACATATAACGTCATTGAACAAGTGCAAGGTTGGCCTCGGATTCACGAACCTAAATTAATTATATATAATTATGTGTTGGTCAATATTTGTCTAACAAATTAGGTCAAGTCATAGTGTACCACAATCCTAATGCTCGAGACTAATATGCAAAAGTCAACAAAAGTAAATTTGACTCAAAATAATTTCCAAAAATCTATACATGATTAATATATAGTTTAAATATCGTCGTTTTATATTTTTAAATATTTTTAAAAGATTTATTAGAGTAATAATATAATTTATTTATTAATAAATAAAATTTTATATTAAATTTATGTAATAAAATATACTTTTATATATATTAAGTAATAAAATTTATAGGGTTCATTTAGTATCATAAAGATAATATGATAGGTATTATTAAAGTAAGTTATTACACGTAGTAAAATATGTTTGTATCACATATTTATTTGATAAAATAATATCTATAATAATAGTAAGTAAAAGTTGTATTATTTTGTAATAATAATTATTATTATAAAAAATATATTATTATAAAAATATCAATATTTATAATTACTAAGATGACATTATGATAAAACAATAATTCTAATTATGATAACTTTAATATTTACGATAATTTTTAATATTATCTTTAAAATAATAATTCTATTTAAAATAATAATAATAATGATATTTTATAGTAACAATGACATTTCTATTAAAATGATAATTTTTGTTAAAATGATAGTTTTAATACTAACGATACTTTTAATAATAATAGTAATGATAAAAATAATAAGAACGATAATTTTACCTAAATCAATATCTTATAATATTTTAATTTCATCATGATACTCTTACTCATTATTTCCTAATCGTTTCGTTTAATAGCTTTTAATCATCTTTTATATCGTGTTTATAATAATGATAATAATAGTAATCAAAATAATTAGGTGTTACCAATATTTGTTTTAATTACACTTATATTAATAATGATAGTTACTATAACATTATTAACGATAATACTAATAATTATCTTAATTATAATATAGTAATAATAATAATAATAACAATAACAATAACCATTTTTAAATAATGATAATAATAATAATAATACTAATAATAATAATAATAATAATAATAATAATAATAATAATTGGATAATAATAATAATACTAATTATAACTTTAACGATAATAACGATAGTAATAATAAAAAAAAATAACAATTTTTAATGATAAATTCCTTTTATTGATAAAGATAATAATAATGATAATAATAAGATAAAACTAGAACGACGATAAAAAAACGACGATAATAATAATCATTTTTAATAAAAATATCGAAAATTCAACTGATTATAACTTCTAATCCGATCATCGAAACCATTCGATATCTAAAGGAAAAGTTCTTAATTTTTCGCTAGCTTTCCAAGGACATGCATATCTTATACCTTATCTCAACCGCAAGTGTAACTAATTCAATATTCAACCTAACCTGTCTAAGGGCAATATCAAAAATACAAGCATGCATAATCCTAAATACTCGAGCACTAGTCAGGGATACACTATTAGTATGTAAAAGTTAAATTATGAGTACTCACGTATCAATATTGAGATTCAATATTGCAGGAAAGGTACGTAGACGCAACGGAAATGATAAACACTATATTGACCTCACGAGCATACCCATGAACCATACTCAATCACCTCCATAGCTATAACCCATAATTTCCTTAATCCTATCCTACTCGAAAAACAATTTCGAAATCACTCGGACAGCACTCCGTCGTAATATTTTATGTATACTAATAATATCTTGAAATAATACGGAGTAAATATATATGTACATCGATTGAGAGAGTTTAGAGAAAAATATTTTCAAGTTTCTATGAAATAATGAAACCTATTGAATTCTATTTATAATAGATTTTTAAATTATTAAAGTGAATTATTAAAGTATGAATTATTAAAGTGAATTATTAAAGTATGAATTATTAAAGTGAATTATTAAAGTATGAATTATTAAAGTGAATTATTAAATTATAAATTATTAAAGTGAATTATTAAAGTTAAAGTAAAGTAAAAATAAAGTAAAGGTATAGTTTAAGTATAGTAAAAGTATAAAATTATGTATGTATAATACGCGTATAAATATATATAATATTAATTTAAATTGTTATATATATTTAATAAAATAAAATATAAATATCGTTATCTTTATCATACTAGTTAAGTAATGAGTTGTAAAAAGTGATTCTAGATATTTATAAAAGTTATATACGTTTTAATAATAAAGTTCTTTTTAAATTGAAAACGTTTTTGTACGTTTGAAACTAAATAGATCAATCGAGTCTTTATGAGATTCAATCTTCCACTATCCTTTGTCTAGTTCTCAATGATTGACAATTTATTCTTATTTATAAATCACTTTACCATTTTTCGAATATTGTTAAAATGGAAAGATTTCTCAAATCAACGTGGGCCTTTCAACAGAGACTTGTAATCATAATTCAATATATCTGATAATTCAATCATTTGATCTTATCTTCTAATTCCATTGATAAACATTTTGAAACAGATACAATCATATAAAGTATTTAATCTAATATTTTGTTTACGTTTCAAGTTATAATATATATACACATATACATATATAATCATATTCGTTTAATGGTTCGTGAATCGTTGGAACTTGGTCGAGGTTGAATGAATGTATGAACATAGTTTAAAATTCTTGTAATTTAACTTAACAAATATTGCTTATCGTGTCGGAAACATATAAAGATTAAAGTTTAAATTTGGTTGGAAATTTCCTGGTTGTCACAGAAATAATAACAACGCTAAATAGAAATAACATGTGAAAGCAGATAGTAATCATGCAATAACGGAAATAAGCATACATCAAGTTTGCATGGCAGTAAAGATAAGCAATAGCATGCAGTAATATCACATAGCAGTAAAAGTAATCAGTAGCATGCAGTAAGTTTCGCAGAAACAAGTAAACTAGCAAGTTATAGATTAGTCCTATTAGTGAATCCTACTTGGTCCGGTCTAGACTCACTAATGCAACCTAATTCCCTACAACCAATGCTCTGATACCAAATGTGACGACCCGTACAAAACCATCGTGTACGATTCGTCAACAACAGGATCTTTACACGGTTAAATACTACATGCTGTTTGAAAACCAGTTTGCATTCATAAAAACATAGCATTTTATAAAAGATAAAGTGACACAGAGGTCATTACAAAGCCATTATTCAAATAACATAAGTTGCGAATGCAAATTAAAAGTTTCATGATTGAGACATCTCTAAGTTATGCAGCGGTTATCTAACACAGCAGGTCCTTAACAGCAAGTCTAAACAGCATGACAGCAAGTCTAACAGCGGAAGCAACAAACCTCTAAGAACCTGAGAAAACATGCTTAAAAACGTCAACAATAATGTTGGTGAGCTATAGTTTAAGTTGTAATAGTAATATAAGATTGACCACGAGATTTCAATGTTTCAAAACAGTATGAAAAGCATATGTATAACCGTGGGCACATGGTAACTACACTTAACGTAAATATAAATATCACCCCCTAAAAGTACACCTGGCGAGTGCGTATGTCCTCGAAGTATTAAACACCCGTTAAATGCTAGCGCGACTAGCCTGAGTGGGGATGTCAAGCCCTATGGATCCATATCTAATATTCACGTCTACCGGTTCAAAAACCAATAGTTAAACGTTACCGTGCTAAGGGGAATCTTTATGCCGTTGTATAACCCACACATATGTAAAGTTTAAGTACTCGTGTCAAATAAGTAAAACATAAAAAGCACATGTATTCTCAGTCCCAAAAATAGTATAAGTAAAAAGGGAAGCTATAACTCACAGTGATAAAAGCGGTAAAGTCGGTAATGAAAGTATGCAAGTAGTAAGTTGGTCCGAAAGGTCGTCAACCTAAATCAAAGGTTACAAGGTCAGTAGGTTGTCTTTATAAGTTCTAATAGTGCATAAAATAAGTTTAAGTGTCATCATCATCATCATCGTTCATCATCATAAAAGCTAAATAAGTTTGACAAGAATAGAGATCGAAACAATAGGCTGACTTCGGTCAGCTGTTAAGACCTCTACGTAAATCAAAAAGACGCGTAATCAGTGGCTATGGCTCCGTATATGAGTCCCCTAGTTTCTGACCAATTTCCAGAACCAAACTCGTCTTCGTTTGACTGTGGCGACGGTTTAAGTGCGAGTAGGTCAGAAATTTCAGCACAACGTTAATAGGGTGTAATGACTTTCGGAAGGCCATAAATCGTAAACCGTAACTCGGATTAAGACGATCTCTAAACGGAAAATTATCTACTCGAACCGAATAACTGAAAATCAACTTTCTAGTAGCCCAGGTGGTCTGATCAGATACGAAAAACAGTAGGTAAGGTGCTCCGGTGGGGTTCTTAGTGCTTGATGCTCATCACGGTTCTCATCTTTGATGCTTGTAGCTTCTAGTGTACAACTCGTTGATGGATTAGCATCACCTTGACCAAGATTCTACCATCAACACACAATATGTTAAGACCAAGTAAGAACACAACTCATTTAAGAGTCTTAGATGGATGATGAACCAAGGTTACATCATATCCTTAGTCTTAACACAATTACAAGTTACATTTACAACTAAAGCTACAAACTTTACATCAATCAAACAAGTATGAACAAAATCTAAGTCAAATGAAGTGATGGAACCCTAAGCTAGAGAGCTTGGATCCCTTTCACACAAGTTGTAAGGTCATAAAGCTAGAAAGCTTGAACCTTTGGTGTTCTTGAAGATCTTGAAGCATAAAGCTTAGATCTTTAAGTTATATGAAGACCATAAAGATAAGTTTTGATCTTTATATCAAATTAATGAGATCATAAGTTAGAAAACTTAGATCCATCAAAAGATATGAAGATCCAAGCTAGAAAGCTTGCATCTTGATTGTTTTTGAAGATCTTGAAGCATAAAGCTTGGATCTTTAAGTTACATGAAGATTACAAACACAAGTTTGAATCTTTATAACAAAATAACAAGATTTAAAGTTAAAAGATATAGATCTACAAAGTGGGTGAAGATTCAAAGCTAGAAAGCTTGAATCTTCCATGTTCTTGAAGGATTCAAATCCATGTTTGAATCTACAAGATATAATCAAGATCAAAAGCTAAAAATCAAGACCCTTTGATGATGATGATGGTCACGTGAAAGATGAAGGAAGAAGAAGAAGAAGAAAAGCAAAAACTTACAAGTTTTAGAGTGAGAAAGACTAGAAAGGAAATAAGAGAGTAAGTGTGTGTGAAATACAAATGAGAGCAAGTGTTAAATGGATGGAATAAGGGTGGTATTTATAGGTGAATGAGGTAGGGGAGGGGTGAGTTGGCCAAAAATTTGGAGGGGGGACAAGGGGGACAAAAGTTTGCTTTTTAGTTAATGGTTGTCTAAAGTTGGTGCTTATGTTGGGATCCCATGTAACATTAAGGATAATACTTGACATAAATGCTAGTATGTTCCCTCTAATAAATGTGCATTTGTCTTACTTATTATTAGGTCAATAGTAATTAATAAGTGGGCTAAATAAATGGGCTACTAGCTAGAGTAGGGTGGGCTTAGGTCTAACAATGTAGAAAGTCCAACAAGACTAACTAGTAAGCATAAGTAAATTATTACGCATAATTAAGCATCCATAAACCCAAGTAATTATTATTATAAAATAATAATTAATATTTCGTAGTCATAATATTCCGATTACGACAAAAGTTAAATGTGTGCGCAGTTCGCAGTTTATTTGAAACGTCAAGTGACACTAACGGTCATAAAGCATCCGGTGATCAAGTTAAGTATCCTACGTACTCTAAGGCACGTTTTAATATATAAATGAAAGTAAACCATGTATATTAAGATTCCATAGTATAAAGTAGCACAGTACGCACAAATACGCAGTTTTGCTAAAACACAAGGCACAAAAGCAAGTCGAAAAAGTCGGGTCGTTACACCAACAGCCCCGTAATAATCTAAAAATATTGTTTCTCACCCCAACTACTGAATCCATCACTTGTGGGAATGTTTTATTTAACAGTTGTAATCCGATGTTCTTTTTCTCAATTTGGTGAGAAGCGAACATCACTAACCCATAAATATAACATGCTTCTTTAAGTTGCATGTTGGAAGCTCTTTCTAAAGAACGAAGTCCTATGTTGGGATATGTAGAGTCAAAATAGGCTCTCAACCCGTAGCGTAAAATTGTATTTGGGTTCCCCGCACTTAATGCTTTAAAGAAAACATGGTGTAACTTAAGGTCTCCCCAATGTGATATACCCCATCTTTCAAAGGAAAGCCTTTTATAAACTAAGGCATGCCTGGAACATCTTTCAAATGTTCGACAAACTATTTTTGCCATAAACAATTGAGCCGATGAATCCTGACCGACTCTAGACAAAATTTCATCAATCATATCCCCTGGTAGGTCTTCTAAAATATTCGGTTGTCTATCCTTAACATCCATTTTGTGTTTTTATACTGTAAAATAGACGAGGATTAGATTCGTAAAAGATAATTAACAAACAATACAAGCAATTTTTACATATATCATAAAAGTACAAACACACTATAATACATATATTACACAACATGGTTACAACTCTTTATTCCGACTCACTTGTTTCTTCCTCCTCGGACTTAGTTCGTTTAGCTAATTTCTTAGGGATACATGGTGCTCCTCTAATACGAGCCGTCATTTTCACAAATGGTCTAGAAAAACCTGGTGGTTTAGATGTTCCCGGGTTATAGTTAAAATTTAAGAAGTACGGGTGTTTACGGTATACACCATTGGGGTATTTCATGTTAACATAAAGTTCATCGGTTTTGGACTCGGGTTTTTCTATTTTGATAGCTGTTCCCTTATTATTTTCTTTTGCCCTATTAAATTGAGCAGAGGTAATTTCTATAACATCATCGAAATCCTCATCGGGATCCGATTCATCGAAAAATTGGTAATTTTTCCAATATTTTTCCTCCTCAGCGGAGACACCACAAACCATTTTTAACTTTGGTCCATTAATTGATGATTTTCTTTTATTTATCTATTTTTCTGTGGTTCATAATATTTCCTCTTTCAGAACCTCTTCTTCCGGTTCCTCTTCTTCCGGTTCTTCTTCTTCTTTTTCTTCCGGATTTTATGAATCTTCCCATAATTCATTCGACTCTTCATTATTATTAGGTGAGTCGATGAGATTTGTACTAGAGGTAGACATCTATCACACAATATCAAACACGTTAAGAGATTAATATATCACATAATATTTACATGTTAACAATATATAGTTTCCAACAAAAAGTGTTAAGCAATCGTTCTTCATGTAACAACCCAAACCAATAACCAACCGAACACGCTAAACTAATTTTTTTTTTATAATAGTAGAGTGTGCTACGCGCACTACCTCGGGGTGCGCGACGCGCACAGGCCCCAATCAGTTCTGTCCGGTTTTGCAAATTTTTAAATAAAGATCTCCCACTTCCCGACATAATTAGACGAAACACTTTTCACAACATGTTATAATAGTTAAAACTCACACGATTCAATAATAAAATGAGTTTTACAAAATGGGGCCCACATCGGCCGTATTACGAGTTTCATACAAAAGTTTGAGTTTAGACCACACTAGTTTAAATTCCAAACGACACTATGAGTGTGATGCCCCGTACAAAACCATCGTGTACGAATCATCAACAACATGATCATTACAAGGTTAAGTACTATATGCTGTAATTAAAGAAGTTGCATTCATGATAAAAAGGTGATGCCATAACCGACATCAAATGTTTTACATTTCAAAAGCATGCTTCACTAAGTAGAAGCAAATAATAAGTGTACGTGACCCCAAAGGTCGTTACATAACATAGTTTCAAAAGTAAATAAGTTTGAATGCAAGATAAGTAGTCATGCGATAACAACTCTAAGTAGCGGGTTCTACAGCACGACTAGTACACAGCGGAAGCAACCTCAAGCACCTGAGAAATACATGCTTAAAAATGTCAACACAACGGTTGGTGAGCTATAGTTTAAGTATAACAGTATGTAAGGTAGGCCACGAGATTTCAGTGCTACAAAGAGCATTTCAAAACAGTATGATAAAGTATATGTTAACCGTGGGCACTTGGTAACTAACTTAACGTTTAAAATACCCCCTGAAAGTACACTTGGCGAGTGCGTATGTTTACGAAGTATTAAACACTCATTGACTGCTAGCGCGACTAGCCCAAGTGGGGATGTCAAACCCTATGGATCCATATCTAAGATTCGCGTTCACGGTTCAAAAACCAATGATTAAACGTTACCGAGCTAAAGGGAATGTTTATGCCGTTGTATAACCCACACATATATAAGTTTAAGTACTCGTGCCTAGTATGTAAAACATAAAATCCGCATGTATTCTCAGTTCCCAAAATAAGTTAAAGTAAAAAGGGAATGCTATAACTCACAATGATATGTAGCGGTAAAGTAGTAGTCGGGAAAGGTGTGCAAGTAAATGGTCCGAAGTCCTCAACCTAAGTCAAATAGTACTAAGTTAGTAAATCGTCTTAATAGGTTTAAAAGTATGTAATTAAGGTCTTAAGGGTCATCATCATTCATCATCAAACAAAAGGCGTAAAGTAAGTTTCGTTTATGAAAGCAGTTTTCAACAAAGTCTGAATTCAGTCAGTCACCACGGCCTCTACCCTTACTGAATTAAGGTGAGACCAGTGGCCATGGCTCCGTCTATGAGTCCCTTATGTGTGGTAAAATTTAAAGAAGCAAACTCGTCTTGGTTTGACATTGGCGACGGTCTAAGTGCGAGTAGGTCAGAAATTTCTGCACAACGTTAAAGGACATAGTGACGATCGGAGGGCCATAAATCCTAAACCGTAACTCGGATTAAGACGAGTCCTATATGAAAAGTTATATACTCGAAAAGTTCTATCTAAAAATCAAGGTTAGAACAGCCCAGGTCTACTGTTCTGTTCCAGAATCATCAGGTCAGTAGGTTTTGGACAGAACAGTGAGTTTAAAAGGGTTCCGGTGGTCTTGGTGCTTGATGTTCATCATGGTTCTCATCCTTGATGCATATAGCTTCAAGTGTACAACTCATTGATGTATCTACATCATCTTAACCAAGTCTTGACCATCATAACCCATGTGCAAGTCTAAGACATGAAGCACAACTCACTTAAGAGTTGCATGAAGTTTGATGAACCAAAGTTACATCAAAGTCTTAGGTTTGACACTTACATGAACTATAAACTTGGAAGTTAACTAACTAATCAAGATCATAAGTAGTAGAACATAGTTCTTAGTTTGATCTTGAAGATCCAAGACTCAAAAGTCTAGATCCAAAGTTATATTTAAGGAAAACTTATTTGTGTGTTCTTGAACTTTCAAAGTTAACTTCATTTGTTCAAGAGATATGAGATCAAGACTAACTTGTAGTACTTGACCATATAAACTAACTACATGAAATTAAAGTGTATAAAATAAAGAAACAAGTTAATTAAACAAGCAATTAGTTCAAGGGTTGCTCATACTTTAAAGATTCAACCAAAGTTGATCTTTAAGTAAAGTAAACTTTAAGTTTACTTCCATGACTTACAAGTATGATTTCAACAACAATGAACTTATATCTTTTGAAACAATATATGTAGAACATAAACTAGTAAGTTTAGTTCTTGGGTGTTCTTGAAATTACAAGATAAATGAAGAATTCAAACTAGTAAGTTTGATTCTTGAAAGCTAGTAATTAAGTAACAAGAAACTACAAAGTAAGTAACAACAACATGATTTAAATCAAAGACAAGTAACATTTAAATAAAAGAATGATGATGATGAAGATGTAGAATTTAGTTTTTAGAAGTAAAAAGGAGAGAAAAGTTATCTTGCTACTTACTAGATTTGAGAGAAAAGCAAGAGAGAAAAGAGAGAAAGAAGTTGCAAGTATGTGTGTGTGTTTGAATGAGGTTTACAAGTAATGAAGTAGTAAAGTAAAAAATGAAATCAAAACCTCCATATGGTGGCCCTAAGTCACGGTTTTGCTGCAGTTTTTAGGAGGGAGAAGTTTTTTTGTTCGATACTTGGATGAAAAGCTTACAAAAGATGGGTATTAAGGGTGCATGCATGGGGAAGGTGTGAAACTAGATTCCAAGTCTTCTTTAACCAACTAGTTCATGAACTAATTGATACTTACAAGTAGTGTTGGGCTAATTAAGTCCACTAATAATGTAGGGTGGGCTTGGAAGTCCAATAACATGAGTCCATTACACTAACAAAGCCCAAGTTCAAATAAATCACAAGTTAAACCAATTAAAGCCCAAGTAACTAACTAATAGCCTTAGTTAATTAAAATAATTAATAAATTTAATCATGAATGTAAATAATATCTAAAAATATTATTCGTGCAAGTTCCGGGTGTCACAAAGACGTTTCGGGCACTTAAAAGTCAAGTTCGGGCAATCATGGCAACATGTAAATGTAATAACGTACATTCGTTTAATCACACGTATTAATAATAAAAATTATTAATAAATAAACGTTGGAAATTCCAGGGTCGTTACATTACCCACCTGTTAAAGAAAATTTCGTCCCGAAATTTAAGCTGAGGTATATGGAGGAGTCGGGAAAAGGTGAGGATACTTTCGCATCATTTGATCCTCTCGTTCCCAAGTAAACTCAGGTCCTCGTTTGGCATTCCATCGTACCCGTATAATCGGAATCTTGTTGCGTTTCAAAGTTTTGATCTCACGATCCATAATTTCAACAGGTTCCTCCACAAAGTGGAGTTTGTCGTCAATAGTAAGTTCTTCCAATGGTATGATAAGTTCGGGTGCAGCAAGACACTTCTTCAAGTTCGATACATGGAAGGTAGGATGAACTGAGCTCAATTGTGCTGGTAGATCCAAACGGTATGCAACTGGTCCAACACGTTCCAAGATCTCGAAAGGACCAATGTATCGTGGGTTCAACTTTCCACGTTTTCCAAAACGGATCACACCTTTCCAAGGTGCAACCTTCAACATTACACGATCACCAACATTAAATTCAAAGTCCTTACGTTTAAGATCGGCATAACTCTTTTGGCGATCACGGGCAGTCTTAAGTCTAGCTTGAATCTGAGCAATCTTCTCCGTGGTTTCGTGGACTACCTCGGGTCCGGTGATTTGCTTTTCGCCTACTTCGGCCCAACAAATAGGAGATCGGCACTTACGGCCATACAATGCTTCAAAAGGTGCAGCATTAATGCTAGAGTGATAACTGTTGTTGTACGAGAATTCGGCGAGTGGCAAATGCCTTTCCCAGGCCTTTCCAAAATCAATGACACATGCACGCAGCATGTCCTCCAAGGTCTGAATCTTTCGTTCACTTTGTCCGTCAGTCTGAGGATGATAAGCAGTACTCATGTCAAGACGAGTTTCCATGGCTTCTTGCAAAGAACGCCAAAATCTAGAAGCAAAACGGGGATTGCGATCTAAGATGATCGATAAAGGTACACCATGACGAGATACAACCTCTTTGATGTATAATTGGGCAAGTCTTTCCATTGTATCAGTTTCCTTCATCGCTAGGAAGTGTGCAGATTTGGTGAGGCGGTCAACAATAACCATCTTCGGCAGCTTAGTAATGAAATCCATTGTGATCCTTTCCCACTTCCATTGTGGGATTTCCGGCTGTTGAAGTAACCCAGAAGGTCTCTGATGTTCGGCCTTAACTTTTGAACAAGTCAAACACTTCCCAACATAAGTTGCAACGTCCTTCTTAAGATTCGGCCACCAATACTGTTCTTTAAGGTCGTGGTACATCTTGCCCGCACCGGGGTGAATCGAATATCTCGATTTGTGTGCTTCATCAAGTATCAGGTTTCGTAGATCTCCATAATAAGGTACCCAAATTCTTTCGGCATAACATCGGAGTCCAGACTCCCTAACCTCGAATCGAGAGACAAGTATGTTCAGATGTTCGTGAGATATGTTCTCCTCCTTGAGAGCCTCAACTTGGGCTACTCTGATCTGGTTATTGAGGTTCGAATGAATGGTGATGTTCAGAGCCCTAACACGAAGAGGTGCCGTCCTCTCCTTTCGGCTTAAAGCGTCAGCTACAACATTGGAATTGCCAGGGTGATAATGGAGTTCACAATCATAGTCGTTGAGCGTCTCGATCCATCGATGCTGTCTCATATTCAGTTGCTTCTGATCAAAGATGTGCTGGAGACTCTTGTGATCGGTGAAGATAATGCTCTTAGTTCCATACAAATAATGTCTCCACAATTTGAGCGCAAAGACAACGGCTCCAAGTTCAAGATCGTGAGTAGTGTAGTTCCGTTCGTGAATCTTCAATTGTCGGGAGGCGTAAGCGATAACCTTCGATCGTTGCATCAGTACACAACCAAAACCACTCTTCGATGCATCACAATAAACAACGAAATCGTCACTGCCTTCGGGAAGTGATAGAATAGGTACGGAGGTTAACTTCTTCTTCAAAGTTTGAAATTCAGATTCGTGTGCGGGTTCCCAAATGAACTTCTTGCCCTTGTGAGTCAGTGCGGTCAAAGGACGCGCAATCAGAGAAAATCCTTCGATGAATCTTCGGTAATAACCGGCGAGACCTAGGAATTGGCGAATATGCGTCGGAGTAGTGGGGGTCTCCCACTTACTGATGGCTTCAATATTGGAGGGATCAACTTTGATACCCTGGTCGCTTACAACATGACCCAAAAATTGTACTTCCTTCAACCAAAATTCACACTTGGAGAATTTGGCGTAAAGTTGCTCTTGTCTTAAGAGTTCAAGTACTAGTCGGAGGTGTTGCTCATGTTCTTCTTCGCTCTTAGAGTAGATGAGGATATCATCTATGAAGACGATAACAAACTTGTCCAAGTAAGGCTTGCAGACACGATTCATGAGGTCCATGAACACGGCAGGTGCATTTGTCAAACCGAATGGCATCACGAGAAACTCATAATGACCATAGCGGGTTCTGAATGCAGTTTTCATCATGTCACTTTCCTTCACCCTCAACTGGTGATAACCGGATCGCAAATCAATCTTTGAGTAGACACTCGATCCTTGTAGTTGGTCAAAAAGATCGTCAATTCGCGGAAGAGGATACCGATTCTTGATTGTCAATTTGTTGAGCTCACGGTAGTCGATACACATACGGAAGGATCCATCCTTCTTTTTCACAAACAGAACAGGTGCGCCCCAAGGCGAGAAACTTGGTTGGACAAACCCTCGATCTAACAGCTCTTGTAGTTGACTCTGTAATTCTTGCATCTCGGAAGGTGCGAGTCTATAAGGTGCGCGAGCTACAGGTGCAGCTCCTGGCACTAAATCAATCTGAAATTATACGGCTCTCGACGGTGGTAATCCAGGCAATTCCTCTGGGAAGACATCGGAAAATTCGTTCACAATTCGAACGTCGTTCACTCTCTTCACCTCAGTTTCTACCGCTTTCACATGTGCTAGGACAGCAAAACGTCCCTTCTTCATAATCTTTTGCGCTTTCACGCAACTAATGAGGTTCAACTTCGAGGTACATCTCTCTCCATAGATAACCATTGGTTCG
The DNA here is from genome assembly GCF_046630445.1 of Rutidosis leptorrhynchoides. Taxonomy (NCBI): domain Eukaryota; kingdom Viridiplantae; phylum Streptophyta; class Magnoliopsida; order Asterales; family Asteraceae; genus Rutidosis; species Rutidosis leptorrhynchoides. The sequence goes on from NC_092334.1 coordinate 422,475,561, forward strand.
CCATCTCCTTGTGGTATGCGAAGTGCTTTATCTCCACAAATAATATCGGCCTTTATCTTGCTCAACCAATCCATACCAACGATCACGTCAAAACTTCCCAGTTTGATAGGTATCAAATCAATTTCGAAATCTGCACCAGCTATGTTGATAATAGCTCCTCGACTAATGTGGTCAACTTTTTCAAATTTTCCATTTGCGACCTCGACAAGCATACTCTCTTTTAACGGGACTAATGACCAATTAATCTTATCGCAAAAATGTCTACATACATAACTTCTATCCGCACCAGTATCAAACAAGACAGAAGCTAAAAGATTGTCGATTGTGAATATACCTGTCACCAAGTCGGGGTTATCGCGTGCATCCCTTGCATTAACATTGAAGGCTCTACCTCGGGGTGGTCCTCCGTCTTTTCGCTTGTTTGGGCACGCGTTTCTGAAATGGCCCGTCTGTCCACATTCGTAGCACTTCTTAGGTCCATTGGTGTTCGGCTTCCCATTCAAAGTAGTGACCTTGCAGTCCTTCCCGATGTGCCCAGCCCGTTGGCACTTCTCACAGACAACATTGCAATACCCAGTGTGGTGTTTGTAGCACCGTTTGCATTGTGGTAAAGTTCCTTTGTAGTTCGTGTTGGTGTTGTTGTTAGGATTAGGGTTTCCACCATTGTTGTGCCTCTTGGAGGGGTTTGATTGTAGTTTCTCCCCCTGTTGTTGTTGTTGTTGTTGTTGTTGTGGTTGTTGTGGTTGTTATCCCATTTCCTCTTTTCGCTACTACCAGCTTCAAACTTAGCCTTCTCCGGCTCATCAATAAGAATCTGATTCATGAGAGTATGCGCCATGCGCATTGCTTTGGGAACATTCGGTGGTTTGGATGAGGTGACATTTCCTTTGATGGACTTAGAGAGTCCCGAGAAGTATTTCTCCATGCGCTTGAATTCGGGGGTGACCATGGTCGGACACATCAGTGCTAACTCTAAAAACCTACGATTGTAACTGTTAAGGTCGTTCCCTACGGCCTTCAACTGCATGAATTCAATTTCCATCTTCTGAATTTCGGTTCTCGAACAATACTCATCAATCATAGCCGCCTTGAATTCCACCCATGGCGTAGCATATGCCTCATCGATACCTTTCGCTTGAGCTAACGTGTTCCACCACGTTAGCGCGCCGTCTGATAGCGTGCAAGATGCAAACTTGGTCTTATTGTCCTCCGAACAGTTGCTAACTCAGAATACTGATTCAAGTTTCTCGAACCATCTGGTGAGACCAACTGGTCCCTCGGTGCCGCTGAAGTTATGCGGTTTGCAGCTCTGGAATTCCTTGTATGTACACCCATTTCGAACGGGTGGAATAACCGATGGTGGTGGCGGTGGAGCTTCGAGATTTCTTTCTGCTAGGGCTGCAGCGACCCGTTCGTTGATCATGTCCTCAATCTGGGCGGCGGTAGGTGTGGATCTTCCGTTAGCCATGGTATTCTAAACAAAAATTTTGACCCAAGTCAAAATCCAGCATGCAAGTAGTAATAATACAGTATATAGTGACCAACATGGAATCAAAACATCACATGTTATTAAATAATGCATCTAGGTACAAATACCACAGAATCATCGTACAGCAATGTAAATAGAACATCGTGCAAGAATTAAATAACGCAAAGTTCCATTCATTAATAATAATAAGTTTCATACATCTGAATAAGTTCGTACAATACATATGAAATACATGAAACTATAACTAGATTACATCATGAAATCTAAATACAAAGTCCTACGGTGAAGGCGGGTGAACTGCTCCTCGAGCCAACTGCTCCTCGAGCTCAGTGACTCAAGCTCGGAGAGTCTCAACCTCCCTCATCAGTTCCTCGTTAGAGGGAGCTGGTAGGGCAGGCGGTGCAGGTGGGGCGGGTGGTGCGGGTGGTGCTGATGTAGATGGTCCGGCTCCAGATGTAGATGGTACGTCCCTAGATGTAAGTGGTCTGTATCTAAATCTAGGTGGTACGGTTCCAGGAATAGTCAATACGTAACGGGGAACCTTACGTATCTGTGGGTCGGCAGGGTATGGCACAACTCGTTTACGAGCAGTAACCCTACGACGATGGCCAAAAGCATCAGTAAAAGCACGACCTCCATTCACCCCTGGAATGACGGTGCCGTCGGAACGGTACCGCTTCTTCGGTGGGGTGGAGGGTGCCTGAATAGGTCTATCAGCAGGATCCTCATCATCACTGGAGTCGTCTGATGATGAAGAATCGGTGGATGATGAGTCATCCGAATCGTGTGGTGGTGACACTGGTGGCTGAGCTGGTAATCCGAAGCGTCCGAAGGCGGCCAACATCTGTCTGTGTCTGCCTGGCGGAATCACGACTAAACGTCCGTCGGGAGTGCGTCGGCAAGGCGTGCGCATGTGGTTACGAAACGGCCCTTCCCCGAACTCTGCGGGGATCTCAATACCACCAATGCGGGGCTGTGACCTCGAGGGTCCGGGAGCAGACACTGGGGCAGGTGCACTAGTACCAGCTCCGGAAGTAGAAGCACCGGGATCACTAGTGGGTGTCGGGGTCGTTGTATCGGCAGTAGCAGCAGCAGGTGTAGCAGTAGGTAGGGCGATGGGGTCTGAGTCTGTACTGCCCGAAATGCCAGCAGGTGGAACATCCGACATCTGAACAAGGAAAAATAAATTTTCCATGTCAGTATGTCATAAAGCAAGCAAATAATAGGCCAACAGTTTAAATCATGTATAACAATAAGTAGCATGGCAATATCAGTAATCGTATGAAACTAGCATGCAATCGAAAGCAAGTAATAGCATGCAGTAGTGAAATCACGTAGTAGCATACGGCATATAGCAGTAACAGTAAGCAGCAGCATGCAGTAAGTTCAGCGGAAACAAGTAAACTAGCAAGTTGTAGATTAGTCCTATTAGTGAATCCTACTCGGGTCGGTCTTAGACTCACTAATGCAACCTAATTCCCTACAACCAATGCTCTGATACCAAATGTGATGCCCCGTACAAAACCATCGTGTACGAATCATCAACAACAGGATCATTACAAGGTTAAGTACTATATGCTGTAATTAAAGAAGTTGCATTCATGATAAAAAGGTGATGTCATAACCGACATCAAATGTTTTACATTTCAAAAGCATGCTTCACTAAGTAGAAGCAAATAATAAGTGTACGTGACCCCAAAGGTCGTTACATAACATAGTTTCAAAAGTAAATAAGTTTGAATGCAAGATAAGTAGTCATGCGATAACAACTCTAAGCAGCGGGTTCTACAGCATGGCTAGTACACAGCGGAAGCAACCTCAAGCACCTGAGAAATACATGCTTAAAAATGTCAACACAACGGTTGGTGAGCTATAGTTTAAGTATAACAGTATGTAAGGTAGGCCACGAGATTTTAGTGCTACAAAGAGCGTTTCAAAACAGTATGATAAAGTATATGTTAACCGTGGGCACTTGGTAACTAACTTAACGTTTAAAATACCCCTTGAAAGTACACTTGGTGAGTGCGTATGTTTACGAAGTATTAAACACTCGTTGACTGCTAGCGCGACTAGCCCGAGTGGGGATGTCAAACCCTATGGATCCATATCTAAGATTCGCGTTCACGGTTCAAAAACCAATGATTAAACGTTACCGAGCTAAAGGGAATGTTTATGCCGTTGTATAACCCACACATATATAAGTTTAAGTACTCGTGCCTAGTATGTAAAACATAAAATCCGCATGTATTCTCAGTTCCCAAAATAAGTTAAAGTAAAAAGGGAATGCTATAACTCACAATGATATGTAGCGGTAAAGTAGTAGTCGGGAAAGGTGTGCAAGTAAATGGTCCGAAGTCCTCAACCTAAGTCAAATAGTACTAAGTTAGTAAATCGTCTTAATAGGTTTAAAAGTATGTAATTAAGGTCTTAAGGGTCATCATCATTCATCATCAAACAAAAGGCGTAAAGTAAGTTTCGTTTATGAAAGCAGTTTTCAACAAAGTCTGAATTCAGTCAGTCACCACGGCCTCTACCCTTACTGAATTAAGGTGAGACCAGTGGCCATGGCTCCGTCTATGAGTCCCTTATGTGTGGTAAAATTTAAAGAAGCAAACTCGTCTTGGTTTGACATTGGCGACGGTCTAAGTGCGAGTAGGTCAGAAATTTCTGCACAACGTTAAAGGACATAGTGACGATCGGAGGGCCATAAATCCTAAACCGTAACTCGGATTAAGACGAGTCCTATATGAAAAGTTATATACTCGAAAAGTTCTATCTAAAAATCAAGGTTAGAACAGCCCAGGTCTACTGTTCTGTTCCAGAATCATCAGGTCAGTAGGTTTTGGACAGAACAGTGAGTTTAAAAGGGTTCCGGTGGTCTTGGTGCTTGATGTTCATCATGGTTCTCATCCTTGATGCATATAGCTTCAAGTGTACAACTCATTGATGTATCTACATCATCTTAACCAAGTCTTGACCATCATAACCCATGTGCAAGTCTAAGACATGAAGCACAACTCACTTAAGAGTTGCATGAAGTTTGATGAACCAAAGTTACATCAAAGTCTTAGGTTTGACACTTACATGAACTATAAACTTGGAAGTTAACTAACTAATCAAGATCATAAGTAGTAGAACATAGTTCTTAGTTTGATCTTGAAGATCCAAGACTCAAAAGTCTAGATCCAAAGTTATATTTAAGGAAAACTTATTTGTGTGTTCTTGAACTTTCAAAGTTAACTTCATTTGTTCAAGAGATATGAGATCAAGACTAACTTGTAGTACTTGACCATATAAACTAACTACATGAAATTAAAGTGTATAAAATAAAGAAACAAGTTAATTAAACAAGCAATTAGTTCAAGGGTTGCTCATACTTTAAAGATTCAACCAAAGTTGATCTTTAAGTAAAGTAAACTTTAAGTTTACTTCCATGACTTACAAGTATGATTTCAACAACAATGAACTTATATCTTTTGAAACAATATATGTAGAACATAAACTAGTAAGTTTAGTTCTTGGGTGTTCTTGAAATTACAAGATAAATGAAGAATTCAAACTAGTAAGTTTGATTCTTGAAAGCTAGTAATTAAGTAACAAGAAACTACAAAGTAAGTAACAACAACATGATTTAAATCAAAGACAAGTAACATTTAAATAAAAGAATGATGATGATGAAGATGTAGAATTTAGTTTTTAGAAGTAAAAAGGAGAGAAAAGTTATCTTGCTACTTACTAGATTTGAGAGAAAAGCAAGAGAGAAAAGAGAGAAAGAAGTTGCAAGTATGTGTGTGTGTTTGAATGAGGTTTACAAGTAATGAAGTAGTAAAGTAAAAAATGAAATCAAAACCTCCATATGGTGGCCCTAAGTCACGGTTTTGCTGCAGTTTTTAGGAGGGAGAAGTTTTTTTGTTGGATACTTGGATGAAAAGCTTACAAAAGATGGGTATTAAGGGTGCATGCATGGGGAAGGTGTGAAACTAGATTCCAAGTCTTCTTTAACCAACTAGTTCATGAACTAATTGATACTTACAAGTAGTGTTGGGCTAATTAAGTCCACTAATAATGTAGGGTGGGCTTGGAAGTCCAATAACATGAGTCCATTACACTAACAAAGCCCAAGTTCAAATAAATCACAAGTTAAACCAATTAAAGCCCAAGTAACTAACTAATAGCCTTAGTTAATTAAAATGATTAATAAATTTAATCATGAATGTAAATAATATCTAAAAATATTATTCGTGCAAGTTCTGGGTGTCACAAAGACGTTTCGGGCACTTAAAAGTCAAGTTCGGGCAATCATGGCAACATGTAAATGTAATAACGTACATTCGTTTAATCACACGTATTAATAATAATAATTATTAATAAATAAATGTTGGAAATTCCAGGGTCGTTACAATGAGCATGGTGTTTGGGGTTAAACTACCCAAATCTCGGTCAAACTCCAAAAGCTATCACATCCCAAAAGCGTCCCCTAAACAACAAGCGGGATCTCTAATCCAACCGAATGCCCTTACCCTTGTCAACGCCGGAGCCTATAAAAAGATAAACAACGAGAGGGTAAGCAAAGCTTAGTGAATGCAATAATTATACCCATATATATGTAATATACCTACTTGCAATCACTTACACATATACAGCATACACGCTAGCAATACAATTAGCATACCATCTCAAGTACAAAGCTAATAATCTCCAACAAACCGCTACTAGCATAATCAATAACATATAATCGGCATAATATAATATGCTACAAAACAAATACACAACCATGGTTAACCATTCTCGCGTCATGGTGCTACCGGCTCTTTGGTTCACACCATACGCATTTGTCATGATGCTACCGGCTCTTTGGTTCACATCACTACTCGAGTCATACTCACGCTAGATTGCTACTGGCTCTTTGGTTCACACTCTAACAACGCTAAGGTGCTACCGGCTCTTTGGTTCACACCCTAACAAATCATGCTATAGCGCTACCGGCTCTTTGGTTCACACTATAACACACGTACTATGACGCTACCGGCTCTTTGGTTCACATCATAGCACGCTCGCACACACTATGGCACTACCGGCTCTTTGGTCCATACCATAGCATACAAATAAATACATTACATACATATGCATATAATCATTCCACCCACCTTTAACGATTTTATACTTCCACAAGCTTCAAAGCAAAGTACCTAATATAATAAGTACTTCAATCAACACACAAAACTAGTTGGACTAAATACCAACAATTTCACTTATGTGCATTTAATGACTTAAATGCATTAAATGCCCCATTTTCATCAAAACCGCCCTTTAAGGGTCAAGACCATCATTAATCACTTAAAAGCTAGTGATTAAGGTCCAACAACACTAACCATTACACAATTAGGGTATTTCATACCCATATTTCCCAATTAGGTCAATCATTAGCCCTTTGACTAATTTAAAGTCAACACACCCATTTCGGGTCATCCACTAACCCATCTAACACTCATTTACTAATTAACTAGGTGTGCTAGTGATTAAATAACCAATTAGGACTCATAAACATCAATTAACACTTTAAAACCCTAGGTTAGTCACTATTGAGTCTTCATGACTCCATCTTACCCAAGAACACCCAAAATCATTAAATATGGGTTTTATGTTCATCACTATCCCAAACCCTAACCCTTACACAAAATCAAAGTAAGGAAATTAAAGTTAGAACATACCACTACAACCGAAACGTAGCTAGAGAAGAGATGAACAACTTTATAACTCGAGCTAAGACTTAAAACTAGCTCCTCCTTCCTTTGCTTGAGCTTTCTCACACAAGAATCTCACACTCTCTCTCTAAAATTGAATTGGATAGGATGAGGTTGTTGGAAATGGAGTGAATGCCACCCCAAGATTTGACCTACTGGCCTCCAACTCGTCCACAAGTGAAATTACCAAAAATCCCACCAAAATATCTAATTAAAACAAGCAGAACCCGGCTACAGTGAGGAGTGCGCCACGCGCACCCCTATGCGTGCGCTGAGTGCACCCAGCCCAGATCACTCTCAGACCTCCGTTTTAATATACAAAGTCACCCACACTTCATGTACCATAATTACACTGCTGTACAATTATTATTAGGGTCTTACAACTCTCCTCCACTTGCATCGGAGCGCGTCCTCGCGATCCAAGCCGCATGACAAGAGGGAAGATAAATTAACACAAACTCTTCGGGCTCCCAAGTAAACTCGGAACCTATACTACGACGCCATTGAACTTTAAAAGTTCTCACCTCTTTATTTCTCAACCTTTTGACTTTCTCATCGAGTATAGCAATCGACTCCTCAATATACTCTAACTTATTGTTTAGCTCGATCTCGTCTAATGGCACCCATGATGAATCATTCGAAAGACACTTATAGAGATGGGAAACATGAAATGTATTATGTATCCCCGCAAGCTCTTCGGGTAATTCCAAACGATTCGCAACTTCACCAACGCGAGCTAGAATTTTAAATGGCCCAATAAACCGAGGAGCTAACTTTCCCCGTTTTCGAAACAGAATAACACCTTTCCTTGGTGAAACCTTAAACATCACCATGTCACTTCTTGAAATTCAATCATTCGTCTACGCTTGTCGGCATACGACTTTTGTCTATCTTGCGCCTTTTTCAAATGATCCAGAATCATATCAATCTTGCTATTCGTTTCTATGACCAAATCTGTACTCCCGATTTCTTTTTGACCAACTTCACCCCAACAAATCAGAGTTCGGCACCTCCGCCCATAAAGCATCTCGTAAGGTGGCATCCCGATACTAGTACGATAACTATTATTGTACGAGAATTCCACCAAAGGTAAGTGCTCATCCCAACTACCACCGAAATCAATAATACCTCCCCCCTAACATATCCTCCAAAGTCTGATTCGTACGTTTGGTTTGACTGTCCGTTTGAGGATGATACGCCGTGCTCAATTTCAATTGTGTGCCCATATCTTCATGAAACTTTTCCCAAAACCGAGATGTAAAACGGGTATCTCGATCCGAAATAATAGATATAGGAACCCCATGTAGAGCGACTACCTCCTTGATAAACAATTTAGCCAAGGTCTCTGACGATATCGCTTCCCGAATGGGAAGAAACAAAGCACTTTTTGTTAATCGGTCAACTATCACCCAAATTGAATCAAATTGGGTTCTCGCCGTCTTTGGTAACTTTGTGATAAAATCCATGGTAATATGCTTCCATTTCCACTTGGGATTTCTAACGGTTGTAACTTACCATACGGCTTTTGGTGTTCGGCTTTAACTTGCAAACACATGACACATTCCTCAACATACTTAACAACATCACATTTCATGCCCGGCCACCAATACTCCTTCCTTAAATCAAGATACATTTTTGTTGCGCCCGGATGAATGGAATACTTTGACTTATGTGCTTCATCAAGTAGCACTCGTCGATAATCCCCCATCTTAGGTACCCACACTCTTCCTTGAAAAGACAACAAACCATGAGAGCCCATAGTAATGAACTCCGATTGCCCCACTATTCGTTCCGCATGCTTGTTGTGAACGTAAGCCTCTATTTGAATCACACCAAGTTTTTTAAGAAAATCGTTAGTAATAATCATACGTAACAATCCCAATCGTAACGCCGGGTGATGACTCTTTCGACTTAACGCATCCGCGACCACATTCGCCTTGCCCGGATGATAAAGTATTTCACAATCATAATCTTTTACTACATCCATCCACCTACGTTGACGATAATTCAAATCTCTTTGATCGAAAAGATGCTTCAAACTCTTGTGATCCGAATAAATCGTACATTTGACACCATACAAGTAATGGCGCCAAATTTCAACGCATGCACAACCGCCGCAAATTCAAGATCATGAGTCGGATATCTCGTTTCGTGCTCCTTTAATTGTCGAGAGGCATTAGCGATGACTTTACCCCGTTGCATTAGAACACACCCGAGCCCATTTAAAGACGCGTCACAATAAACCGTCATGTCTTCTACCCCTTTCGGTAACACTAAAACCGGAGCTTGACATAACTTCTCTTTTAACAATTGAAAGGCAATTTCTTGGTCGTTCTCCCAATTAAATCTTGCGTTCTTTCTCGTCAATTTCATCAATGGAGAAGCGATCTTAGAAAATTCTTGGATAAACCGACGATAAAAACTGGCCAATCCGAGAAAACTTCGGATTTCCGTAGGAGTAGTCGGTCGTCCCCAACTCTTGATCGTCTCTATCTTCCCCGGATCTACTCGAATACCATTTTCGTTCACAATATGGCCAAGGAATTGAACTTCCCTTAGCCAAAATTCACATTTGGAGAATTTAGCATACAACTTCTCCTTCTGCAACGTCTTTAACACACACCGCAAATGAAGTTCATGTTCCTTCATACTCTTCGAGTAGACAAGTATGTCGTCAATGAACACAATTACCGACTTGTCCAACATAGGTTGGTACACTCAGTTCATAAGATCTATAAATGCTGCCGGTGCATTCGTAAGACCAAAAGGCATAACTACGAATTCAAAATGCCCATAACGCGTTCGAAAAGCCATTTTCTCGATATCTTTCTCACGGACCCGCATTTGGTGATAGCCGGACCGTAGGTTGATTTTAGGGAAATACGTTGCACCTGGGAGTTGGTCGAACAAATCGTCAATCCTAGGCAATGGATAACGATTTTTGATCGTCACTTTGTTCAACTCCCGATAATCGATGCACATCCGCATACTACCATCCTTTTTCTTCACGAATAAAATCGGAGCGCCCCATGGCGAAGCACTCGGTCGAATGAAACCCTTTTCAAGTAACTCTTGGGTTTGATTTAACAACTCTTGCATTTCCGTCGGCGCTAAACGATAAGGAGTTTTAGCAATGGGGGTAGCCCCCGGAACCAACTCAATACGAAATTCAACTTGTCTTTCCGCCGGAACACCCGGCAACTCATCCGGAAAAACGTCTTCAAATTCATTAACCACCGAAATTTCACGAATAGGTGGTGGCTCATCACGAGTATCAACAACATGGGCAAGAAAAGCCATGCCACCATCGACAAGAAAACGACTTGCCCGTGCGTGCATATCGGCACAAGTCTTCTCCGCTTATCGCCATGAATAATTAACTCTCCCCCACTAGTGGTCTTCACTCGAATAGATTTTTCATGGCATGCAATATTGGATCTATTATGATCAAGCCAATCCATACCAACAACGATATCAAAATCACACAAAGTCATCGGGATGAGATCGATTTTAAAGTTTTCGGCACCAAACACAACATTACAATTTTTACACACATCAACCACTAGCCCCGTCTTGCCATCCACTATTTCAACTTCTATCGGATGACTTAACTTAGCTAACGGTTTATTAAGTTTAGGCACAAATTTCGGTGACACAAACGACAAGTTTGCACCACTATCAAAGAGTATCCTTGCCGGATTAGAATTAACCATGAAAGTACCTGAGACAACTTCGCTAGATTGCTTGGCCTCCTCATTGGTCATCAAATAATTTCAACCCCTAGCCGTACCCACCGCCTTCTCTAGCCGCTTAACATTATCGTTTCACAATTTGGGACACTCCGGCCTCTTGTGCCCTTCTTTGTTACAATTAAAGCAAACGATTTTGTTGGAAGATGAGTTCGTACAATCACGGACCAAGTGCCCTTGTCGACCACAATTATAGCACGTGGGCCCAAAACTCTTAGAAGCCCCCTTTTTTGCACTACCGACGCTCTCGGTCACACTCTTGTTCTTCTTGTTCGAGTAGCTATTAGCTTCAAATTTTCGTTTGCCAAAGGTGAAGTCACTCTTTCTTGGAGCAAGCGACTCAAAACCCTTAGCGATATCAAATAGCTCGTCAAATGTCTTCGCCGAATTCCTACTAATCCTTTCTTGATAGTTATCATTCAAGGTTCGGTAGAAATCTTCTTTCAACATATGATCGTTCCCGTCATACTCCGGGCAAAATTGGGTCTTTGATAAGAAAGTGGACTTGAGAGTGTTCAAATCCATTGACCCTTGCCTTAAAGTACGTAACTCGTCCTTAAGCTTTGAAAGATCGGTCGAAGTTCGGTACTACTTGAAAAATTCTTCTTTAAACTCGTCCCACGTCAAACTCATACTTTGTTCTTCGCCATAAAGTTGGATTTTCGCGTCCCACCACAACTTGGCATCACCCCTCATCATGCTGCTACCAAACCTCGTCTTTTTATCGATAGGGCACTCACTAGTACGGAAAGCCCCCTCCATATCGGAGATCTATCAAGCACTCTTGAGTGGGTCTCGTTCACCTTCAAAGGTGGGAGGTTGAGCATCTTTGAAGTTTTTATAGTGGAAGTCTCGCCTTCCCGCGTTATCCTCTTTAAGAACAATCTTAACTTGTTCCTTGACTAGATTGACTACTTGTTCGTCAATCGAATCCAAGAACATCTTCTTAACATCCTCTAAGAAGGCCTCATGACGCCTTTGTATAATGGCCTCAACCTTGGCCTTAAACTCAACATCCTCGCTCGAACCCCCTTCATTGGTCTCGGGTCCGTTTCTCGTCTTCATACTATAAAACAGAAAAGGTTAAGCAATGAACGAAAAGACTTAACACATATGTATATACACCACACTACCCCATCTTGCTCAACAATCATCGTACATTGCTTGCTTGACATGATTTGAACCCGTAACAATGGTAGCTAATCATTGTTACGCGAGCACGTGGCATTAACTTGCTAGTACAACATCTATCTCGCTTGATGATTGCTAACACAACATAAAAACAATTAGCGAAAGGTTAGTTCACATAAACCTAAGCACTAATCAACTCTCGGTCCAACCCATCTCCTACAAGTCCCGCATAAAGCGCTTACACAAATAAATCTAAGTCTAGGCACCTATCTCAAGTCGCCTAAATCCCTTAGACCATGCTCTGATACCACTTGTAACAACCCAAACCAATAACCAACCGAACACGCGAAACTAAAATTTTTTATTTTTTTTATAACAGTAGAGTGCGCCACACGCACCGCCTCAGGGTGCGCGGCACGCACAGGCCCTAATCAGTTCTGTCCGGTTTTGCAAATTTTCAAATAAAGATCTCCCACTTCCCGACATAATTAGACGAAACGCTTTTCACAACATGTTATAATAGTTAAAACTAACACGATTCAATAATAAAATGAGTTTTACAAAACGGGGCCCACATCGGCCGTATTACGAGTTTCATAGAAAAGTTTGAGTTTCGACCACACTAGTTTAAATTCCAAACGACACTATGAGCATGGTGTTTGGGGTTAAACTACCCAAATCTCGGTAAAGCTCCAAAAGCTATCACATCCCAAAAGCGTCCCCTAAACAATAAGTGGGATCTCTAATCCAACCGAATGCCCTTACCCTTGTCAACGTCGGAGCCTATAAAAAGATAAACAACGAGAGGGTAAGCAAAGCTTAGTGAATGCAATAATTATACCCATATATATATAATATACCTACTTGCAATCACTTACACATATACCGCATACACACTAGCAATACAATTAGCATACCATCTCAAGTACAAAGCTAATAATCTTCAACAAACCGCTACTAGTGTAATCAATAACATATAATCGACATAATATAATATGCTACAAAACAAATACACAACCATGGTTAACCATTCTCGCGTCATGGTGCTACCGGCTCTTTGGTTCACACCATACGCATTTGTCATGATGCTACTGGCTCTTTGGTTCACATCACAACTTGAGTCATACTCACGCTAGAGTGCTACCGACTCTTTGGTTCACACTCTAACAACGCTAAGGTGCTACCGACTCTTTGGTTCACACCCTAACCAATCGTGCTATAGCACTACCGGCTCTTTGGTTCACACTCTAACACGCGTATTGTGATGCTACCGGCTCTTTGGTTCACATCATAGCACGCTCGCACATAATATGGCACTACTGGCTCTTTGGTTCATACCATAGCGAACAAATAAATACATTACATACATATGCATATAATCATTCCACTCACCTTTAACGATTTGGTGACGGTTTTATACTTCCGTAAGCTTCAAAGCAAAGTACCTAATATAATAAGTACTTCAATCAACACACAAAACTAGTTGGACTAAATACCAACAATTTCACTTATGTGCATTTAATGACTTAAATGCATTAAATGCCCCATTTTCACCAAAATCGCCCTTTAAGGGTCAAGACCATCATTAATCACTTAAAAGCTAGTGATTAAGGTCCAACAACACTAACCATTACACAATTAGGATAATTCATACCCATATTTCCCAATTAGGTCAATCATTAGCCCTTTGACTAATTTAAAGTCAACACACCCATTTCGGGTCATCCACTAACCCATCTAACACCCATTTACTAATTAACTAGGTGTGCTAGTGATTAACTAACCAATTAGGACTCATAAACATCAATTAACACTTTGAAACCCTAGGTTAGTCACTATTGAGTCTTCATGACTCCATCTTACCCAAGAACATCCAAAATCATTAAATATGGGTTTTATGTTCATCACTATCCCAAACCCTAACCCTTACACAAAATCAAAGTAAGGAAATTAAAGTTAGAACATACCACTACAACCAAAACGTAGCTAGAGAAGAGATGAACAACTTTATAACTCGAGCTAAGACTCAAAACTAGCTCCTTCTTCCTTTGCTTGAGCTTTCTCACACAAGAATCTCACTCTCTCACTCTAAAATTGAAGTGGATAGGATGAGGTTGTTGGAAATGGAGTGAATGCCACCCCAAGATCTGACCTACTGGCCTCCAACTCGTCCACAAGTGAACTTACCAAAAAGCCCATCAAAATATCTAATTAAAACAAGCAGAACCCGGCTACAGTGAGGAGTGCGCCACGCGCACCCCTATGTGTGCGCTGAGCGTACCCAGCCCAGATCACTCTCAGACTTCCGTTTTAATATACAAAGTCACCCACACTTCATGTACCATAATTACACTGCTGTACAATTATTATTAGGGTCTTACACTTCAAGTAAACACGGTCGAAGTCCTGACTCACTAATACATCCTAACAAACTCGGTTAGACACACTAATGCAAATTTCTAGTTTTCTAAGACCAACGCTCGGATACCAACTGAACTACAGTTGGCGACAACCACCGTCCAACCCAGTGCCTTAACTATCTGGCGACCACTGAGTGTACCTTAGATACTGATTTTAGGGCCTGCCTCTCGGCTACTGCCAACCCTCGTAAGGGATCGCAAGGAGTAAGAGCGAATGCTTCACCACAGGTCACAATGTAAGAACCTCCTTTACGACTAACCCGCACCAACGGCGTTAAACCAGCTCTGATACCAACTGAAATGTCCCGTTCATATCGATTATAAATGTTTCATATTAATTGGTTTCGTTGTTTTGACCTCTATATGAGACGTTTTTCAAAGACTGCATTCGATTTTTAAAACAAACCATAACCTTTACTTTATCGATAAAGGTTTAAAAGATATAGCGTAGATTACCAAATAATGGTAATCTAAAGTACAACGTTTACATACGATCATTTCATAATGGGTTACGATAATATATTACAACAATTTATTTTCTGAATGCAGTTTTTCTTTAAACATTATCATACAAGCATGCTGACTCCGAATCTTGTCCTTAATCTAGCATACAACAGCGGAAGCTCTTAATAATCACCTGAGAATAAACATGCTTAAAAGGTCAACAAAAATGTTGGTGAGTTATAAGTTTAGCCTATATCTATATCAATTTGTAATAATAGACCACAATATTTCACTTTTCATAAACATCCATCTCATATCAGGCATTTCGCAAACTGCATAGAGATAAAAATCATTCATATCGTGAACACCTGGTAACCGACCTTAACAAGATGCATATAGAATATCCCCATCATTCCGGGACTCCCTTCGGACATGATAAATTCGAAGTACTAAAGCATCCGGTACTTTGGATGGGGCTTGTTGGGCCCAATAGATCTATCTTTAGGATTCGCGTCTATTAGGGTGTCTGTTCCCTAATTCTTAGATTACCGGACTAAAAGGGGGCATATTCGGTTTAATAATTCAACCATAGAATTTAGTTTCACGTACTTGTGTCTATTTTGTAAAACATTTATAAAACTGCATGTATTCTCATCCCAAAAATATTAGATTTTAAAAGTGGGACTATAACTCACTTTCACAGATTATCAATTCGTCGAGAATTAGACTTGGCCACGGGTCGATTCACGAACCTATAACAAATATATACATATATATCAAAGTATGATCGAAATATATTCATACCATATTTTATTACATTTTAACGATTTAAGTTTGTTAAGTTGACAGTCCAACGTTAGTAGTCCATAATTAATTGTCCACAGTTAGTAGTACAGAAATAAATCAATATATATATATATATATATTATCTCGAATCAATCCACGACCCAGTGTATACAAGTCTCAGACTCGATCACCACTCAAAGTATATATATTATTTTGGAATCAACCTCAACCCTGTATAGCTAACTCGATCATTACCGCATATAAAGTGTCTATGGTTATTCTAAAACAAGCAAAAGTATCCAATTTTATTTTACCCATAACTTCTTCGTTTTAAATCCGTTTTGAGTGAATCCAATTGCTATGGTTTCATATTGAACCAAATATTAATAATCTAAACAGAAAAGTATAGGTTTATAGTCAGAAATATAAGTTACAAGTCATTTTTGAAAGAGATAGTCATTTCCGTAGAAAGAACGACATCTTGATGACCATTTTGAAAAACATACTTCCACTTTGAGTTTAACCATGATTTTTGGATATAGTTTCATGTTCATATGAAATATCATTTTCTCAGAAGAACAAATTTTAAATCAAAGTTTATCATAGTTTTTAATTATCTAACCCAAAACAGCCCCCGGTTTTACTACAACGGCGTATGTCCGGTTTTACGGTGTTCTTCGTGTTTTCAGGTTTTAAATCATTAAGTTAGCATATCATATAGATATAGAACATGTGTTTAGTTGATTTTAAAAGTTAAGTTAGAAGGATTTACTTTGTTTGCGAACAAGTTTAGAATTAACTAAACTATGTTCTAGTGATTACAAGTTTAAATCTTTGAATAAGATAGTTATATATATGAATCGAATGATGTTATGAACATCATTACTACCTCAAGTATAGTAGGTAAACCTACTAGAAATGACAAGAAATGATCTAGAGCTTCAAAGGATCTTGGATGACTTGAAAGTTCTTGAAGTAGAATCATGACACGAAAACAAGTTCAAGTGAGTTTACTACTCGAATTAAGATTGTTATAGTTATAGAAATTGAATCAAAGTTTGAATATGAGTATTACCTTGAATTAAAAAGATAACCTACTGTAAATAACAAAGATTTCTTGAGATTGGATAATCACTTGAAATGGATTTGCAAGGTTGGAAGTAAGCTTGTAAACTTGAAAGTGTTCTTGATGTGTTCTTGAGTTGTTGTTTTGTAAGTTAGTTTATGTATGGATTTATAAGCTAGATTGATATAGATTCTGATGAAGATAATGAAGAACACTTAGAACATCAAGAGGAAATTTGAGAGAGATGTGTTTGATGCAGAAAAGTTGGCATGAAAATGTGTTTGTGGTGGTTGAAAGAAAACGTGAATATGGAGTCAAGATATAGGCTCCATTAGTTTGATTTTTAGTGTAATCATTCATGCTAGTTGCCAAATGATGGTTTTCACATGTTTGATGACTCATTAAGGCTGCTAAAGAGCTGACCATTGAGTGTATATATCAATAGTATATACGTCTAGAGGCTGGGTATTGTACGAGTACGAATACGGATTGAGTACGAGTAAATAGTGTGTCACTGTAGTGAATAGTGTTACTGTAGCAAATAGTATTTTTACTATAGAAAATAGTTTTTACTGTAGTAAATAGTATTTTACTGTAGTAAAGCAAAAATTTACTGTAGCAAAAAGTGTTTTACTGTAGCAAATAGTATTTTACTGTAACAAATAGTGTGTTACTGTAGCAAATAGTGTTTTACTTGTACATCTTTGATTTATTTGTATTTCTTCTTATATATATATATATATAATAAAAACTTACATCATAAAAAACATAAAATGATTATATAATCATCACAAGTTATGACGTTCGTGAATCATCAGGCAAACGGGGTGGTTAATTGTCTACATAAACTCATTTCAATTAATCAAGTCTTAACAAGTTTGATTGCTTAACATGTTGGAAATATTTAATCATGTAAATATAGTTTTCATTTAATATATAAACATGGAAAAGTTCGGGTCACTACATCCAAGTACTCTTTGAATACTGGATAATCGGAAATAACACAATGGAGAAGTTCATGGAAAGGCTCCACATTGAATTGTGGAAACAGATAAATATCCTCTCTTGTCAGTACTGTGAATTGAGGGAGATGACCCGATTGCTCTAAAGTAGGTTCCTTTCAGGGATGATTCCCCCTGACCGGCTCAGTATCAAAACCGGCACCGCCTCTTCTTCTCGAATAACCTCTTCCGATGATAACTGTGCCGCAGGAGTAATCACACAGACCTCATCGACAATAACATTTGCACGCCCTATAAAAAACCAACACTCAGTACGAAAAATAAAAACATAAATGGATCAAAATAGATATGTCAAATGGTATACCTTCGCTAGTGGTTGAAGACTCAATTCGACACCTCGTCCGACGAACTAAACCACCACTTGATGACTTCGAATCCTTGGGAGAAGCAAGTGAGCGACGGGTGACGGATGCCAAAGGCACTCCCTCTATCACTTTATTAGCGAACACCATCCCGTCCAAAGTCGCTAACCGGAGGACTTCTGACACAGACAATTCTGTAAAACAAAAATGTCAAATCATAAAAAGTACAACGCCACACGAGAAATATACACACATTACTTCTCACGCCTCGACGAGCAACAGGTATCCGGTCAGCTCGATTCCAGTTGTTACTAAAATTTTCCATCACAAGCACGTGTTCATTGTATGTGCTCTGAGGAATCTTCAACCGCTTTAGCTGATCAACAATCTCAATGGCCAACTTCGGCAACCTCTATGGGCACTGCACAGCGACAGTTCTAAAAATATACATCTATCAGAACGATTAGCAAAAAAAAAAAATGTTTGCACCCTATCATCTACAATCACAGATGGCTGCCCAAGTAACTCGACTTAATCTATGAATGTATACCATCCAGTGCGATACGACATTAATCGAAAGATACTCCTGAATATCTTCAGATCTAATGCCATCCCCAAATGGTTGAAATACATCTGAAAAAGCACGATGGATCGAATCGCATTTGGATGCAAACAACCAACGCTGAGACCATCAAAGTTAAGAACTTTCATAAAGAACTTAGTAAAAGGGTAACAAAGATTCGAAACCTCAAAAGGTCTCAAATAAATTGCTCATTGATTATCATAAGGACCACAAGCGCGCTAGTGAGGCCTAGGTATAACAAACTGTAGCTCTCGTAGCTGAGGACAAAGATAATAAACCCTATCATGATATGCACCATCTACAGTACTAGAAGCACATAACACATCGTGCAAAGGATTATAAGGTCTGGGTGACATAATCTGTGATTGATCGAGGATAATATCGCAAGAATGGATAAAATCTTTTCTTTTTCTTTTTATAACGAAGTTATGAAAGCAGCAAATTCAAAACAATCTCAAAGATTGTTTATAAAGAAATATATTTCAAAGGGACCCCACTAACAAACTCAAAAGTGCCTCGAAATACGAAAAAGAGTTTACTTTGATTAAGACAGAATCCAAGAAGCATTTACTGCACGTCAAATAAGCTATTTGAGGTATATTCTTTCAAGTTTGGTAATGCAGCTGTCCTAACTGGCCTCACCAAACTGGGGGGACTTGATGATACGGGTATTGATTCGTATCAAGAAAATTCATGTTTCCATGACTTAACAAAATTCCGTCTGAAATTTAACAGGCATAAACAGTCCCGGAGGAAATACCTTCTCCCAGCCTTACCTATAGCAAACCGGCCAGAAGATTATGCGAATACAGATGTGGGAAGAAATGTCATGGATAAGAGCTGGTCATGACTTCACATAAGCCCATCTTACCCGGACAAGTGTGTCGGACACCGGCACCGCTCACCCAGGTACAGGACACTGAGAGGTTACGTGTAACACCCCGTTTTTCCTTTGACATGTTGCTTTGGTCGACGTACGAAGTCCAAAGGTGCGTATTCGATCTTTATTGTGTTTAACTTTAGCTACGTTTGTTTAATCTAGTCATAAAACAAAAAGGGCCTGAAAACCAAAAATTACGACCGCAAGTTATGGCCTTACAGCCTCAACTTTTGAGCAGGGTGACATGTTTATGAAAACACCCAAGTTACGACCGCAATTTTGGGGATTACGGCCGCAATATTGGGGATTACGGCCGCAATTTTGGGGATTACGGCCGCAATATTGGTGCTGGCAGGTTACGAATTAACCATAAATTTGGGGTTTTTTAAGGGGCTAAGTGGTCTTTTCACTTAGAGAACGGTTTGTAGACCACAAATGTAGATCCAATCTTATCTCTATCTCATTTTCACCCACACAAACACTCCCAACCATTTTTAGAGAGATAAACCCATTCTAGAGAGAGAGCTCGATTTGGGGAAGAAGAAGGTTTATTCGGGTGAAAGCTCAAGTGTTAAAGTTGTTCATCTCGTTCTTGGCTACGTTGTGGTTGTATTGGTAAGTTCTAACTCCGAGTCTCATTGTTCGATTTGAGATTCAATGTTAGGGTTTGAGCTTAAATTATCAAGAAACCCACTTAAACTTAGGAAGTAAGTTTATTGATATTATTGTTTGGGTTTAAAGGTGATGTTGGCGGGTTTTGGGTTGGTTGAAGTTTTAGCTTTGATTAGGCTTTGATTTTGGGTGTAATCACTTAGTTTAGTGATTTTGGAAGTATTGGAACCCATTTGGATGCATTTGGTTGACTAATTTTGAAATGGGTCAAAATTAGGGTTTATGTGTCATTTTGGGTAAGATAAGTGTTTAACACTTATGATTTGGGTTTAATTGGCGTTATTGGAACCATTATCACTCTAGTTAGTGATTATTGGTAAGTTTGGGCATGGATTGTGTTTGAAAGTGAAATTGGGTCGAAATTGCACTAGGGGTCAATATGGGTTGGTTTGTAATCCACCTAATGATGTTGTTTGTTATGTGATAAATGGAATAGGTGCTTTCCATTGGCGATTGCGGATTTTGGTGTTGCATCCATCAAGATTTCAAGGTGAGTGTCAATATACTATGTGCATATGTATGTATAGGATAGGTGCGGGTTGGGTGAAGTGATCCTCGGCTATAGAGTTCACTTCACATATAGGTGGATTTGATGGACTTGTGTAATAGGTCTAATTGGCACGGTTGTGCGTTTTGGTTGACTACCTTTGGCGAGGTGCACACTTCATGTGTACATTATCACATGGGCTTGTGAAGTGGATTTATACAATCCCGATGGCGTGGGGTTGGTATTTGAGTTGTGGTTGAGTAACCCTGATGATGTGGATTTATATAATCCCGGAACCGTGGGTTTTGATTTGGGAGGTGAATCACGTGTGGTGCAGATTCACGATGACGCGTGTAGATCGGTCATCTTATTGAGGTAGTGGTCATGTGTGGTGCGGATTCACTAAGGCTCGTGTAGTTTCGGCCAACCTCGATGTTGTAATGGTATTGAAGATATTAGTCGCGTGTGGTGCAGATTTACTAAGGCTCGTGTAGTTAGGCCAATCTTCATTTGGTATTGGGTTAAGGGGTTAACCTTGGGCGGTTTACGCATTGTTATATATATTATTGTCGTATTGTTGTGATATAGCTAACCCTCTGGGTGTAGCTTGTTGGCGTTGTTCATATCGTTGTTGGTGTACTTACATGGTTGATTGATTAGCTTATTGTATAGTGATCGTACGGTATGCTTAGATTAGCTTGCCTATATGCTCGGACTCCGGTATGTGCTACTTGATTATTATTGTGTGGCGTGTCCATTTTATGCATATATATGTATGTAGTATATTCTCACTCACTAAGCATTAGCTTACCCTCTCGTTAACTTTATTTTTATAGGTTCGCATGATGGCAGCAAGGGTAAGTATCGGGACTAGTGAGCTAGTGTGTGATGCTTAGAAGACTTGGCATTTGGATTACATAGGATTGGGTAGATCGTTCCCAATCACCATGCTCATTTTTGTTGAAAAGTAAAATAGTCGGGTCAAGGTTTACCTTTTGGTTATGTCAAACGGGTCTTGGGTTGTATGCCCGTTTTGTATTTCAACTTATGTAATGTAGGTTTTAAAGTCGATTAAACTTACTATTGTAATGAAGGTGTTTTTGAAAACATAATTGGGACCTAAATGTTGTAAATATTATTACGTTAAAAAGAAAAAAAAATATGGGCCGGAATACGACGGGTTGGGTCGTTTCATTACGAACCATATTTCCACATCGAGGTTTACTTAGCCAAACACACTGGTCACCAGACAATCTCTACAAGAATATTACGAGTAAAAATATGAACCGGCTGTAATCTTGCCCGCTCAGGAGAATACCGTGAATGAGCACTTGGATAAACATCGTGAAAATTCATTTTACCTTACAAAGAGTGAGGCGTTCATCCGTCACATTACAGACGGATCCACTAAACCATCTCGAAATAAGCATACCATTTGGGGTTTATCACACGATCTCGGAATGGAACATGGTCTCGGCACAAGGCACCTGGTCCTGGGACAAACACTTGCTCCCGGAACAAACACTTAGTCCTGGAATGAACACATAAATGGGTTATACGCCACGTCAGTCCACGAATCTAGGAAAGTTTGTTAGGATTTTTTTTTGTTATGCCAATGAAAGGGACATATGGCACGTCAGCCCACGAATCTGGTAAAGTTTGTTATGACTATGAAAGGGACCTGAGCCACGTCATCATTCCCTCAAAACACCTATAAATGCACCTGATGGATCATTCATTACGACACACTGAACACATATTGTTACTCTACCAAAATCATACTGTAACATTGTTCACTCAAGAAATAGAACTCCGATTGAGATTCATATCGCAGTTTGTCAATATTTAAGATATTAACTTATTCGATCTAATTGAGTAAGGTTTATCCAATCGTTTGTTTTACGCCCGTGAAATCCAGATTTCAAACGGGGTTTGCAAAGTAATTGGAGTTAAAACAATCGATGAGTACACTTTCCCCAATTTAAGCACTTAAGTCTAATTCTAAAATTACCCCATTTAGATTTAGACGTGATCATACTTTTTAAGTAGAGTAGTTTTTTTTATCTGAACATTTTAATTTTATAAATATAAGTTAAATTTTCTTTCTTAAACCTTTCATAAAAGACTCTTACGTGAGGCGGATTTTATACCGTTTGAAGAAAAAGTGGACTTTTAATTGTGAAGTGATGTGTTAAATTTTAAAGCATTTTGAGTGTCATTTTTTTTAACAGCAGAATTTTTATTAACAAAAACGACTTCTTAGCAAGGTGCTAGAAGAGAATTAAATTTGAGTGTCAAATTTGATAGAAAGGTTTTTGATGATGTGGTAATATGTATGGACATTGAGTGAAAAAAATGTAATAGGATTTTGCTAACAAGTCGTTAACGTGCATAACTATCATGTACATATCAGTTGAGATTGAAATTGTGTGTGTTGACTTTTGATTGCATAGAAAAAAAACTAAAACCTTAGTTTTGCACGTCAAGTAATTGAACGTCCAAGATTCGTTAAAAGAAACACCCCATTAACGTATGTCAAATTGGTGAGGGGCATTACTAACGTGCCATGTGCGTGTCAAATCTTGGTGTAACACTCCAATAGTGAGGGTCTTAGACCATATCTAACAGACGTTAATTTCCATCCGTCACATGAGTTGGCAAAAAGTGACGAAAACTAACGTCGTTAACCAGGCGTCAGTTCCAACAAACATGGGGCATCAGTTGGGTCGGTGAAGATAAATAAAACGTTTCTGTCACGCGTTGTTCTTTGATTGGTTGAGCTGACACTAACGGTCGGATGACCGTTTCACTTTTTCCGAAAATTTTTAAATTTAAACTTTATCTTCTCTCTCTCTCTCTCTCTCTCTATATATATATATATATATATATATCTATATATATATATATATATATATATATATATATATATATATATATATATATATATATATATATATATATATATATATATATATATATATATATATATATATATATATATATCATGTTTACAATACACTTCATCTATATCTCCAAAAAAAAAATCATGTCTCACCCAAATCAAAGACCACCAACTCCAAACGAGTATAATGAATTAGTGCAATATGAAAACTATTTTGATGGTAGTTCATCAAACCCGAATAATCTTGATATCGGCTAAAAAGTCACGTTTTTACCTCCGATATTAGCCCCATTTATTGTAAATAATTGACTTTATCATCTAAATAATCATTTATTTGCTCCATTTGGTAGTTTATGTCATTACAAAGGCTATATTTCAAGAATCACTAAAATCGGATGTAAACGAGGAAAAACGAGCAAAATCGGCTAAGACGATTAACTCGCGTATAAATAACTTATTTTATAATTTTTGAAAAAGTTTATTTACTCAATCTCATGTGTAGGATATTTAATTACGAACATGTGGGGGCAAGAATCATCAGAAACGGAGCTAAAACGAAGATTCTTGAGAGAAAACGGTGAAAGACAAGTTACGATCCAGTGAATTCAGCAAACCAGAGCAGGCCAAACGGCTTGCCAAATGGCCTGCCACTATGGCAAACAGCCTGCCACACGGCCAAGGCAAACGGGCACAACAAATGGGCCACCTGATCAAACGGCCTCTGCAAACGGCTTGCCAAACGGCCTGCCAGCCGTTTGCAATCAAAATTCAAGTCCATGTTGATTGATTGCTTGGAATAATCTAGAATGTGCTTGCTCTCCAAGGTCACCTTGGCCACCAAGTTCTCAAGATGCTTTTCTTGGTCACCAAGCCCATTTATTTACAACTTTGCCATCAAGCTTTCCTATAAATAGGTAGCTCATCCCACCATTTCAACACACATTAATTCTTCACTTCTCTCTCAAATATCTCTCTATAGTTACTCTCTAGTGATCTATAGGAGATTAGTTCTCTCTCTACTTTCTCTCTAGATTCTAGAGAGAGAAAAGTACAGAGATTAGGAAAAATAATTATCTCTCTATTATCACTCTCTAGTGATCAATAGGAGATTAGTATGTAGTTAGTAGTAGAAGCTATCAAGCATTGTAACCCTATGGATATTATGAAGAAATACAAGTGTTTTTCTGCCGACATTTTTCAGTAACATCTATCCTTTCTTTTATTAATTTATTATAATATTCTTGTTTGATGTTTGTGATTTATTAATATTAGAAATGCTTGTTGCCATGATGTGTGAGTAATTACTTGATTGTTTGCCATGATTTAATAATGCTAGTTAGGGATGATTATCGTTTCGTAATCACTTTTTGTCTATGATATTAAACCTCTTTATTATCGTCCTTCCACCAATAAACGTGATTAAAACCTTTTATAAAGTCGACAATTATAAGGTAATTAATTATCTGTGTTTATACATTGATCAAGGTATGAACCCATCGAAAATACTATAAAGTACATGGGGAATTACCATAGGACCAGATCATGACATTGGTCAAGAGTATAAGACTGGAGGAAATACTGTTGCAACAGTAGAGTACAGTGTTGATGTACTATAGGACCACTTGGGCATGGTTAAGGTTAGAAGCTATGGAACCACTATAAGTCTAGTACATGGTGGATAACCAAGAGATTTATTGGGTAGATTTAAGTAAGGGCTGGTTTAAATCATAAATGAGAGTTTAACGCACTACAATAAAAACTAAGCTTATAAATCTCTAAGGATGACTGAGAACTATCAGAGGTTCTAATTTTTCTACAAACCCTTAGATTTTTCTAAACCATTGACATAAAGAAATTCGAAACACAATCATAACCACTCTCTTGGGTGATACACTAAGGTGTTAAGAAAGGTTGAATATTCTATATATATGGCTATGCTACTTTATTCGTGCGCCCAAGGTATGCATTGCATCCAAGATGGGCCGCTTATATCCTTAAACCGGATAAAGCATCGGGATTTGAGCATAGTCCATCCGATCAGAATCACGATAGCCTAGTTCCTCTTGACATGCTAATCGAGAAATCAATTAGTAGGGAATCTAGTGTTTACACCAAGGTATATCTAACCAATGAGTGTCTCGCAATCATCCCGACACTACGTTATCTTAAATCATGGTGAACCACGTCTTCTCTGTCCTTAGCTGTTGCATGCTAGCTAGCTTAATTTTATTATATTGCTTTAATATTTTAAATACAATTATAAATCAAATCAACTCAACTATTTCCTTTACACAATTTGATATTCCGGATAAAGTGGTGTCTAGAGTAAACCGGTTGGACTTGGTTGTTGGATTTTCCAAACAGTTGCCAATTTATTGGGACCAAAAGGATCCTGCCTCTCCACACAAGGTGTACCTGGCCACTAGTCATGGATACTAAATTGTGTACAAACCCAATCTTAATTACTAGATTATCTGAATAATCTCCGTTTCAAATTCGACCGCTCAAGGAATGACCCTAGGTCATATTTGCCCTTGCTAACCCATAGGAAGGAATAATAGATTTAGGTCCAGCATATATAAATTAAACAATCAACTTCTTCTGTTGATATCCAGAATGGACGTTTTGCGACCTAACGACACCGCATAAATAAACCGTCCGATTCGGGCATATCAAATCTACAACAATTCCCAATCATTATGCCGCAAGTCAACTATGATTAGAATGTAAAGTTGTCATCTCTTCACACATAGCCGCAAGTCAAGATGGATCTTTGGTCACAGATTTAAAACTCTTAGGTACCTTGGCAGTAAGTAAAGCGCAATGTAATGGAGAGGAAGCCAAGTGAGATAAGCCAACCACATATTTAAGCAATATATTAATCTTAGACAAAATTGTCAAAATGGTTCTTGTGTTTGTCCAGTTTTCCCTTTTCATCCCTTTAAAAAAAAAACTGCAATATTCATCCTTAATAGCGTAAATGTGTCTCAATTCTTCGTTAACGGATAGTTAGATTGCCGTTTAGTGTAGGCTCCTGCATATCACGTGATTATAAACCCTATCATATTCTAATGTATAATGTATTATTCATACTAAACCTATACGTGATACTCTGTTCTATTTGTGTTCCTTTTATTACTCTGCGATTACTCTAAGACAAAAACAATTATAATAGCCGAGCATCATGGTTAAATTTCGAAAAAACTATTAATGGAAGCGTACACTTCGAGCACAACAATTGAACCTTCGACTTGGATTCTTTGATGTCAACGAAGTACGAATAATCAACCGACTACCACAAACTCAATACACCCAGTCATTCTGAATTAGGATCGAATTTTGATTTAGAAAAGTTTTGTATGGGTATAGAACTGAGACAAACTGAATTGGGGCTCCCTTCATTATACTGCGTATATATTAGATAGGGGTTTATAATCATGTGATATGCACGAGCGTATACTAACAGGTAATTTAACCATCCGTTAACACTGGGAATAATTTGAGATACATTTACGCTATTAAGGATGAAAATTGCAGTTTTTAATTACAATGATGAAAAACAAAAAATGGATAAATATATGGACCATTTTGGCAATTTTGTCTAAATCTTATATTATTAATAGTTCCGTAATTAAAAAATATTATTACACCAATACAATATTTTTTTTTTTTTTTTTGAAAAGCAGACAAAACTTTATTGATTACGAAAAAAATGTACATGTACATAGGTGCCTTAGAGCTTAAGGCCTACAACAAAGAAATAGAAAACTCGTGCAGGTTGTAAAGCGAAAATGCAAAAAATGAAAATGAGAAAACTTGTTACAATCTAATTAGCAGTGGTCATCAAAAGCTCGCTGGTTTGATAACCAAACACGCCATTCGGAGTTTTGATTCTTTGAACTATTTTTTATCCACTCATAACTTTAAAGCTGGATCTCTTGAAATGCCACCGAACCCGTCAAAGTTTGTTTGCGGAAAGTTGCCTTGTTTCGATTTGCCATATCATGTAAGTGCAAACCCACACACAAACTTGCCAAAATGACGAAAACGACCCATTCGAATCTACCTTTAACATATTACTGAGCGATATGTTAGGATTCAAACTTTTACCCCACCAAGTGAATTCGGTGCCACAAGTCTTTTGCGAATGAACACGATAAAAAATATGGGGTATCGTTTCAACATCTTCATCACAAACCGGGCAGCGGGTTGAATGAAGGTCAATCCCCCGCTTATCCAATTCGGACCTAACAGGGAGGCGGTTTTTATGCTCCCTCCAAAAAAATATCTCGACCTTTTGTGGAACTAATTTGTTGCGCAATGTTGGCATAGCTGGTGCTACACTACTTAATAATTTCTCATTAATCAATTCATTTAAAGTACAACTAGAAAAAAGACCCGAATTGGTAAAGCTACATTTCCATTCATCAGGCCCGTCACTACCAGACCCGAAAGTACCTGTTTCACTTGTAAGTTGTTCCAATTCTGTCAGCGAGCGTCCCGTTGGTTCACGAGCCCAGTTCCATTGAAAAGTTATGGCTGATTCACTTCGACAAATACGATCCTTAATCTTTACCTCTTTATCCAACTCTAACCTATAAAGTCTTGCAAACCGATTATAGAGAGCTTGATTTCCCAGCCAAACGTCTTTCCAAAAGCGAGTGTCGTCACCGTTATTCACCACGTTCACAAACATATTACATAACGAAATATCAATTTTTTCTAGCTCATTTTTAATGGACTTGATGCCGTTCCAAGTCGTTTTAATGTTGGAGTTAACAGAGGGAACCACATCATCAAGTCCACCCCCTGCCCGTAAATGCTTTTTATCACTTTTACCCAGAATGAATCTTTTTCGGCCTGAAATCGCCACCACCATTTTCCAAGAATAGCAAGATTTTTTGCTTTTAAGGAACCCAAATTTAACCCACCCCGCCCGTAAGAAGAAATAATGGTATCCCGTTTTACCCAAGCCAATTTTTTATTGTCATCCGACATTCCCCAAAAAAAGTTTCGTCTCATACCTTCGAGCAAGTTCATGACACATGAGGGAGCACGGAAGAGAGAGAAAGCGTATAACGGGAGACTACTAAGCACCGATTTAATGAGTGTTAACCGACCATCAAACGAGAGAGTTTTAGCTTTCCAATCCGCCAATCTAAATCTAAATTTTTCAACCATAAAACTCCAATCCTTTTCATATGTCATTCTATATTCGATAGGAACACCGAGATAATTAAAAGGCAACGATCCGGTAGTGCATCCTAAGTAGGATGCCATTTGCTCCAAACTTTCTTTTGACACCCCGACTCCAAATAAACTACTTTTAGACATATTTACTTTCAAACACGAGGCCTTTTCAAGACTTTGTAGTAATTTCATTAAGTTTTGTGCATTGCGTTTGCTCCATTCTTCGAAAAAATCGAGTCGTCCGCGTATTGTAAGGGCGAGACATTTAAATTATCACCCCCGACTTTAACCCCTTTAAATATAGAAAACTCTAATGCACGTTTAATGAGTCTATTTAGGCCTTCAGAAGTGATAATGAAAAGGTAAGGGGATAAAGGATCCCCTTGCCTTACCCACTTTTCAAGCCGGAATTCTTTTGTAGGAGACCCGTTTACGAGAACGGAGATTGAAGCCGTATTTAGGCATTCTCTTACCCATGACCGCCACTTGTTACCGAACCCCATACAAAACAAATCGAGTCTAAAAAATGCCAATTTAGACTATCAAATGCTTTTGCGAAGTCGGCTTTAAAAATGAGACTCTTTTTTTTGTTCTTTTTAAATAATCAATAGTCTCACTAGCAATTAAAATCCCGTCTATAATTTGACGACCTTTTAAGAAAGCACTTTGTTTCGGACCAACCACTTTATGTATTACTTTACGAATACGGTTCGCGAGAATTTTTTAGATGATTTTGTAATAGCTACCGATGAGACTAATGGGTCGGAAGTCGGAAAGCCTAATTGCATTTTTCTTTTCCGGGATCAATGTTATAAACGACGCGTTGCACCCTCGTGAAATAGAACCATGTTCCCAAAACCAATCAACCGCACTTACAACACAATCTTTGTCCAACCGCCAGAATATTTAGAAAAAGGACATATTGAAACCGTCGTGTGCCGACGCTTTTGAACTGCCACAGTTTTTAACTGCCGCCCATATTTCACTTTCATGGAAGGGTGCTTCCAGACCCGAAGCCTCGTTGTCGTTGATACGTTGAAAATTTAGGTTATCAAGGCCCTGAATAAACTGCTCCTGATCTGGATTTTTTGCGAAATTTTTTTTGTAATACTCAAAAATGGCATGTTTAATTAAATTCGGGCTTTCCTGCTAAACACCATCCACGTGAAGCCCACGGATATTGGACTTGCTGAGTTTGCGTTTAATTACCAAGTGGAAGAATTTGGTATTTTCATCGCCCTCACAAGCCCATTTAGCTTTAGCTTTTTGTTTCAAAATATGGGCCTTCTCCCGTTCTTTTTTCAAAAGAAAATTGCGCGCATTAGCCCAGTCCAATCTTTCCTGATCAGACAGGATAGTCGATTCAGCTTTCGTTTCTAGATCAGACGAAATACGTTTAGCAGTATCAATTTCGCAATCAATTTCACCATACTGACTTTTACTCCAACACCTTAAAGCTTCTTGAACGTTTTTGAGTTTATCGCAGAGGATACAATCCGGCCTATTTCTACTTACATCCTTATGCCATGCATTAACAATAATGGGTTCAATATCTATATTTTCAAACCATACATTAAACAGTTTGAAAGGTTTAGGTCCAAAGTCAACGTTACCGTCCCGAAGGAGGATAGGGCAATGATTCGAGAGCCCTCGATCTAAAGTAATAGCAGAAAGTTCACCCCAAGAATGAAGGAAATTATCGATTACTAGGAACCGGTCTAATTTACGGTCTAATTTACTTAGCTTCAGAACACCATCATCACTTATTCGGGTATAACCTTTCCCTAACAAGGGAACTTCAATTAAGTTATGAGAATTGATGAAATCGTTAAACATGAGGCACGTCTAGAATTAAACTCACAATTTTCCCTCTCCTCGAAAGAACGTACTTTATTAAAATCGCCACATAGGACCCAGTCTTGGTTTTCGAACTTCATGAGAGATTTCACACTGTCCCAGAATTTAGCTTTGTCAACATCTGCGTGGGCTCCATAAACATTCACGATAATGGTATCGTTATCTCTACCCAACCACTTACCTTTAACAACAAGGAAAAACTGACCTTCAACAGCCTCAGAAACACTAAACGCATCGGTATTCCAGATTAAGAACATACCACC
This sequence comes from Rutidosis leptorrhynchoides, assembly GCF_046630445.1. Lineage (NCBI taxonomy): Eukaryota > Viridiplantae > Streptophyta > Magnoliopsida > Asterales > Asteraceae > Rutidosis > Rutidosis leptorrhynchoides. The sequence goes on from NC_092334.1 coordinate 422,506,548, forward strand.
CGATTTTCCAACCATTGGTTTTTGAATGAACCCGAAATTTAGTGAACCCCACATATTCTCCATCAAGGAATCATCGACCTCCAAACACTTCGACTCTTGTATAGCCACGATATCAGGTTGATGATTTGAGATCATAATTTTGAACCAGCCAAATTTATTTTCGATATTGCTGCTCAACCGAAACCCCTTATGTTTAAGGAGACAATCTTCATAACAAGGATACATGAACGAGAGGAGAACTAGGGATTTTATTGGGGTTTGGGACCCCACTTCAATCCCAAGCGCTCGTTAAACACATCCATACCAACACTGCTTGACGAATTAGATATTGAATTGGATTTTCGACTACCAGGTTTAGGGTTACGGGAGATAGAATTAGGTTTTGTTTGCTTCGAATGGGAGGGTTGAGGATCTTTAGGGGAACCCTGATTTTGTTTCTTGCCAGGTGCTTAAACTTAAGCAACCTAGAAGATGATTTCCAGTGTAACAAAGTATCATGGCTGGAATTTGAACGGAATTGGGATTTATTTGAACGAACAGAAAGAACAGTGTGACGACCCGGAAATTTCCGACCAAATTTAAATTAATCTTTATATGGTTTCAACGCGATAAGCAATGTATGTAATGTTGAGTCTCAAAAATTTTGAACTGTTTCATATGTTCAATTGACCCTCGACCAGTTCCGACGATTCACGAATAATTAATTGTAAATGGTTATATGTATGTGTGTGTGTGTGTGTGTGTGTGTGTATATATATATATATATATATATATATATATATATATATATATATATATATATATATATATATATATATATATATATATATATATATATATAATAATTGGAAAAATATAATTTTAAGTATTATATGTTGTTATTATTAATTATGTAAAATAAAATAAAAATAAGATATTATAATAATTATTATTTAAAATATATCTATATATAAATAAAGTAAATTAAAAATAAATATTAAATGATTGTAATACTCATTTGATGTTCCGATTGATAATAAGCAAGTTAAATTCAAACTTATATAATTTTAAAATAAACGGTGATCCGAAAATGAGTTATATAACTTATAGGCTTATTAAAATTATATTTATGAACTATCTGTGGAATTTTAAAACTTTTTATATTTTACTTGAGGTTGAGAGCGAATAATTAATGTAATTTTTATTTAATAGTTAGTGACTGAATTCTATACCATAATGACAAAAATAAATAAATATATTTAATTTAAAAATATGGAATTTTTCTGAAGACTTTTTATCCACCACTGATTTAACAACGGAGTACGATTTTGCAGTCCCTGAAAACTGTCGGTAACTAAATAACAAATAATAATCTATCCGTGATAATAGAATTGTGATTAAAGATTAGTGATATTGAAATTGTGATGGAAAGTTTCTGTATCCACTTTATTCTTTAACCTTTATCAATTATAATTTTAAACTTGTCTAATTTTTGTCTAACATAACTACACCTATCATTTGCTACTACTATTGCAAATTGGCAATCAAATGTAGCTGCAATTGCTTTTGCTATTGAACACTCCACCATCTATCTAAGACCATAGATAATGGTGACTGTGACGTGGAGTGATAGAGTTGCACTTTTTGGGGAAAAACTGTGACTGGGCCATGACATTTTGGGGGAGTTGTAATGGGGGGCTTTTTGAAGGGCGTTTGTGGGTGATGTATCAAAATATGATTGGAGGTTGGGTTAAAAAGTGGTGAAAAAGGTAGAAAAAAATAAAATAAAAAAAAATCACAAACGCACAGAAATCTGCCCGTGCTTCAAAGACAAACGCCCCAACACAAACGCCCACAAACGCCCACAAACACCCCATTCCGGCGTTTGTGGGGCGTTTGTGGGCGGATTCAAGGCAACAAACGCTGCAATATCTGTGTTCTAATTCTCTATCTCTATTATATATGCATGTACAAATGTAAGAACATAACAACCACACTATCTTTTGGTTCTTCTCCTTCTTCTTCCTGTGATCGAACTTCACCATCACCCTCCTCATATAATCGATCTCCAACTACCTGATCACTATCCAACACCCTTACTACGGCTGTACCTATCATTATTGTATCGGTTTGTACAAACCACCACAAACCACGGCCACCATTCATGAACCCTTGATCACCTTAACCCACTTCACAACCGTTGAACAATCACCTTGTTTCCATTTCCAGTAATTCGATTACCATCACCTATTCTTCATTGTGATCACTACCATTGAAACCCATATGACCATCACATCTTTCTGTTTATTTTTCTTTTGCAAACACCACCCCATCGTTAATCATTCACCATCACTTTTGATGGGCTGCTCGACGGCCTCACAACACCACCATCTTCTTGATCGATCTTCGGTTTACAACCCTCTTCCACCTCCTCTCACCATGAAACACCACCGGTCAAACCATCATCTATCTATTCTATAAAACGCGTATAGATATATAACAAACTCGAATCACAACTACCATAACTATCGAACCTTATTGTTGCAACCACTCCACACTACCATCTGCGACTACTCTCTCCTATTACTATCCGGTATCCACCTATCTCTCTCTATTATCCTCTCTCTCTCTCTCTCTCTTGTCTTCTTGACGGGAACACAGTAAACTACCCAACCATCGCCTTTATAAATTATTTTATAAATTGTTTTACTTTCGGTTTCCATTTAAAGTCAAACCACAACTCGAAACCCACTTGTTTCCATCATCTTCAATCACCACACCACCACCTCCATGAACACCAACTTGAGTTAACCACTATCGAGTCTAGGCTACTCCAGTTTCTGTTATCTGTTTTCTGTTTCAAATGCCAACGAACCACCATACCTATCAAACGTTTTGTTTTTGTTTTTAGAAATGATTGTCATGAAAGATTAATATTATGGGGGACAATTTGAAGACATAGTGGCAGACAAATTAGGTAACCAATTGAAATCATTTAACTTATGCTGGACTACTACTTTAATATATATGTCTTCACTTTAAAACTCCACCAAGGAACGGATGATATATTGTCGAGTATTTTTTTTCATTAGGCCATCGAATGCATTTGTTTTTATTTTGGGCTGTGAGCCTTGAGATAGTTGTTGGGCCGTAAGTTTTAAATTAGTTGTTGGGTCGAGTGAAATGTTGAGTTATATCTGCTATTTGGGCCTTCACAATGACGAGAAGCTTGATGCTGATAATGATCGTATGATGAAGAGGATGTCTATAGTAAACGAGATGATGATAGACTTGATGATGATGTTTCAGTAATGAAAGTTCACAAAAATGATTTTTATGATGATGCTTCGATGATGTCGATGTTATGGTTATGACGATGATGTATTATAAAGATACATGAAATGATAGAGTAATTGATAATGATGAAAATTTATTGATGACGAGGAAACAGTGAAGTGGTTCGAGAAGATGATG